>NW_006408563.1:5370427-5382094 GCF_000296735.1 Chrysochloris asiatica | reverse complement strand
GGCACTTAACAACAACAACAACAATGTATGTAGATAGATAGATCTGAATTTAGAGACCATCTCAAAAACAGATTTGATGTATTAGTTACTAATGACCAAAGACTAGAACATGATACACAAAGAAAGCAAAAGGTCATTCAAAAGACGGGAAAGAAATAAAGATAAAACTGGATATCTTTTCTTTCTTTTCTGTCATTTTAAGAGACATAAGAAACTCTGAAACTTGCTTTTAAGTGCAGAGAAGCAACTGGAAATGATGAAGGAAAAGAACTGAACATTCAATTTCAAATGCAATTTTAGAAGAAAAAGTCAAGTATTCTAATGAAATGTGGAAATATCTGGAGTTAGAAACCTAAAGTGAAGAACATGTTCATTTCTCAAGCTGAAAGAACTGAAGAAAATAGTTCAATCCTTGACTTGCCATATTGTAGGAGTTGTTGAGCCAAATATCGAATGATGCAGAAAACATCAAAAGAAGGTGGAAGGAATGCACAGAGTCATTGTATCAAAAAGAATGAACGAATGCTCAATCTTTTCAAGAAGTAGCACGTGATTAAGAACTGATGGTGCTTCCTGAAGAAGTCTAGGCTGCACTGAAGACATTGGCAAAAATACAACTCTAGGGATTCACCGAATACAAGTTGGAAAGGTTCAACAAGTTGATGTAGTTCCAGAAGCACTCACTCATTTAGGCCAAGAAATTTGGAAGACGGCTGCCTGGTCTACTGATTGTAAAAGATTGATATTTGTGGCCATTGCAAAGAAAAATGAACCATTAGAATGCAGAAATCATCAAATCATTAATATCATATACAAGTAAAATGTTGCTAAAGGTAATTCAAAAATGAATGCACCAGTATTTCAACAAGGAGCTGCCAGAAATTCAAGTTGGATTCAGAAACAGACATGGAACTTGGAATCTCAATGCTGACATCAGATGGATCTTGACCAAACGTAGAGAATACCAGAAATATGTTTACTTGTGCTTCATTGACTATGCAAAAGCATTCAGCTGTATGGATCATAAGAAACTATGAATATCATGGCAAAGAATGGATATTCCAGAATACTTTATTTTTCTCTTGAGGAACCTGTACAGAGGCCAAGAGGCAATAGTTACAACAGAACAAAGGGTTTAAAATCAGGAAAAGTGTGGGTTAAGGTTGTATCCTTTCACCATACTTAACCAATTTGTATGCTGAGCAAATAATCTAAGAAACTGGACAATATAAATAAGAATGTGCATGAGGGTTAGAGGAAGTGTCATTAGCAACCAAAAATATACAGATGATGCAACCTTGCTTGAAATATGCACTGATGAAGATCAATACTACAGTATTCAATATGGATTCCACCTCAGTGTAAAGAAAACAAAACCCTCACAACGGAGCTCTGGTAGCGTAGTGGTTACGAATCGGGCTGCGAACCTTAAGGTCAGCGGTTCGAGACTACCAGCCGCTCCGCGGGAGAAAGATGAGGCTTTCTACTCCCGTAAGGATTTACACCCTTGGAAACCCTGTACAGGGTCGCTATGGGTCGGAACCGACTCGACGGCACTTAACAACAACAACAAATGGAGAAAAGATTCAAGTTGTTAAATATCTCATTTTACTTGTATTCATGATCAACAACACTCATGGAAGCAGCAGTCAAGAAATCAAATGCCACATTGCATTAGGCAAATCTACTGCAAAGGACCTCTTTAAAGTGTTACAGACACAAAATGTCAGATTAAGGACTAAGATGCATCTGATCCAAACCATGGTGTTTTCATTTGCCTCGTATGCAAGTGAAAGTTGGACAATGATTAAGGAAAACTATAGAAGAATTGATGCATTTAAATTATGGTGTTGGTGAAGAATATTGAAATTACAATTGATTGCCAGAGTAACAAACAAACTCGTCTTGGCAGAAGTAAAACCAAAATGCTCCTGAGAAATGAGCATGGTGAGACCATTCCCTGGAGAAGGACATCATGCTTGGAAAATTGGAAGATCAATGAAGAAGAGGAAGACCCTCCATGAGATGGCTTGACATCATGACAACAACAATGGGAGCAAACATAACAACTGATGAGATGGTGGCACAGGACCAGACAGTGTTTCATTCTGTTGTACGTAGGGTTGCTAAGAGTTGGAGTTGACTCAATGATACCTAATAACAACAGTTTAAGATTTGTGTCGCTTAATAAATAGGAACTGCTTGGCAGAAAAAAATGCTCAATAACTGTTAGCTGTTATTGATTGTCATAAACAAAATGCTGAATGTTCAGTATTATTGACTATGGATGATGACTCCACAAAAACATATATTGGGATTGCTATCATTGTTGTTAGGTGCCATCAAGTTGGTACTGACTCTAGAGACCCCACGCACAACAGAACGAAGCACTGTCCGTTCCTGGGCCAACCTCACAATTGTTGCCATGCTCGAGCCCATTGATGCTGCCACTATGCCAATTCATCTCGCTGGGTGTCTTCCTTTTTTCTCTGACCCTCCACCTTACAGAACCTGCAAATATATTGTCTTGCATGTCGAAAGGAATGTTGCATTTGTGATTAAGTTAAGGATCTAGCTATTGGGAGATTGCCCTGATTTGCCCAGTTGGGCTCAATACAATTACATAGGTCCTTCTGAGAGGGAGGCAGGAGATTCAGAGTCAGAGAAGGTGATGTGATGATAGAAGTAGAGGCTGAAGTGACGCAAGACCAATTCTCCACACGTTGAAAAAAGCAAAGAAAAGGGCTCTCCCCTAGAGCTTCCAAAAAGAATGCATCCCTGCTCACTCATTTTAGGCTTCTAACCTCCAGAACTGTAAAATCAGTGTTATTCTAAGCTACCAACTTTTGGTCATTTGTTACAGGGGTAGTGGAAACTTTATGTGATGATGATGATGACCTGACCCCCCTATTGTCCATCTTGTGAACCAGTGTGACATCTGCTTTAGAGTCTCAAAAAAGAGAGTGAGCCTTTCTTGCATGTCCATTACATTGGGAGTAGGTCACACCCCTAAAGAAACACCCTTTCAACTGATTGACTGCTTATAACCAATCACCATAAAGTTAACTATACCTGCTCATAAGCAGCCAATCAATTGTAAGTCACTTAGAGTTAACTATGCTTGTATTGGTGTGGTGCTGTGGGCTACTGCGTCAGACTGCAAAGTCATTTGAACGAAAAGGTCGGTGGTGCAAACTCACCAGCTTCTCCTGGAAACCCTATACAGTGTCACTATGGGTCAGAATCAACTCAATGGCACTTCACAACAACAACATGCTTGTATTAGGCCTCACCATGGGGATAGCCACATCTCAACTGTCAAACCACTGGGGATTCTGTGACAGTCAAGTTGACACAAAACCTTAACTGTCACAACCTGAACAAGATACAATGACACAGTAACTGCGACAATGGGATGAAGCATAGCATTGATTGTGAGGTTGGCACAGGACTAGTCAGTGTTTTGTTCTATTGTACATGGGCTAGCTATGAGTCAGAACCTATTCAACAACACCTACCAACCCAGAATCCAAACACCAAACCTGTTGCCACCAAGTCAATTATGATGCACAGAGGGTAGATCTGTCCCACATGGTTGTCAAGGCTGTAGGTCCTTATAGAAGCAGACTGCCATCTATTTCTCCCACAGAGCAGCTGGTGAGTGCACACCACTGACTTTTAGGTTAGCAGCCAAGTGCTTCACCACTGTGCTACCGGGGCTTCTATACTGGGTATAAGAGCTTAGTGAGATACTTCTATAAGAGCTTAGTGAAAACGAAGGAACTCTGGGAATTTGATGCACTCAAGCTATCACAGTTGCTTTATTTTAGATTTCTAAGCTGCTCAGACATCAAAACAATGCTAACTACTTTGTATTTATATTTCATGACTTGTTTTCATCAATATTTTATCATGATTCATGAGTTTTATTTCATAAAGGATTTCAGCATGCTTAAATATGGTTTTATCATGTATTGGGGCCATTTTGCAATTCTCTTCCTCCTTGGGTATACATCACCAAACCTGTTTGCATAGGTCAAGAGGGAGAAGTGGTCAGCATACTGAATTTACTAATATATGTAGAGCATTTGACAGTTTGCACAGTTCCTCTGTCCCCATAACCTCTCTTGATCCTTACAGCATTCCTGTGGGAGGGAAAATAGAATTAGGGAGGATGTGAATGAATCATGAAAGTGGCATATCTAGAAATTGGTAAACTAGACTTAACCCAGGCCTCTTTACTCTAAAATCAATACATGTCAGAGATACCTTCAAATATTTTCTGGCAAAAGTTCAAGCACTTATCTAATTACAATAGGCTGCTTCCCATCTGTCTGGTGTCACTCCCTCTGCTCATTGAAATGTTGTTTTTGTAAAATGTCACTAATTTGGTTTTGACTCATAGAGACCGTGTACAGTGTGTCCAAGGAGTGACTAGTGGGTTTGGACCTCCAACCTTTCAGTTAGAAGTCCAGTGCTTATAGGCACACCATGATCACTTCATTGATAATGGTTGTTGTTATTAAGTGCCGTCGAGTCGATTCCGACCCATAGCGACCCTGTATAGGGTTTCCAAAGAGCAGCTGGTGAGCTTGAACCACCGACCTTGCAGTTAAAATGACTTTGCAGTCTGATGCATTAGCCCACAACACCACATCAGGACTCCATTCATTGAAGATAAAAGACCTCAAATGGTTCCAGGTGTGAAAATACATATATGACATCTTTCCAGCTATCAGTGTAAATCCAAGTTCGAGCAATTGTATTTATTCCCATAACCAAAGTAAGACATTGAGAGTTGAGTGCTTTTTTTTTTTTTTAACACTATCAATAAGACACATTTCTTAGGTTTTTAGGGATATAAATAAAGAATGTGGCATGAGAGAAAATAATTTGACTTTTGACCAACAGCCATTCTTTCAGAACCATTTCTCAGTTCAATTTTAATTGAGTAAACCAAAACTAAAAAAAAAAAAAAAAAGTTTCTTAGTGAAAATTTGACTAGCTCCCTTCAGTATAATTCCTAGCAAAAAGAGTCTGAATTAGGTTTTAGATCTCTGGCCTTTGAAAAGGATGTATCAACTACCATTAAGAAAATTCCTTCATGACTATGAACAATGCTGGAGATGTTACGGAATTGTCCACAGCAATACTTCTGGGCCTTTGGGAACATTGTCATGACAGATCACCACTGGGAATCATTGTGGATGTGGAGCTTAGGGTGAAACAATACGGAAATGCAGAAGAAACTGAAGGGTCCGTAAAAGCCGTTCCTTTAAAACACAGTAACAGCCAGACTTGGAGAAATTCCCACAGAAGAATTTAATGGCTTTGAATAATTAAGACAATAAAATCTCACAACTTCCAGGAACATTGGTTTTTGGTTTTTGACTCACATTCAATATAACTTCTTCCAATTACAAAATCCTGTAATATCTAAGTTCTAGTATTTTTCAAAGCTGAAATAGGATCTTAGAAACCATCTGCAGGAAGTAAGTATCTTGTATGTAACCATTAACATTAACTTTTTTAATGGATTTAATATAAATTATCAAAAAACGAGAACATTTGATAGATGAAAATCCCATTGAAACATAAGAAGTGAGACCTAAATAAATTGAGTGATGCTATACCTACCCTTAAGGAGCTCTGATAGCATTGTTGTTGTTGTTGTCAGGTGCCATCGAGTTGGAACCGACTCATAGCGACCCCATGCACAGCAGAATGAAACAATGTCCAATCCTGGGCCAACTCACTACCGCTGCCACACTTGAGTCCATCAATGATGCCACCTGGCGAATCCATCTCGTTGGGGGTCTTCCTCTTTTTCTCTGACCCTCCACCTTACCAAGCATGACATCCTTCTCCAATGATTGTTATCTCAGGACAATATGTCCAAAGTAGGAGAGACGAAGCTTAGCCATCCTGGCCTCCAAGGAGCACTCTGGCTGCACTTCCTCCAAAACAGATCCATTGGTTCTTTTGGCAGTCCATGGCACTTTCAGCATTCTCCTCCAACACCACAACTCAAAGGCATCAATTCTTCTACGATCTTCCTTATTCACTGTCCAGCTTTCGCATCCATATGAGGCTATTGAAAACACCATGGCCTGGGTCAGGCGCACCTTAGTCCTCAAGCTGACATCTCTGCTCTTCAACACTTTAAAAAGTCCTGTGCAGCAGATTTGCCCAGTGCAATAGGTCTTCTGATCTCTTGACTGCTGCTTCTGCGAGTGTTGATAGTTAGTTGATCCAAGAAGAATGAAGTCCTTGACAACTTCAATTTTTCTCCGTTGATAAGAATGTTGTTTATTGGTCCAGTGGTGAGGATTTTTGTTTTCTTGACATTGAGATGTAATCCATATCGAAGGCTGTGCTCTTTGATCTTCATAAGTAAATGTTTCAAGTCCTCTTCACTTTCAGTGATCAAGGTTGTATCATCTGCATATCGCAGGTTGTTAATGAGTCTTCCTCCAATCCTGATGCCACGTTTTTCTTCATAGAACCCAGCTTCTCGGATTATTTGCTCAGCATACAGGTTGAATAAGTATGGTGAAAGAATACAACCCTGTCTCACACCTTTCCCAATTCTAAAACATTCAGTGTTCCCATGTTCTGTTCGACCAACTGCTTCTTGGTCTAGGTACAGATTTCTTAGAAGTACAATTAAGTGTTCTGGAATACTCATACTTCTCAATGTTGTCCATAGCTTGTCATGATCCACACAATCGAAAGCCTTTGCGTAGTCAATAAAGCACAGGTAAACATCCTTCTGATATTCTCTGCTTTCAGCCAAGATCCATCAGACATCAGCAATGATATCTCTCGTTCCACGGCCTCTTCTGAATCCAGCTTGAACCAGCTTCGTTCTGATAGCATAGTGGTTACGAATCAGGCTGCAAACTTCAAGGTCAGCAGTTCAAAACTACCAATCATCCCATGGGAGAAAGATGAGGCTTTCTGCTCCCGTAAAGATTTACAGCCTCGGAAACCCTGCACAGGGTTGCTATGAGTCGGAACCAACTCCACAGCACATAACAACAACAACAATACCTACCCTTAGGTGAAAATACTAAAAATTCTTAAGATTTTAATTCTTCTCTAATTCATCCAAAATAAGTGATTACATAATTTACTGTGAATCTATAATCATTAAATAGTGTAATTTTAGCACAGAAATTCATTTTTAAAATGAAGTTGTAAGAGAACCATATATCTATGAAATTGTCTTGGGTTCGTTATACTACAGTCAACTGTATATTGCTGTGATGCCTGAGACTATGCCACTGGTATTTCAAATACTAGCAGGATCGTTCATGGTGGACAGGTTTTAATGGAGTTTTCCAATTAAGATAGGCTTAGAAGAAGTAGTCCTGGTGATCTACTTTTAAAGAAAATTGCCTAGTGAAAACCTTACCATTATCAGTAGAATATTGTCTGAGACAGTGCTGACGATGCCTTCAAATACAACTAGGAAGAGCTGTCTCCTCAAAATAGAGTTGACAATAATGATGCAGGTGGTCTAAAGCTTTCAGAACCTTCGTCTGCTGATGTGGCATGCCTCAAAATGAGAAGGAACTCCCATTAATAATTAGAGCATGGAATGTACAAAGTATGAATATAGAAAAATTGGAAGTCATCAAAAACAGAAAGAAACATTGGAAGAACAATATCATAGCATAGTTGTTGTTGTTGTTAGGTGCTTCCAATTTAGCTCAAATACATAGTGACTCTGTGCACAACAGAATGAAACAATGTCCAGTACTGCACCATCCTCACAATTGTTGCTAAGCTTGAGCCCACTGCTGCTGTCACTGTGCCAATCCATCTCGTTGGGGTCTTCCCCCTTTTCACTGACCCTTTACTTTATAAATCACAATGCTTTCCTCCAGGGACTGATCTCTCCTGATAATATGTCTAAAGTATGAGAGATGAAGTATTGCCAGCCTGGCTTCTCAGGAACATCTTGGCTGTCCTACTTCCAACACAGATTTGTTTGCTCTTCTGATAATCTGTGGTACTTTTAATATTCTTCTCCAATACCATAAAACAAATGCATCAAATCATCTCTGGTCTTCCTTAGTCCTTGTTCAACTTTCTCATGGATATGAAACTATTGAAACTATTATGGCTTAGGTGAGGTGCACCTTAGTCCCCAAACTGAAATCTTTACTCTTCAACATTTTTAAGAACGCTAATGCAATACGTTGTTTGATTTCTTGGTTGCTGGTTCTGTGTATGCTGATTGTGGATCCAAGCAGCACGAAATCTTTGACAACTTTAATCTTTTCTGCAGTTATCATAATGGTATTTATTGGTCCAGTGGTGAGGATTTTTGTTTTCTATACGTTGAGGTGCAATCCATGCTAAAGGCTGTGGTCTTTGATCTTCATCAGTAAGTTTTTAAAATTATCATCAGCAAAATTTTACCTATATGTGGTACTGATATTGTTTGATATGGATCTCTTAGAGTTGGTTTTCCAGGTAGCTGGCTGTCTTCCAAAATTTCTTGTCACAGACAAGTGAATATGACTTTACAGTAATTTATTAACAATTTCAATTGGTTCATCTGTCAATCTCTGGAACCTTATTTGTTGTCAATGCTTTCAAGTGCAGCTTGGACTTCTTCGTTCAATAACATTGACTCTTGGTAATACGCTGCCTCCTGAAATGGTTGAACATCAAACAATTCTTTTTAGTACAGTGACCCTGTATGTTTTTTGTCTTCTCTTACTTCTTCTTGCATCGTTCAATATTTTGCCCATAGAATCTTTTAATATACCAACTTGAATCTTGAATTTTTTTCTTCACTTTTTTTCAGCTTGAGGAATGTTGAATGTGGTCTTCCCTTTTTGGTTTTCTAACTCCAAGCATTTGGCACAAGCCTCACAATTGTTACTATGCCTGAGCCACTGTTGCAGTCATTATGCTAATTCATTTCATTAAGGGTCTTCTTCTTTTTGCTGACCCTCTACTAAGTCTGATGTTCTTTTCTAGAGACTGGTCCTTCCTGAGTACACGTCTAAAGTACGTGCGTATTGCCATCCTCACTTCTAAGGAGCATTCTAGCTGTATTTGTTCTGAGACAGTTTCATTTGCTCTTCTAGCAGTTCATGATACTTTCAACATTTTACCTAATAGCATAATTCAAATGCATTAATTCCTCTGAGTTTCCTTATTCATTGTCCAGTTTTCACATACATATGAACTACTGAAAATAACCACAGCTTGAGTCAGGTACACCTTCATCCTCAAAGTAACACCTTTGCTCTTTAACACTTAAAAGAGCTGCAGGTTGGCCTAATGCAATACATCCTTTGATTTCTTGATTGCTGATTAAATGAGTGTTGATTGTGGATCCAAGTAAATTAAATCCTTGACAACATCAATCATGTCACCATTTATTATGCTGTTGTTTATTGGTCCAGTTGTGAAGAGTTCTGTTTTCTTTACATTAAGATGTAACCCATATTGAAGGCTACAGTCTTTGCTCTTTGAGTCCTCTTCATTTTCGGCAAGCAAGGTTGGGTCATCTGCCTACATCAGGTTGTTAATGAGCATTTCTTCAATCCTGATGCTATGCTCTTCATATAGTCCCACTTCCCAGATAATTTACTCAGCGTAGACTGTGGTACTACTGCAGCATACTGCACTGGACCACAAGGTCAGTTTGAACTCCATGGTTGACAGTTCAAACCCACCAGTTGCTCCTCAGAAACCCTTACAGGGGCAGTATGGGTCAGAACCAACTCGACCACATTTAACAATAACAACAAAGATTGAATAAGTATGGTGAGTGGATGTAATCCTGGCACACACCTTCTGTTGCTTCTGATAAGTCCTGTGGAATAAGTTCTGACTCATAGCGACCCTGTATAGGGTTTCCAAGGAATGCCAGGTAGGTTTGAATCACTGACTTATCACTTAGTGGAATGCTTATCCTATAATGCCACACCAGGATTCCATTTTATAGACTGAAGTTAATTGAGTATTTAATCTAATCCACTAGATTTAGATCTTATCTAAATCCTCAATTAAACTCATGCATTACAATAGCTTCTTTGTATTTCTCAGAGTGCTTAATATGGTGCTTTGAAGAGTAAATATGTAAACACATGATGAGCACTTATATATTACAGATACTGGGCTAATGATAGAGATAAAAACAGTGAATACAGAGGAATCAAAAGGGGAGGAAAGTCAATAAGTCACATTATCTTCCCTGAGAAAGCACTCTACTGTTGTTATTATTGATATGTGCCATGAAGTCAGTTCTGACTCACAGCGACCCTGTACAGGGTTTCCAAGGCTGTAAATCTTTAAGGGAACAGAAAGCCTCATCTTTCTCCTACGGAACAGCTGGTAGTTTCGAACTGCTGACTGTGAGATTAGCAGCCCAATTCGTAACCACTACACTACCAGAGATGCTCAATAAATTCTTCACTGATTAAGTGACTGGGTTTTGTTGTTGTTTTTAATTCACGAAGAGAGAGAAAGCCAACGAAATTTTAAAATCTTTGTTTAAATAACTATTTCTGAAAAGGAGATCTTGCCTGGATGCTGGAACCCATCTCTGCCAGAATGGGAATATAGTAACAGTTTAAACAAAAAAAAAAGAAGAAAAAGAAATAGAAAAAGAAATAAATTCTTCTGCTCAGTACTGTGTGGCATAATTGCATTGTTTTTTCACGTTCTAAATGCTTAAAACAGCCTCTTTTGGAGGCACTGAGCTAAGACTGGCAAGAATGGTTAGCACCTTGAGTCTAAACTGGTGGTGAGTACTGAGAGGCATTCCAGTAAAGACCCCCAAACCCACTCCATTATTTACTCTTCCTGCTTTGGGAACTGGGAGCAAAAGACTCAAGCATAAGTTCTCAAAAGATTAATTTTTAGGGGTGTCCCACTGCCTCCTCCCAGTCAGCTGCAGGAACTATATACGGATGGCCAGGAGGCTGCTTGGTGGTGACAACTCACTAAGAAATAGGGTGGGATTTGTGTCTGTCACTAATGGGAAGGAGGATCCTTTCATTGGTCTGGAAACTTCACAGAAGCCCTTCCCAGCCCCACCTCTCCTAAAGTGCCCAATCTTGCAGGGTAACAATAACACCAGCAGTTTCCTCCTGGGACTTCAGCTGGGTTCAGTTTCCCAGCTTTCTTAGAGCTATAAATGGAAGGAAGGTAGAGGCAGGAGGCAAGAGACATAGAGGGTAGAGGGTGATATCAGGTGTTAGGGGAGGAAGCTATGCAGGGGGCCAAGTCTATTCCTCCCCAGCTAAGATCCCATCTATTTGCATGGCCAATTCAGAATTCAACAGAATATTTCCTGGTGAGCCATATCTGCAACTTCAGGGTAACTATGTGCCAAAGTAAATTCCATCCCCAAGCCAGAGGTTTCTTACTCCTCTTTAGTGGGGTGGGTGGTGGATGGAAGAAGGTATATGCCCCCAACTGCTAGACACATTCTCTCCAGCCTGCTTTTCACCCTATGGGATCCTTCACCCCAAAGCCAGTCAAAGACCTGTGTGTGTCCATGTGAAAGAGGGGCAGCAGGGGTGGGGGGCAGGGTGGCAAATTTTCTGACCATTCTCTGAGCAATAAGTTGGTTATTCCTGCCTACCTGACAGTTTTTCTCTGCTATTCATAGGGTTTTCAGAAGTAATTCATCAT
>NW_006408563.1:5368170-5369772 GCF_000296735.1 Chrysochloris asiatica | reverse complement strand
TCAAGCGTGGCAACAGTAGTGAGGTTGGCCCAGGATTGAGCGGTGTTTCATTCTGCTGTGCATAAGGTTGCTATGGGTTGGTACTGACTCTATGGCACCTCACAACAACAACAAAAGCCTTTACCATTCAGACAGGTCTTTTCCACCAATAAAGAAACCACTGGTCTTCAAATGTTTAGGCCCTGGGTGATACTTGATGCAGTTTGAAAAATAAACTAATAAGATATTTATTTTTAAAGTATTGACAGCAGCAGCATGACAATGCATCCCTAATTTAGAAAGTAAATTCAATAATGAATGCAGTGTTAAAATACACTCGGAAACAACCCTCTAAAAAATGGGTTACACTATAAGACTGCATTAGTCAGATCCTGGGTCTTTCTAAGAAGCAGTAGAAACTGAGCTTCTCCCAGCTCTGCTCCCACTAGACACAAACAAGTACCAATAGCAGGGATTGTGCTGAGACTCAACAGAACCTGGAAGCAAATTATGATTCTCTGTGGGTTGTGAATATCATGCTGTAGCAAAAATGTAGCTCTGGGGGAGACCTCACACATTTGCCTTCTGAGGCCAGTGTGTCCCTTGATGGATCTCTTTCTCTAAGCAGGAAGAAAAGCTGTGTCTCTGACAAACATGGCTACAAGTAATAAAGGCTAGAAAGGTTGAAGAAGAATGGTGGATGGCAGGGAGGCCTCAGAAAAGAGACCTTGAGCCAGTAAGACCTGTAGTTATAGGCCTAAAAAATTTTTTTCTTTACTAAATTAATGATGTCTTATGTTACTGAATTCAGATTTTTAAAAGTCTAGCTTAGTACTTGTTCATGAATATTTGGTGATTATTTTTGTCAGGAAGGAGTCCTGGTGGTGCTTCCAGTTAAGCATGTGGCTGCTAACTGACTAGTCAGCAGTTCGAACCCACTAGCTGCTCCCAGCGAGAAAAAAAACGAGGTAATCAGCTTCCATACCGATTTACAGTCTCAGAATGCCGCTGGAGTAATTCTACTCTGTTTACTATGAGTCAAAATCAAGTCAACAGCAATGGGTTAGATTACTGGCAATAAATAAACAACCCTGAATGTTTTAGTGGATTTTAATAACCAAGTTTTATTTCTTGTTCACGGGGCATGTCTATATCAGGTTGGCATTATAGTAGGACCCAGGCGGATGGCTCTGCCACCATCTCAAACCCAGCTGAGCATCACTGTGTTGGAGGCAAAAGTGTTATGGAGGGTCTGGTGCTGTTGTTTCCAAGAAACCTACTCAAAGTGATACATGTTAGCTCTGCTAACCACACCGACAGCAGAAGTAATCACATGGCTCCACCCATCCTCCCAGGGACAGAAAGTGAATGCAATCCTACCAGGGGTCTGGAGTTGAAATCACTTATTTGATGAATAGTACCACTAGCCTTCTCATTCATCACAGTGACCACCAGAGACAGAAACTTGTACCTGTACACCATTACATTTTCATCAACAAACGTTTAAGCTCCTACTATGTGCCAGGCGCTGCGTGACAGCACTCCAAACATTTATCCCATTATTTTGTGGGTCTGAACTGGCCTGTCATTTCCAACCCTTCATCTAGCTACCAGCAGGCAACT
>NW_006408563.1:5358572-5367472 GCF_000296735.1 Chrysochloris asiatica | reverse complement strand
TCAATACCGACTCGATGGCACCTAACAATAACAACATACACTGTAAATGAAATGAAGCATATCCACAAGCAAAATTTCGCCTGCAGACTATTAATTTGCATCCTTTGCTGAAAAGGTTTGGGCTATTAATTAATGTCCCATGCAGCAGATTCTTTCCTGCTGGGCGCCACGCCCGTGTGGCACATGGGTACACAGTGGGTGCTACTAGGTTCATGATGACAGACAGATATGAAGTCCCAAGCTCTGAGTGAGTGCTTCAGTTATCTCATTGGTGCGTTGTTAGTCATAGGTTGTGAAATAAGCCAGTATATTACACTTACCTTGACAAAATAGGAATCTTTCTCTAGAAATATGCTGACAACTTAAAGAATACTTTTTAGTTAATATCTCCTTTTAAGTACAAGAATAACTAAAGTATGCATTCAAATAAGTCACACTATCCAGTTACAGATAACATAGGTCTTATTACTTTAAGTATTACTATGTTTGCATTGTAATGAATTTTTATCACATCAAATGGACTTCCTTAAGTTTTAGTCTCAACTCCAAGCACTTTCTCAGAATATAGATGTAGTATAGCTTAGTGAGGGAGTCCTGGTGTGGCTCTGTGGGTTAATGTGCCAGACTGCAAAGCCGTTTGAACTGCAAGGTTGGTGGTTCAAGCTCACCAGCTGCTCCTCAGAAACACTATACAGGGTCACTATGGGTTGGAATCGACTTGACGACACTTCTCACAATAACAACATAGCTTAGTGAAAGGAACCCCAAAAGCATAGTGGGTTACATAGTGGCTGCTAACTAACTGCAAAGTTGGCAACTTAAGTCCACCAGGTATTCCACAGGAGAAAGATGAAGCTTTCTGCTCCCGTAAAGATTTACAGCCTCAGAACCCTATATAGGATTGCTGTAAGTTGGAATCGACTCCATGGTCCACCACCACCACCACCACCACAGCTTAGTGGAGGCACCTTGGTAGTAACTGTAAGATAAGCACTGGACTTCTTCAAAAACAACAGTTCAAAACCACCAGCTGCACCATAGGAGAAAGATGAGGCTTTTTACTCCCATAAAGATTCACAGCTTCAGAAACCCTATAGCAGTATTGCTGTGAGTCAGAATCAAGTCGATGGCAGTAGGTTTGGTTTAATCTATAGATGAGAGGTTTCACAACATAGAATATGAAGCCAAATTCCCTGACTCCACCCTTCACTGTTGTTGTTAGTAGCTGTCCAATCAATGCCAACTCCTGGCGACACCCCGTGTCCAGACTAGAACTTACTCCATATGGTTTTCAAGGCTGCGATTTCTCAGAAGCACCTTACCAAACTCTACTTCCAAGGAGCCTCTGGAGTGGCTTGAACTGACAACTTTTTAGTTAATAGTACACTGCTCAACTGTTTGCATCACCATCCTTCACTAGCAGTGTAATATCAGGCCAGATACTTAATCTCTCTGTGTCTCCTTTAATGCAGATAATCATAGGACCTTTCTTTTAGGCTTCCTATGAGATCAAATTTGGACATATTGTCAGGAGGGAACAGTCGCTGGAGAAGGATGTCATGCTGGGTAAGATGGAGGGTCAGAGAAAAAGAGGAAGACCCCCAACAAGATGGATCAGCCAGGTGGCATCATTGATGGCATCAAGTGTGGCAGCGGTGGTGGGGTTGGCCCAGGATCAGACATTGTTTCATTTTGCTGTGCATGGGGTCACTATGAGTCGGTTTCCGACTCGATGGCACATGACAACAACAACATGAGATCAAATGTAATGTGCTCAGAATCTTGGGTGGCACAACATAAGCATTCAGTAAAAGTATATGAGATTTGAAATGATATACGATAGGATGAATGTAAAATTAGTGTTCTTCCATGTAAACTATCACATAATTCACAATAAAACATTTTTTTTAAAAGTATATGAGAGTCATTTCTTAACACTTGCTTATTAACTCTGAGAAAAATCATGTTTTGCCACTCTGTGAAAGAGAAAACACTTAATTTTTTTTCTAACAAACTCCGTTCTTGGAGGATTCTTTCTCTCAAAACAGGAAAGTCTATATAAGTTCAGAGAAAATGTCACCACAGTGGTCATTCTCTAGTTTGAACTTTGACTTCCATTTTATAGCATGGTTGTGGCTGGGACTTCTTAGATAGCCCAAATCTTGCACCCATTTCTCAGATGTAAGCCCCTCTCCAAACACTTTCAAATCTACTTGCACACCATAGACGGATCATTTAGCAGAGTAAACAGTGCTGTCTTCACAGGGGATTTCTAGGAGATCTTGGTGTTCTGATGTTTTGTGGCCATGGAAACAGCAGATGAAGTGTTTGGGTCACTGGAATGCTTTTAACTCATGCTTCCTGTGGCAAAGACTACTAATTGCCTCTCGGCAGCCTTTCACTCTGTCTTTTTAAGAAATTTTTCAACTGAGCACATTGCTGCCTCAATAAAAGAATAAATTCTTTAGTTTCTCTTGCAGTTTAATGTTGCCATGACAGTTTAGGCCGAAGAGATGTAAGCAGCAGTACTGTGTGAGCCTTCCAGGAATTCTTCTTAAAGGGAGAGTACCAAGCTTCCTTTCAATACTTTCTCTAGCATTGGTACCTTAGTGTGGTATAATGGCTGGAGCTCGAACAGCTATGTTAGACTATGAGATTTAAAACAGTTATTCCTGGTGTGGCACTGAAAGATAAACACTGGACTATTATCCACAAGGTCCATGGTTAAAACTCACCAGCTTCTCCTTAGAAACACTGTGAGTTGGAACCAACTCAATAGCACTTAACAAGACTGAAGGTACCTAAAGTCCCTCTTTTTCAGGAATTCCACAAAATCCTTTTTCTAACCACGTATTTACATGAAGCCTAGAATTTTCTTCATCTACTTCAATTAAAACAACCATTGCAACAGCCTGCATGCAGTAGCCCACAGGAGAATCATGTGGTTTTATTTTATGTCAGATAGGAATTTAGAAAATTGTGAAACTATGTCATAATTCTCATTTAACTTTTGGTTTTGGGGAAACCTAGTATTTTTCATAAAACTGTGGTATTAATTTTAAAATGCAATGGGATTATTATTTTTAAATAAATATTTTATAATGTTCTCAGTTTTCATTTCTAATAAACGAACTCACAGAAACTGACATTCTTTGGGGGTCTTAGTAATTTTTAAGACTGTAAAGAAGTTCTGAGACTAAAGAGCTTGAGAGCTGGTCTAGGTCTTCATTCTAGAAATGGCAGAGAGATAAATTACAAAGAGATAACACCATATTCCTTATATGAATAAAAACTTATGTGTAATAAATAGTATGGGTAGGTTATTACCATTGGAGATGTTTCTGTTATGCACGGCCCAGCCTATTTTTAACAGATACATGCATACCTTTTGAAACTTTTCCAAAAATAAAACTGAGACACATCAAAGTAACTCAAAGTTGAGGAGGTTTTGTAAAAATCCCTGGTTGAAAATCACAGAGTCCAACCAGCAAGACGCCGTGAAACAGGCAGTCCTCGTCCTTTTCACTCTTGGAAAGTCACACCTGTCTAAAAGCAGATTTTGCAGATGCTCTGTACCCTATTGGTCCTTCCTGACTCCGAACCCAGTTTTAGGGGGGTAAAACTGAGTCCAGTAGTGGCGCATTGGGGAGATGCCCAGTGACTCCTGCTGTAGCTTGGTTGCCCTTTGCAGAGGGTCTAGGACATAACTGGGTGGGATAGAGCAGAGGCTGTGACACTGAGAAAGCTGCCCTCAGTCTCCATGGCACCTCCTCTAAGTTCTCTGTCCTCACAAAAGATCTGCAGGAAACACAGAGGTTGGCCACGGCCAGGAAGGAGAAGAATATACCTTATAGGGCTGTGGGAAAGGGACGCATGTGGCCAAGAGGGGCCTCCCATCTGAGTGCAAGCCTAAGGGTAACTTGGGGGAATGAACAGCAAAAGCTTCTTGTGGAGGTGAGCCCCATCTTTTGCACCCAAAGGAATAGAGTGTGTCTTATAAAAAGCATATCATTCCTCCTCATAATAGAAGACACGAGAATCTGCGCTGAACTTCCTACAATTCACAGGGTGTAAGCAGATTATTTCTAAAATTCAACTTGCTGCTAGAATTTAAACCTATTTTTGGTTTTGTTTTAAACAAACAAACAAACAAACAAAAAAACCCTCTGTACAAGTGTAACAAGGAATCCTGGTGGCACAGTGGGTAATCCTTTGACTAACAGAAAATGTCAACTGTTCAAACCTATCCTCCAGCTGCTCTGCATGAACACAAGACCTGACAATCTGTAAAAATTACAACCAAGAAGAAAACCCTATGGGGCAGTCCAGCTTTGTCCCATGGGACTGCTAAAAGCTGGAATTGCCTCCAAAGTACCCAACAACCACAAAGGTGGTACAGAACTTTTGTTCATGTTTGCAACAGAATGAAACACAGCCCATCATGAAACTCTTTCCTTGAGCCCACTGTTGCAGCTACTGCGTCAATCCGTTTCATTGAGGGTCTTCCTACTTTTTGTCTAATCCTCTGTGTGACCAGGAGTCCTGGTGTAGTGCTGTGAGTTAATGCACCGGACTGCTAAGTCATTGGAATCATAAGGCCTGGGCTGTTCAAGCTTACTATTCACTCCTTGGAAACCTTATACAGGGTCGCTAGGGGTCAGAACCGACTCAACGGCACTTAACAACAACAACAACTACTTGACCAAGCATGATGCTCTGTTCCAGTGACTGATCCCTCCTGATAATATGTCCAAAGTACATGAGACAAAGCTTTGTTGTCCTGATTTCTAAGAACTCTGGCTGTACTTCTTCCAACACAATTGTTTTGTTGTTGCTCTTCTGGCAGTCAGAAGTCAATATTCTTCACCAACAGCATAATTCACAGGCATCAATTTTGCTTTGATCTTTCTTATTCATTGTCTAGCTTTGGAATTAAATATCATGTGATAAGTAGAATTAAGAGATTTTCTCTTTAATGATGTAGCAACTGAAAAAGCTAGTCAGTGGGAAAGTGTCCAACTTGCTTGGTGGTGAGAATATATTTTGAAAAGTCTATTTAAATGATTAGTTGTCTCTACAGCTCCCTCATCAAGAAGCTGCTCTGTTCCAACAGAATAGCAGCCATCATTCGAGAGTTGTGGAATGCATCACAGAGGTGTCTTTGAAGAACTCAGTCAGAAATGTACAAAGCCCAAGACTGGGGGTTAGATCTCAAGTCCTCTCCAACGTCAAAGTTAACTCAAATGATTATGTTGGCTGTATTGTGTTGTATAGGTTGCTAATCGCATATCCCTCCAATAGAACCCTGGAATGTCTTGGAGGTCATGTGTACCAGTGACAAAGTGTGGTGTTTCCATGTTTTCCTGTGTGGTGCAGTGGATTGGAGACACAGGGCTCCTGGGTTAAATAGGGGCATGTCTCAGCCATGCCCTTTGGAAGAAGCCTTAAAACAAATTCTCAGTGCATAGTGGGTGCTCACATATTATTAATGCGGGATTGAAAGTGTCATCATAATAGCATTTGCAGTCTGAAAGGTAGTCAGATGTGACCTTTTGTAAATGAGGAAACGGAGATCAAGAGAGGTTCAATGACTTGTTCAAGGTCACTCAACTAATTAATGATAGCTGAGACAGCCTAGAGACATTCTCATGACTCTTAGTGCTCATTTTCCTTTGAAACACCATTTGTGCTAGTCAATCAACAGTAGAATGGGGCTTGAAGGTATGTTGAGGACATTATTTTTGGTGTCTCCATACTATTTATTGTCATGTATTAAAATTATCAATTGATTTGTTTCCTTAACTAAATTGTGAGCTTCTTGAAATAAAAAAATTGGTAAAATTCAGGTCTGCTCTCTGCAGTGCTTAGACATAGTGCTTCACACATGTTGCTGTCATTGTCAGTTCCAACTCATAGCGACCCTGTATAGTGTTTCCAAGGAGCAGCTGGTGAGCTTGGATCGCCAACCTTGCAATTCAAACCAAGCTTGCAGTCCAGTATATTAACCCATAGCACCATACATAGTTAATACAATAATTTAGGAAGAGAATTTATATTTATTTTGAATTTGCACTCTCTATTCTTACATCCTCGGAAACCCCATATAGGGTTGCTATGGGTTGGCACCGACTCGACAGCACTTAACAACAACAATAACTCTTACATCAAATTATGGGTGGTTACTCTGGGAAGAGATACTGATCACAGGTTCCTTTCAAAGAAACAGGAGCTACTTTACAGCTTTACAAAATACAAAACTCAGACTCACTGCCTTTGGATTGAATTCAACACAGAGACCCTGGATAGGGTTTCTGAGGCTGTAAATCTTTATGGGAGCAGAAAGTGACTGGTGGGTTTGAACTTCTGACCTTACAGTTAGCAGTCTAGTACTTATCCTATAGTATCACACCAGAACTACACTTTACATGATATATTTATTATGAGAGAGCTGTGAAACTGTCGGGTGGTGAGGCTCCCCAGAGATTTTTAATAGTAGGACTTTGGAGGAAAACTGGGAGGAGGTGGTGCTAACAGAGGTATAGGGAGCTGGTACCAAAGAAGGAATGGCTACCTTGCAGGAGCTGGAGTCATGGTGGAAATGCACCTTAAGTTGGAGACACCACAAGAACCTAACATTGCCTCCTCCTGCACTCTTTCTTCCATTAGTGTTTCCCATTGGCAGAAACTTCTTGGAAACCAATGAGTTTGGGAGCCTGGCAAATGCAACTGTGATGGAAAGCAAAGCAGGACACGTACATGAATGGATCTGAGAGCAAACCCACAGCTGATGGGCACAGATGGCTACTAGGAAGGATCATCAGAAGCAAAGAAGTTTCCATTTAAATAAACACAAAGACCAAGCAAAGAATGAGAGTTAACTCCAGAGATCTTAAATACATAAAAACTTCTGATTTCACCTTTAAACACTTTATAACACTCTATGAATACCTCCATCATTGCAATGCGGTGTTTCATTCAATTCATGACACAGTGTCAAATGCACAGTTGGTGTTAAATTTTAAAGAATGAGTGGATTTTTGCTGCTAACTGCCATCAACTTGGCCCTTGGCTCATGTTGACACCATGCACAACAGAACAAAAAACTGTTTGGTACAGCATCATCCCTATGATAAATTGTAGATAAGACCATTGTGATCCATAGAGTTTTAATTGGCTGATTTCAGAAGTGGATAACCAGGCCGTTCTCCCTAGTTTGTCTTAGTCTTGAAGCATTAATGCATTCCACAGAGAGTGCTGTTGACTTTGGAAACGTGTCCTCAGTCTTACTCATTCTTTCAGATAACTGCAGCCTACCCTGACTATACCTTTTCCTTATTTAATGTTCATAACTTCAGGTGACTCTTCACACTGACCTTGAGACTTCTTAGTGATCTTAACCAGCTGATTCATACCTGACAGCTATGGAGTATGGAGAGGAAAGAAAGTTAAGAGGGAAATATTGGAACTGTGAACAAGAAGGGTTTAAGGTCAATGGGAAGGTAATAAGATTGATAGACATTTATTTATTGCATTTGCTAATTTCATTGTGGAGTACTGTGGCTTTATAAGAGATGCACTGGACTACTTACTACCCACAAGGTCAGTAGTTCAAGCCCACCAACTGCTCTGTGGGAGAAAGATGAGGCTTTCTGCTTCTGCAAATATTTATAAGCCTCAAAAACTCTACACACTCAACCAACCAGATGACACTTAACAACAATTGCAATTTCATTGTATCAAACTTACTTCCTTCTGTTTCTCTACTCTAGTCCTATAAGTCATTGGATAGCACTGGGTCCCCACCTCCCTTAATTACACAGCTCCCCAAAATTCTCTTTCTGAGATGGGTCCTCTGATTTGTCTCATATGTTAAATTATGTCCCCAAATGATATATTCAGGTTTTGACTGCTGGTATCTGTGAATGTAGGCTTGTTTGGAAATACAGTCTTTGAATACACAATTAGTTAATGTGGAATAGTGTGGGACCTCATTCAATGACTGGTGTCCTTATAAAACAAGGAGAAGAGAGGCGGGGCTTGATGGCGGCTAGGGTGGAGGTGCAGTGAAGTTCGCCGTCAGCCATACCACAGAATATCAGACAAAGCAGATCCAGGGCAGAGCTCCAAAACTTGGAACCACATAGGTACGAGTATTTTAAAAGTTTAAAGGCTTATAACTAGTGGGACTTGAAGCTGAAGTAAGAAATCACATGCTTTTAAATCTGCCAGGTTCGGTGGTCCGGAGGCGAAATATTGTGCTAGACCAAATGGCAAGACCAAGCAGGGGAGCAGACAAACTACAGAAAAACACCATGGGAACCTTGGAGCAAAGGTAGGCAATATACTTTGTCGGTTTTGATTTGTTCTGATTTTCTTTTCTTTGATATGTTTTCATTGCCCCCCCCCATTGTTTGCACACCTCCATTCTTGTGACTGGGGTGGGAGGTGCCTGAGCAAGTGGACACCACCCACCCTCACCACTGGTGGGTTCTTCTGCCACGCATGCACACAGATACTCTTAGCCCAAATTAAGTCCTGAACAGTTTTTTATTGTTTGTTTGTTTTTTAAATACGAGAAAGTCCAGTACAGGGATATAGAGAGATAAAGAGATTTTAAAACAAAACAGATCGAAAATTAAATTAAACCCTGAGGTATAGCATAATGACCAACACTGGCATCTTGAAATCTCTCAGGCACCTTTGAAGGCAAGAAGCTGAAGAGAGGACATTAAAGTCATACACATATTACACTATATATTTATGTTTGTTTGTTTTTTTTCTTCTTCTACCCTCCTCTCCCATTTCTGCAATTATAGATTAGAGTTTTCAGTCTAGTTTTGTTTTGTTGTTGTTTTTTTTATGGTTGCTTTTTTTTTTCTTTTTCTTTTTTTTTTTGGCTG
>NW_006408563.1:5349699-5353159 GCF_000296735.1 Chrysochloris asiatica | reverse complement strand
TGGGGACTCTTGGGCCCAGAGTCAGTGACATAGCCACAGAGGACTAGAGTGTAGAGTGAAGCATCCAGCTGATAAGACGAGAGGGCATATGCACAAGAACACCCATACTTGCAGATAACACCCACTTGACCTAGCTTCAATGACTGCATGATCAGAGCTCAACTAGAAGAAGAAAGAAGAGGGAAAAAAGAGTAATCTGATACAATTTGATGAACTTGATCTGCACCTATGGATGCAGTAGCTCAAAAGAGGGAACAAATCTTTACAGCAAAGATCATTCCCACCCCCTCCATACACAGAGTAGACAGGAATGGGCAATTTGGACATTGGCTACCTAAAGGGTGGGGGTTACAAAGGTAAGATGTGACTGTCTTACAAGCTTTCAAGAGGGACCGTAGATCCAGAGGGCGTGGAGGAAAGCAGAATCTCCACTGAGTAGTATCCTATCTGTCTAGGCAGGCCTGATGAAAGGAAATGCAGATAGGTCTCTTCTAATACAATGGTGAATAATTGTTATCAGGACTGATTGTGAGGGCTGGAAATGTAAAGGTAGGCATTTTATAGCAAGGAGGGGAGTGATTAACTTTGCAGTCTAGGAGCTGAGGTCCCTGGGACTATCAAGGGAGAAGAGCAGAGAGCGGGACCCTACCCAGAGAGGCAGTGATGCCAGAGATGGAGGCAGAGACAATGACATGGAGAGATGGAGTGGCTGGGGACTTTAGACCTGTAGAGGGACAGGGGCTGTGTGCTGACAACTGGGGGGCAGGCTTGCAGGGTATACCTTTTGGTTGGTTTATGATGCATGGAGGGGATGTTAACCATGGCAATGAAATGATATACGATAGGATGAATGTAAAACTAGTGTTCTCCAATGTAAACTATCACATAATTCACAATAAAACATAAAATAACAAATTTACAAACTGGGAAACATTTACATAAATTCTGAGCTTCCAGACTAAGACAAACAAGAGGAAGGAGAGGCGGACTTCTGAAAGTTTTGCCTCTGAAAACCATATGAATAGCAGTGAAACACTGTCAGTACCAGAATATTGATGAATTGTTGTTATTGATGTTAAGTGCTGTCAAGTCAGTTCCTGCCCATAGTGACTCTGTATAGGGTTTCCGAGGAGCAGCTGGTAAAGTTGAACTGACAACCTTGCAGTTCAAACCAACTTCTCAGCCCAGCTCGTAATCCAGTACAGTACTGGGGCTCCTTACACTACTGATAGTATTTGAAATTATTTGGGGGGTGGGGAGGGCACAAGGATTTTAATTTACTATTAAGATATATACTTGTCTTATCATATATTAGAAGGTAAATAGACCATAGTTTTTAAAAAAAAAAAAAAAACAAGGAGAAGAGATACAGAGACAGGAAGACATAAAGAGGGAAACTGACCAGGTAAAGATGGAAGCAGAGGTTGGAGAGATGCTTCTAGAAGCTAAGGAATGCCTTGAATTACAGCAACTAGAAAAGACACAAAAGGATAATCTTCTAGAGCCTTCAGAGAGAGCGTGCTCTTCTGACACCTTGAATTTGAACTTCTATCTTCTAGAACTGTGAGAGAGTAGACCTCCATTGTTTTAAGCTAATGACTTTGTTATAATTTTTTACAGCAGCCCTAGAAAGCTAGTACACCATACATTTGGGTTTATCCTGGTCCTGACAAGTTGGTTTTGGTGCGTAGAGCATTAGACCAAGAGTGAACAGAGAGGTCCCTACTCTTGTCTAGGACTTACCCTGTTTTCTAGTTACTAATGCTAGTAACAAATCACACCAACACTTATGGCATAAAACAACTACTTATGATCATGGATTCTTGGGTCAGAAATTTAGAGGACTCCTGGTGTGGTGCTGTAGGATCAGCACTGGACTTTGAACCACAAAGTCGGAAGTTCACACCCACCAGCTGCTCCTCGGAAACCCTATACAGGGTCACGATGAGCCAGAGCAGACTCGATGGCACTTAACAACAACAATAGCAAGGATTTTCTCTCTTCGACAATGTTCGGGGCCTCAACTGGAAGATTCTAAGGCTGGGAACTAGAAACATAACATATGAGGACTTGTTCACACCTAAGTCTGATGGCTGAGTCTAGCAATTGGCTGGAGATGTTAATACCGCTCATATAGGCATCTTCCTATGGTCTTCCAACATCGGCCACTAGAGTCTTTCTCACAGAATGGTGACTGAGTTCCTAAGGGAGTGGCCCAAGAGCTAGAAAGCACCATTAAAAGTAACATCACTTTTACTTACCTAGCATCAGGAGTCATATAGCTTCTCTTTTGCAGTATCCCGACTCGATGGCACTCAACAACAACAACAACAAGGTTGACTTAAGCCCAACAGCTGCTCCTAGGAAATCCTATACAGGGTCGCTATGGATCGGAATCAACTCAACGGCACTTAACAACATAAACAAAGGTTGGCGCATATTAAGGGAAAGGAATTACACTCAAGTTTCTGATGGGAGGAGTGTCAAGTTCTAGCAGGTCATGTGAGAGGTGAGTTGGTGCTGTGGGCATTTTGTAAAATGCAATCTGCAACCATTCTCCTGTTGTTAAAAGGAAAGGCTAAAGGGAGATGGCTTCTCAGAGGCGTGTTCTCTTTTACAGTATGCTTGGATCATCACATTGCCCATGACATCTGGAAGTTCTCTCAGACTGTCCAGTTCTATTTGACAGTGGCAGTCCCCACTCAGCTATCAAACTTTAATTTTATTTCCTATATAGCTATCTCAACGGAAGGACCGAAGAACTTCAAATCAAGCCTATATCTTTGCATTCCCATGTAAGACCCACGTGAAATGAGAGAACAGGCTGGGGTGAGCTCCCAGCAAATGGTAGACTTTCTTGGATTACTTCCCAAATTCCATATTAAGGTCAACTTTCACATCTAGATGTTTCTCTCCCCTGTCTCCTAAAAAAGGGGAGAAAAATAAATTTAGCCCAGAGAAAGAAAGAAAGCTAACCTATTCTAGGATGAGAGAATAATAAAGAAACAAAAGGAACAATACCTAAAGTTCTTCTTGCCGAGCCCTTGTCTCCTGTTGTCTCCCTGAGAGCAAGCTTTCAGACAGAAACACAGAACTCCCTTTACTGCTAGACTCTCAGATATGTACACAGTTAAATGTGTTGATCTCAACTATTGCAGCAGAAGCTGACAGATATTGACATTTAGAAGAAAATGCTGCAGGCCAGATAAGATTGAGATTCAAGCAGAGTAGCTCTGTGGGCCAAAGGTGGCCCTGTTCCCCCAGTCTAGCTGACAAACAGACTGCATCAATGTGTATTAGATGCTCTCAGGGAACTACAGTTAGTGTTCTTAGGGATGATACTGGTATTGTGGTTATAAGGAGAATAGACTTAATTTTAGATGATGCATGTGGATGTATCTGGGAATAAAGTATGATAACGACTGCAATGTATTTTCAAATGATTCAGCAAAACAAAAAA
>NW_006408563.1:5334709-5348884 GCF_000296735.1 Chrysochloris asiatica | reverse complement strand
GACTCATAACAAACCTCTATAGGGTTTCCAAGAACCATTTGGTGGGTTTGAACCATTGACTTCGTGGTCAGTACATTCCCAAAATACTACGACATTGTAACTACTCTAATACGAATGTTTATAATACTAACTTTTATATACAGTAGCATTCTCCACCATTGGTTCATTCACTCAAACTTTAAGCACCTCCTATGAACCAGGCACAGACTTTATTGTTGTTAAGTGCTGTCAAGTCAGTTTTGACTCATAGCAACCCTGTATAGCTTCTGGTGAGTTTGAACCACTGACCTTGTGGTCCAGCACATTAACCAACAGCGCCACACCAGGATTCCAGGCACAGACCTAGGGAACAGGGAATAAGTCACAGTTTCTACTTTCATGTAGCTTTCACAGAGGAGATAAACATTGAAACAAACGTGCGCAGTGATTTACAACCTCAACAAAGATTCAAGAGAACAAAACAACAAGAGGAAACAAAATAAATTGTGATTACTTCAGCTGGGATTAAGGTAGGGTCATCAGAACAGGATTCAGAAAAAAAGCATGTTAGTCAGGAGTAGGTTTTCGATTGTGTGGATCATGACAAGCTATGGACAACATTGAGAAGTATGAGTATTCCAGAACACTTCATTTTGCTAATGAGGAATCTGTCCCTGGACCAAGAGGCAGCTATTAGAACAGAACATGGGAACACTGAATGGTTTAAAATGAAGAAAATGTGACAGGGTTGTATTCTTTCACCATAATTATTCCACCTGTATGCTGAGCAAATATTATGAGAAGCTGGGTTCTATGAAGAAAAACATGGCATCAGGATTGGAGGAAGACTCCTTAACCTATGATATGTAGATGATACAACTTTGCTTGCTGAAAGTGAAGAGGACTTAGAATACTTACTGATGAAGGTCAAAGACCACAGCCTTTGGTATGGATTGCATCTCATTGTAAAGAAAACAAAAAAAATCCTTACCACTGCACCAATAAACAACATTCTTATCAACAGAGAAATGATTGAAGTTGTCAAGGACTTCATTTTTCTCGGATCAACAATCAACACTTATGGAAGCAGCAGTCAAGAAATCAAATTAAGTATTGCATTAGGCAAATCTGCTGCACAAGACCTTTTTAAAGTGTTGAAGAGCAAAGATGTCAGCTTGAGAACTAAGGGGCACTTGACCCAAGCCATGGCATTTTCAATAATCTCATATGCATGCAAAAGCTGGACAGTGAATAAGGAAGACGGTAGAATTGATACTTTTGAGTTATGGTGTTGGAGGAGAATATTCAAAGTGCCATGGGCTGCCAAAATAATCAACAGATCTGTGTTAGAAGAAGTGCAGCCAGAGTGCTCCTTGGAGGCCAGGATGGCCAAACTACATCTCTCACACTTCTGACATATTGTCAGGAGGGGACCAGTTGCTGGAGAAGGATATCATGTTTGGTAAAATGGAGGGTCAGAGAAAAAGAGGAAGTCCCCTAGTGAGATGGATTGGTAAAGTGGCAGAATCAATGGTCTCAAGTGATTCTCAAGTGAGGTTGGCCCAGGACGAGGCAATGTTCCATTTCTGTTGTGCATAGGGTCGCTATGAGTTGGTACCAATTCGATGGTACCTAACAACAACAACAAAGATCCTAACCAAATTAGAAGAAGGCTCATTATCAACCTACAATATGCAAATGACACAAGGTTGCTTGCTGAAGGTGAAGCAGACTTGAAATACTTACTGGTGAAGGTCAAAAGATTACATACAGCCTTCAGTATGGATTACATCTTCAGCATAAAGAAAATAAAAGTTCTCACAACTGGACAAATAAACAACATCTGATAAACAGAGAAAAGATCCAAGTTGTCATGGAGTTCATTTTGGAACCACACGTGGAACCACAATCAAGGCCCATGGAAGAAGCAACAAGAAACCAAATGACATATTGCATTGGGTAAATCTGCTGCAATAGATTTCTTCAAAGTGTTAACAGCAAAGATGTCACTTTGAGGACTAAGTTGCCTCTGACCCAAGCTGTGTATTTTCAATCAGTTTGTTATGAATCGGGCTGCTAACCTCATTGTCAGCAGTTCAAAACTACCAGCTGTTCCGTGGGAGAAAGATGAGGCTTTCTGCTCCCGTAAAGATTAACAGCCTCAGAAATCCTGTACAGGGTTGCTATGAGTCAGACCCAACTCCACAGCACATCACTACAACAACAAAAACATATGCATGTGAACGTTAGGCAATGAATAAGGATGATTGCAGAAGAACTGATGCATTGGAATTATGGTGTTGGTGAAGAATGCTCAAATCACCATGAACTGCCAGAAAAACAAGCAAATCTGTGTGGGAAGAAGTACAGCCAGCTTGGCAAGTCTACATCTCTCATACTTTGGATATTTTATCAGGAGAGATCAATCCCTGGAGAAGGGCATCATGCTTGGTAACTTAGAGGATCAGCAAAAAAGAAGAAGACCCTCAATAAAACAGATTGACATAGTGGCTGTGACAATGGCCTCAAACATGGCAATAATTGTGAGAACAGCACAGAGCTAGAGAGGTTTTTGTACGTAGGGTCACTAGAAGTTGCAGCCAACTCAATGTCCTCTAACCACATCAACAACATTAAAGATTCTGGCAGGACTGACATGGCACACTCAAATAGCAGGCATGAAGAAGAGGTTGGTGGAGGGGACTAACAGTGTGGGTAGACTTAAAGGAAACCAGCAAAGGATGGGAACACACCCAAGGCTCCCAACAGTGGAGACCTATTACCACCCATAGGCAAATAGAAAGCTCACCTAGCAGAACCCAGAATAAGTAGCTATAGTTGTTAATCAAAAGAGACATCACAATGCAATAAAAAATATTTAGGAAATTCAATTGTTAAACAATTGCATAATTGTACCTCTATCACAGTAATATAACAGGGTCCTGGTATGGTACTATAGGATAAGCATTGGATTGCTAACCACAAAGTCAGTGGTTCAAGTCTACCAGTCACTTCCTGGAAACTCTATTCAGGGTTGCTATGAGTTGGAACCGACTCAACGGCACTTAAAAACACCAAAGTATTAGAACATTTTTAAACAGTATTACTCCTCACAAATTTGGATTATAGATTTTCCTCATAATCATGAGTTATTGTATTTGAATTTTAATGACATAATAGAATTGTTTGAATTTATAGAAATGACTACACACTGTGACCTTTTAATACTCTGCTGTCTCATTGGCTACCTAACCTAAACCTCTCTTCCATATTAGTAGGAATCATTGCAGGTGGAAGAGGAGTGGAAATGCCAGCCAGTCAGGAACCAGAATATTGAAAAGGTCAACATCATACAGTTTTCTGCTATAATTCATAAAGACATTAAACACCCAATATTTCATCTCAAGACCAAAATTGTAATGAGAACAGAAAATGGCACAACATTAATTCATCTTCGTGACAAATATTGTAATGAGAAAGGAAGTACACAAGCTACAAATATTTGGTTGCCATTTAAAAAGTATCTTATATCCTTTATGGTGTAATGAAGGTAAATGTCTACTTCCTAAAGTTGAATCCTCTTACCAAATGCCTACTGCCTTTTAAATTAATAGAATTCCTTTGGGAGTATACTTAAGTTAGGCGTAATCCTCAAGAGAGCTGCTAGTATAATCAAGTTAAAGAAAATGAATGGAAAAGACATTCATTATAAAAATATGAAAGAAAATAAATTTTATTTTGGCAAATATTTCACAGTTTTTAAAATAGGCTAACTATAATTTTCTTGCCATTTTCAATGGTGATTCTGTTATTCCCTTACCAAAAACATAATCCCTAAGTAAAGCAAGATTCCTTAGTGCTTACTTTTGTATAAGATAGAAGTTGCATTACACACCATATGAGGAGTTCTGGTGTGGCACTGTGGGTTAATGCGCTGGACCGACAGGTTGGTTTGAACTGCAAGGTTGGTGATTCTAGTTCAGTTGCTCCTCAGAAATCCTATAGAGGGTGGCTATGAGTTGGAATCAACTCAATCGCACTTAACAACAACATATTTAAACTCAGAGAACTCAAATAGTGAATCGATCTAAATCAGGTAGTGAATCCTGCTCACTTCAACATAGTTTGTGTCCTTATTTTGTTTCCTTCTGTATATTTGTCAGGCGAGAGGGAAGAGAGCCAGAGGCCTGGCAGGATTTAGAATCCAACTCTCATGCTTTTACTGAAGGGACTGATTGCAAAGGTGTGAACAGGCTAAGAACCAGCAAAGTGGAGGCACCCAGAGACTGGCATGAGTAGAAATTCTTTCTAGACCCCAGCCTGAGGGATAATAGAAGAAATATGAATTGACTAATGCTCTAAAAACTGGAGCTCTCTCTGTTGTTGTTGTTGTTGTCAGGTGCCATCGAGTCAGAACCGACTCATAGCGACCCCATGTACAGCAGAACGAAACAATGTCCGATCCTGGGCCAATCTCACTACCTCTGCCACACTTGAGTCCATCAATGCTGCCACCTGGCAGATCCATCTCGTTGGGGGTCTTCCTCTTTTTCTCCGACCCTCCATTTTATCAAGCTTGATATCCTTCTCCAGCAACTGTTCCCTCCTGACAATATGTCCAAAGTATGAGAGACGAAGTTTGTCCATCCTGGTCACCACAGAGCACTCTGGCTGCACTTCTTCCAAAACAGATCAGTTGGTTCTTTTGGCAGCCCATGGCATTTTTAGTATTCGCCTCCAACACCACAATTCAAAGGCATCAATTATTCTACGATCTTCCTTATTCACTGACCAGCTTTCACATCCATATGAGGTTATTGAAAATACCATGGCTTGGCTCAGGCACACCTTAGTCCTGAGGAACTAGCAATTGGAGCTATAGTCACAGAGAGATGTAGCCTCTGCTGAAATGGGGGCACAAAGCAAGGAGAAAGTATGAGAAAAGTATGAGAACCTCTGCATTCTCCCAAGTCCACTGACCAAGTTCAACTTAGAACCAGCAGTCAAGGAATTCTGAGTGAGGAAAGCACCCAAGTGAGCTCTCTGAGAGCAGGGTAGGGAATAACAGACAATTGGGAGGGGTGGGCACATGAATGGGCAGTAAGTACATAGAGGTGTTGAGAGAGTAACTTTGAGAAAGCTTTGCCTTGGAAACCCTGTGGCGCAGTCAGACTCTGTCTAGGGTCATTATGAGTTGGCAGTAGGTTTTGCTTAACATAATGAAAAGGAGTCCTGGTGTAGCACTGTGGGATAAGGCACTGGAGCGCAAGGTTGGTTTGAACTGCAAGATTGGCAGTTCGAACTCACCAGCTGCTCTTCAGAAACCCTATTTATGGTCACTATGAGTTGGAGTCTTAACAACAACAACAACAATGAAAAGGAGAACAGTGGGAGGGGAAAGAGAAAATGGAGACAGAAATGAGAAAGGAAAGGAAAAGGGAACTGGATGAAGCTCCCAGGGTCTGCATAGAATTCAGTGAAGTTATTTCCTTTAGAACATTATTTGGAAAGCAACTTTAAATACATTTTTCAATATGATAAGAGACTGGACAGAATAGCTCCTTGGGGTGATGCTTCCATCTTTGGTTTCTATTTTTGTGTTTTTAATTTTCTCTTCTGAGATCTATGGGCAATTAAAAAAAAAAAAATAAAAAGCCCCTAAAAAATATGTCACTTCAAGTTCTTTGACACTCAACCAGATCTTGGTAGAGTGAATGCAACTAGAGCGCTGAGTGACTCATTGACAAGAATGTAGCCACTGCTTGCCTGTTTACCATCACTTATTTACTACTAACAGATAACATTTTGTGATGCTAAAGAGTGTCTTTCACCCAGTGGATCCTGCAGTGCTTTATGAAGTAGGAATGCGGGAGTAGCTGAAATAGAACTCTCTCTGGGGTGGAATAAGACAGCTGTTAGCCTTGCAGAAACGTTGCACAACTGTCTGAATGGAAACCTCGGAAGGGTTCTCAATCTAATTGAAGCTGCAAGAAGAATTTAAGTTGATGGACTAATTGCAGAGACTGGCATTTATTCAAAAAACCAGGGCTTTTTCTTTGCTGGCAGTCAGTGGTACAACATGCTGTTGCTTCCATTGAAGCAACTTGAGGAAACTCAAATTCATAGACACGAACTCTACTTGAGAGTTGGCTTATAATAGAGGCCCACTGAATTTCTGGTAGCATAGTGGTTACGAATCGGGCTGTGAACCTCAAGGTCAGCAGTTCAAAACTACCAGCTGTTTCACAGTAGAAAGATGAGGCTTTATGCTCCTGTGAAGATTTACAGCCTCGGAAACCCTGTACAGGGTCGCTATAAATCAGAACCGACTCCACGGCACATAACCACTTCAAAAGGTACCATTTTGAGCCCTGTGACAATCAGGGCCATCAGCTGCAAAGCCGTGACTTGGTACCAACGTAAGAGAAAGGACACCCCCAATGTGTACATGTTTATGTAGAAATCAGGCCACCCTGGGAAGGTTGCCATGTGATCCTGACTCATCTTAACCCTATGTAGCTTATGAACTCAGTCAAGCTACAAGAGCTTGAGGTGGTATAAATGCAAAATACTCTTTGTTGTTGTTGTTGTTAAGTGCCGTCGAGTCGGGTCCGACCCATAGCGACCCTGTACAGGGTTTCCGAGGGTGTAAATCTTTACGGGAGTAGAAAGCCTCATCTTTCTCCTGCGGAGCAGCTGGTAGTTTCAAACCGCTGACCTTAAGGTTCGCAGCCCGATTCGTAACCACTACGCTACCAGAGCTCACTAAAAAACAGCAGATCATGAATCAAGGAAACTTTTAAACTGATTAGTTTGCACTGGGTTCCTCTTGCTTAACACTTCTTTCATGCTGGAATGTCACATTAATAGGTTCTTAATTGAATAATGTGCTCCCAATTTTCAAAACCCAACAGAGTATAAAACAGAAGAAGTCAGACTCTTGTTCTTTAGAAAAGGAAGTCATATGGAGAAAAATCCAATTCATGAAAGTTTTTTCACACAGATTGGAAGCAGCCACACAATCTCTTCTCTAGTCAGCATTGTGGATCTGGATGGCTCTGTAGGTTGTCAGTTTTCACATGGAAAGCAGTTGAAAGCCCCTTTTGTAGTGGAAGCAGACATTGAGGGATGAGCTGACAAGTAAAACTTCCTCAACTATTTGATTTCTAAAAACTGAGATCCCTAATTGTAGCTGTCCATTGCATATAGTTAATTATTGTTGTTGTTGTTAAGTGCTGTTGAGTTGAGTCGGTTCCGATCCATAGTGAGCAGCTGGTGAGCTTGAACCTCCGACCTTGTAATTCAAACTGGCTTTGCAGTCTGGTACATTAGCCCACAGCGCCACACCAGGATTCCATGGTTAATTATACATCTACTCTATAAATAAATAACTGGATCTTTATTTGAATATTTAAAATAGATGGTATTTGATTTATTAATTTATCATTGGATGATAGCTGGTTGCATCCTAGACATGAGAATTTCTTATCTGCAATTAAATTGGAGCCAAAAGGTCTGCTTTCCACCTGAAATTAAAAACCTGTTTGTTCATGTTCTCTCTTTGGAAATGTTCCATGCACAGGCAAGTTTGATTTTTCTATTCTGACGGGATATTATTTTTAAACAGGGGCTGTGTTCTGAATTCATATGGTGTGAAAAGTCAGAGATGGAAGGAAAGTTGGTTTCTTGCAACAAATAAACCTTAAAAAGAAACTTGTCAAGTTTCAGAGTTTTTTTTGTTGTTGTTTTTTTCCTCCCAGTACTGCTGTGCCTGGAGGAGAAAATCAAGCAGTGTTCCTTAGATCAGGATTCTTGAGTTAGATACTTTAGTTTTTCTTTCAGGCATGTCTGTATCACACTTACTCATGTACAAGTAAGAGATGGGTTTTTCTAATTGCATGCTCAAACTTGGATCATTCATCAAAGTTGGGTTATTTCTGCCTCTTGCATCAGAAGTAGAATTTACATTATTTCTTCTCCTTGCATCATAAAATACTGCCTCATGTATCACCTAAGTAGCAACTGATAATGCAATTGATACTTGGCTGCTTCTTTGGGGATGCACTGTTCCCAGGGTTATTGTAAAAGTAGATAGAAAAAGGGAGAAATGATCTGTGAGCCAAGGATGCCATCTTGACCACAGCTTTCTGATTATAGTGTGTGTGTTATGATGGTATTAATGAGCCCTGGTATGACACTGCACGATAAGTATTGGACTGATAACAGCAAGGTCAGTTGTTCAAATTCATTAGCTGCTCTCGGAAACCCTATACAGCATTACTATGAGTTGGAACCGACTCAGCAGCATGCAACTACAACAGCAGGATAATGTTAATATATTTTGAATTAAGATTCGGTGAGATTGAGATAAATTCCCCTCTATATCAACAGTAAATGAATGCAGCTATTGCTTTGCATTAATAAAGAATCCTTGCAGAATTGCCTCCTTTAAAATCAGTGACTGAAATAAAGGTAACCCAAAGGTGTGTCTATGAAACACATAATGATCTCATGAGAGCAAACTCTCATCAGCCTCCATCCCTGAAAGCTTCTGAATCTCAATCCTAGTAGCAATTTACTAGAGCTGACATCCTGATCACACATCTTCAAACTAATTACTCTCATTCACTCAGCACCTTTCCCTTCCGCTCTAACGAGAGCTCCTTAAACTTCACTGGGACCGAATCTGGCATCAGAAGCAATCATGGCAGCAATGCTGCCACAAGAGATAAATGTTTCCCTGGGTACAAACTCAATAATAAGTGAAACATTTGACAAAGAAGAATGCCTTTGGCAGCCCTGTTCAATCTCTCTAAGAAATTGACACTGTCGAGAACAGGAGCAGAGCCCAGATAATGACAACTACAAAAAGCTTTTGTAAGTAAAGTAATCAGGCCCATGTCAGCTGGTCTCTCCTTTCATGATCTCTTGCCTGGACAGTTGGTAAAATCTGGTAAATGAGGTATTTTTCAACATCTATGGCAAATCATCAATCAGTTCAAAGGGATGCTCAACAGCAATAACCTAAAAAAAAAAGTGAGGAAATGGCCCCTGGTGTGAGGAGGAGGATAGTATTGTAGTCATGTTTTTCTGAAACTTTTTGTTACCAATTATTTATCCAAAAGCCAGTTCATATTTATGCAAGCAGCTATGGTCAGTTCATTTCTATACTCTGTCAATTTCTATGAGGTCTGTACTTCCAGGATGCTTATGGGGTGGGAGTGTGAGGGATAAGGAATAACAAAGATGTGTCTAAGAAACACATAATGATCTCCAGAGAGTTAACTCTGAGTAGCCTCCCTCCTGAAAGACATCTCATTTGTGTCTTCTCTCTATCCAACTAAACCAGTTACAGGTTGTTGTTATTAAGTGCCCTTGAGTTTGTTCCTACTCAAGAAGTAGCTGGTGGGCTTGATCTGCCCACTTTGTGGTTAGCAGTCCAGTATTTACCTTACAGTGCCACACCATGACTCCAGTTACAAGTAGAAATAATTATTCAATATAATGCTCAATCCATTCATTAATTCAGAAATCTTTCACTTTCAGGGCTTACAATAACCAGTCTCGGTGTTGACCACTGTCAGGGTCTCTGATGTAAATGAGGAGTTTGCTTTTAGATGGGGGATAAGTCAGATACCAGCCACCACTCTAGAGGGCATGATATGATGAGTACCATCAAAGAAATGAAAAGTATAAAGGGGTCCCAAGGAGGGATAGAGCACTTAGGGCAGAAATATAGAGGAAGAGCTTTTTGTAGGCAATGGCATTTAAGCTAGACGTCAAAGGATGGTAGACTTAAACCTATAGAGATGGAAAGTGAACAATACAAATGGAAACTGTCATGGCAGCAGACTCTTTGCTAAGATGCTAAAGATAAAGTCCTACTTCTAAGGAATGTGGCCTGTGTATGGATAGAAAGAATATCAACAATGAACTTCCTACTCTAATATTTAAAATGTCCTCCTAAACACTGTGGCCCTGTAGGATAAGCACTGGACCACAGGATTGGTTTAAACAGCAAGGTCGGTAGTTCAAACACACCAGTTGCTCCTCGGAAACCCTATACAGGGTTTGAGTTAGAACTGACACTTAACAACAACAACAAACATTTCATCTTAGAGGGATAGTGCAGAGTGTAAATAAAGAAGAAGATTCTGAGACTGCAAATATTGGGTCCATTTTCCAACTGACAATTTATTGGAAAAATTATTCAACCTCTATGTATCTCAGTGATTATAATCCCTACCCCCATAGGGTTGTTATGGCAATTAAATGAATTAATTCATTCAAAATACTTAGAGCAGGACCTGGCAAGTGATAAATGCTGGATAAATATTCTCTTACTATTCTCATCCTCATGGAGCCCTGTGAGGGTAGGTGCTACATGACTAATGAGTGGACTTCAAATGTTTCTGGAAAATGGAATAGAAAGATAATGGAATTTTTCCACAAATTTTTGGAAGCCTCCTCATTTTGCTCAAAAACTACACAAAGTGAGCATGTATATCAAGTTCTCTGCCTCTCAAAAATGTCTTCAATCCACCCCAGTGAGCCCAACGTGAGAGGACCCCTTCACACACCTCACAACCACTACATGTTCTACACCTAGAGCAGTGCTTCTCCAACAGGGATGCTTTTACATCTTTCCTAGGGCCATTAGCAGCAGGGGAGAGGGGGTGGAGAGATGCTACTGACACCTAGTGAGTAGAGGTCAGGGATGCTGCTAAACATTTTGTGATGCACAGTATATTCCCCCACAACAAAAAAGATATGGTCTACAATGCCAGTAGGACTAAGGTGAAGAGCGTCTGACAAGTTTATACTTAAATACTTCAGAAAGACTCTATTACATGAAATGTTTTGCTGGAAGCCATCAAAGCAAAAGACAATGAAAAATCTAAGTGTTGCTGGAATTGCTGGGATGGAAGGAATGTTTATGTTTATGAAAAATAAAAGCACAATTAGCAGTATGGAGAAACAAGAGAGAATCACCTGGAATCATGGTCTGTTGTTAGGTACAATCAAGTTGCTTCCAACTCCTAGCAACACTGTCTAGTCCTATGCTATCTTCACAGTTGTTGTTACATTTGAGCCCCTTGTTGCTATTCCACTGTGTTAATCCATCTCGATGGGGGTCTTCCTCTTTTTCATTTTCCCTTTGCTTTATCAAGTACGATGTCCTTCTCCAAGGTATCACAATCCCTACTGAAAGTATGTCCAAAGAACAAGAGACAAAGGCTCATCATCCTTACTTCCAAGGAGCACTCTGGCTGTATTGTTTCTAACACAGGTTGTTTGTTCTTCCGGCTGTTCATGGTACTTTCAATAATCTTTACCAGCATCATAATTCAAATGTATCAATTATTTCCCTGTCTTCCTTATTCATTGCCCAACTTTCACATGCATAAGAGACAATGGAAATGCCATGGCTTGCATAAAAGTGACATCTTTGTTCTTTAACACTTTAAAATATATATTGTGTAACAGAAGGGCCTAATGCAATATGTCTTTTGACTTCTTGACTACTGCTTCCATGAGTGTTGATTGTGGGTCCAAGCAAAATGAAGTTTTTGACAACTTCAGTCTTTTCGCCATCTATCAAGGGATTACTCATTGGTCCAGTTGTGAGGATTTTCCTTTTGTTTACATTGAGGTGCAGTCCATACTAAAGGCTATGGACTAGTCTTTGATCTTCCTCAGTGAGTATTTCAAGTCCTTTTTGCTTTCCGGAAGCAAGCAAGTGTCATCTGCAGATGGCAAATTGTTAATGCATCTTCCTCTAATCCTGATGCTACATTCGTCTTCACATAATACAGTTTCTCAGATTATATGCTCAGCATACAGACTAAAAAAGTATGGTAAAAGGATACAATGCTGACACACATATTTTTTTAATTTTAAATCATCCAATATCTCCTTGTTCTATTTGAACATGAACCTTTTGGTCTATGTATAGATTCCTGACAAACACACTTAAGTGTCCTGTAATATCCATTCTTCATAATGTTATCCATAGTTTGTTATGATCCATATAGTTGAATGCCTTTGCATAGTCAATAAAGCAAAAGTAAACATCCTTCTCATATACTCTGCTTTCGGCCTTGATCCCTCTAAAGTCAGCAATGATATCCCTACTTCCAAGGCCTCTTCTTAATCCAGTTTGAGTTTCTGGCAGCTATTTGTCAATGTACTGCTACAACCATTTTTGAATTATCTTCAGCAGTTGACAATTATGAACTATTAAAGAAAATTCAAGAAAGCAGTTCAGCTTCTGTAACATGTCAACAGCAACTGCCTACTGCCTTCAGTTGTTTAAAGCATCCAGTTTTGTACACATATACACATAAATACATAGAGGAGCTTCTAAAAGCTCACACAAAATTATCTTTCAATTCCTCTTTTCTATGAACTTTTTGAAACTCCTTTGTACATATAGTTTTTAAAATAGGTTATTTATTTCCAACTGTTGCTCAAGGCTACCTCAACTATCAAAAGTGCTAGAGAAAAAAATTTCTCCCTTTTTCTGTAGTTATTCATCATTCAACCAGTAAATATTGCTCGTTTCATTGATTGTGTGGTGATTATTTCTCTTTAAATGGCCGTTAAATCATGTATAAAAGACCCATTCATTCTGACTATAAATAGTCTCACAGTCCCTAAATATTTCATTGTTTGAATTAGTCTCTGTAGTTTACACAGATGAAATTCTCTGTGAAGTTGTGTGGTTTTATGCCTTTTCTCGATTGCTCTCATCTTCCCCAGTCCTGGGAATAACTCAGTTTGCAAACACATGAAACGTGCTGTAAATAGTGCATGCCTCCACAGCGCCACCTTGATGGACTGAACGACCTTCTTGCTGTGTCATAAATTTGAAGAATTCTAACAAAATCTGCCACAGCCAGCTAGCCATTTTCACCCTGAGACTTGCTAGGCAGTTCAAAAAAGCACCTCACTTTGCTGGTTCTTCCACACCATCACTGCCATCTTTGCTTTTCCATCCAAAACCAAATACCATGTACACATTGCATTGTTTTTGTTGTTGTTAGGTGCATCAAATCGGCTCTAGCTCAGTGACCCTATGCACAACAGAAGGAAACACTGTCCGGTCCTGCTGTTATGCTTGAGCCCATTGCTGCTGCCACTGTGCCACTCTAGCCCATTGGAGGGCTTTCGCTTTTTCACTGACCCTCTACTTTATTAAGCATAATGGCCTTTTCCAGGGACTGGTTCCTCCTGATATATGTCCAAAGTATGAGAGACAAAGTCTCAGCATCCTGGCTTCTAAGGAGCATTCTGACTGTATTGGGTCTTAATTACAGTAAGAATTATAAAACCAGTATTTAAATAACACTACTTTTTCCAACTGTGAAGAATACTTATGCTCATTATCTTAGTTGATTCTCATAATAATACTTAGAGCTTGCAGTGGCAGCTATTATAAAATGACCCCAATTTTGCAGATGAGAGAACACAGTGCTACCTACTCAAGTCATAAGAAAATGCTTCTAAGGACTGAGGTCAGTTACAATGAGCTAGATCTACTAAAGGTGTTTTCATGGTAGTATAGCATTTGAGATTTTCTTAACTTGGGTTCCCCCAGAAGCAGATCCTGAGACATGGATTTTAGTCTCAATGACTGAGATGGCCCCAGGAAGTACCAGGAAGGAAGTAGGGGAAAAAGACAGAGAGGAGGAGAAAGCAAAGTTACCTCTGTAGACTTGGGGTTCAATCTTGCAGGGGAACTGTAGGAGATAGTGTAGAGAGACCCTCCCAGAAACTGGGGCAGCTGGGGTATTTATTCTCCATTTCCTGTCTGTCATTGTCTATAGGCTTTTCTTGTGGGAGCAGAGAAGAGAGGATTTACTGCTTGACACTCTTTCCAGACTGAGAGAAAGTCCTCAGGCAGAATTTCCAGTTCCTATTGTAGGGCATCAAGTCATCAATGTAAGTTCAAGTACTCAGAGGGCTGCTTGGCAGCTTCTGTCCCTAATATTAGCAGGGGCACTACAGTGCCAAGACTACTCAATGAGAATATAGAGATGCTCCTGAGACCACTGTCTATACAATTTTGTGCCTGTGGTCTCTGAGATTTGTGCCTTTTAATTGTAATAGGAGGTCCTTACCCCTTACCTCAGTCGCATTGCTGAAAGTGAAGAGGTCTTGAAGCATGTACTTATGAAGATCAAAGAGCACAGC
>NW_006408563.1:5331476-5334014 GCF_000296735.1 Chrysochloris asiatica | reverse complement strand
AACAACAACAACCTCTTACCTCAGAGACTTAGCACCTTCAGATTGCTCTCCTGGTGCAATACTTCCTAAACTTGTTGAAGTTTCTTCTCAGATTTAGGATTAACTCCAAGATTTGTATAACTGATATCTTAAAATATCTCCCTTCTTAGGAGATAAAATACATTCAAAGTATCTATAACAATCCTCTAAGGTAACTGACTCAAGTGTCTGGTTTGACCCACTCATAGTTTTAAGATTTGCCAGAGTTTTTTTTTTTTTAATTATGAAATATCTCATAAAAATTGGAATTCTTTGCTTCTCTTGAAACATCAGAAAATCTGTCAATCCAGAGCCTCCTGGGGCAAGGCAAGGATCTGCTATATTCCAGTGGATGCTGATGCTAGACAGCGCACACCTTCCCTAGGAAATCACATCCTTACCACCATTGTTGTTGTTATTGGTAAGTGCCATCGAGTCAGTTCCGATTCATATCGACCCTGTATAGAATTTCTGAGAGGCTGATGACCTTGAACCACAGACCCTGTGGTTCAAATCAACCCTGAGTCCAGCATAGAAACCCATAGCACCACATCACCCTTATACCCAACCATCCACTCATCTCAAAGACCTACTTGCTTTTGAATTCATGATACCTGACCTATAAGTGAAGATTAGTGAAGATTCTTAGAGGTTGTCACTTTTAGTTGTCAGTATTTGTCAGTGTCCTTGAAATCACACATTCAAGTATGTAATTATTCATAGCACTTGCCTAACCTCCCAGTTCTATAAGAAAGTAAGGAGGTTTTAAGATATTTGTGTGAAGAATACCCAGACCATACTATAAGACCATATTTAATTTTCATTAAAATTGTCCTAGGTTGTTAGTGCAGTTGAGTCCATTCCGACCCATAGCAACCCTGTACAGGGTTTCTGAGGCTGTAAATCTTTATAGAGCAGAAAGCCTCATTTCTCTCCCACGGAAAAACTGGTAGTTTCAAACTGATGACCTTAAGGTTCGCAGCCCGATTCGTAACCACTATGCTACCAGAGTTCCTTGTCAATTCTGTAAAGCAGAAGTGAATCTGTATTTGAAACAGAAATTTGTATGAAGAAAGAACAAGGAAGACATTTAGATAATTTCATCTGAGTATGTGAAGTCAGAGTGAGATCCATCTTTCCATTATCTTTAAGTTGGAAGCCACCTGTTCTTCATGTCTGTCTGACGGTTGGAATGAGAAACTCTGAGTTTAATTAAGTTAACATGTGGGAGGAACATGCTTTGCAGCAGCAGTTAGATTATTAATGGACTCCTATATTGAAGTGTTCACATTTTTGAAAGGCTAATTACAATATAATTTTAGTTTTAAAATATTGCTTTGCCAAGGGTGGGAGTTGTGTCATGTATTATGAAGCAGTGCTTTTCCTTTTTATTTTCCCCCTCAACCTTGGCGAAGATATTGGTTCTGTTATGGCAATTTTTAATATCAAGTTATTTCTCCTTCTTTCATACTTGATGTATCTAATTCTTGGAATGGAAAAATTTGTTCCACAGCTGTCAAATATCAAAAAGTTACACTGGTGATTACTTGGATTTTCTTGGTTTAGCATATGAAGAAAGTCAAACTCTTTATCACTTGTGTAAACTACGTTTCATATTGTTCTTTGTTCCCCGAGACCAATGATTAGATCAGTTGTACAACTTCAACATTTCTGCAAGATTAAATAGGAAGCCAATGGTCCCGAACTGTAGCTGTCTAATGAGATAGTTCTGGAATCTCTTCTACCATCACCTGAGCATAGATGCACAAGTAGAGCTCCAGTTGATTTTAACAGGAATCACATGACTTCTAGTTTCAAAGACCTAGTTTAGTGTTTTTTGTGTTGGAAGCTCTGTTGCATATTCCCAAACAAAATCAATATACATGCCTTCTGCTCACGTGTTCTCCCAGTGAAAATCAGGGTCACCTCAATGGCATTTCAAGCTCAGAAAACCTACATAAAAGAAAAAGACTAATGAGTAATTAGGATTTGGACATACACTCGGAAGAAGGGGGTGCTTTCTCAGCAGCGCCTCTCAAATCAACCTTCCATTGGGCTAGGGCTAGTCTGGTAGCTGTCTATGAGCCAAGCATCTTCCTGTGCCTGTTTAGGTAAATGTTGCAGTAGTTGGCAAAGGACTGAAGTGAAACAAGGCTTAATTTCCTCCCACTAACTTTCTTTTTAAAAATCATTCTGCCTGAGAAAAGTAATAGACATAAGTAGAAAAGCTTCTCATGCCTAGATGATGACCAAATCCTTAGGTCAATAGCATCACTTTCTTGATTAAAGTCACATGGATAAGATTATTGGCAAAATAAATCTCTAGCGAGGAACTGGGATTCCTTCCTCCAAACCTTTGAGTAGGCGATAATACAAGGTACCATCATTTTGGGACCTATAGATACAGGGATGCCTATAGAATTCACGCTGTCTGTGATAGTATAATATCCATGTGCCTACAGGGAAGCCCAGTTACTACCACTATTATTCAAATTTACGCACCAACCACTAAAGCCAGTG
>NW_006408563.1:5318989-5327816 GCF_000296735.1 Chrysochloris asiatica | reverse complement strand
TGATATGTAAAGGTAGACATTTTGTAGCAAAAAAAGAAGAGAGCAATTCACTTTGCAATCCAGAAGCAGAGGTCCCTGGTACTATCAAGGGAGAAGAGCAGAGTGTGGAAACTTACCCAGAAAAACAGGGATGCCAGAGATGGAGGCAGAGACGATGACATGGAGAGATGGAGTGGCTGAGGACTCTAGACCCAGAGAGGGAGAGGAGCTGTGTGCTGGAAACTGAGGGGCAGTCTTGCAGGGTATACCCTTTGGTTGTTTGATGATGCATGGAGGGAATTGTAATTATGGCAATGAAACACTATACAATAGGATGAATGTAAAGCTAATGTTCTCCTGTGTAAACTATCACATAATTTACAATAAAACAGTTAAAAAAAAAAAAAGTCCACGGGGGAGGAGGGGAATACTTACTTATAAAGATCAAAGACTACAACCTTCATTATGGATTGTATCTCAATGTAAATAAAACAAAAATCCTCACCACTGGACCAATAAACAACATTCTTATCAATGGAGAAAAGATTGAAATTGTCAAGGACTTCATTCTTGGATCATCGATCAACACTCATGGAAGCAGCAGTCAAGAAATCAAAAGACATATTGATTGCATTAGACAAATCTGCTGCACAAGACCTTTTTACAGTGTTGAAGAACAAAGATATCAGCTTGAGGACTAAGGTGTGCCTCACCCAAGCCATGGTATTTTCAATAACGTCATATGCTTGTGAAAGCTGGACAGTGAATAAAGAAGACCGTAGAAGAATTGATGTTTTTGAGTTATAGTGTTGGAGGAGAATATTGAAAGTTCCATGGGCTGCCAAAAGAACCAACAGATCTGTATTGGAAGAAGTGCTGCCAGAGTGCTCCTTAGAAGCCAATATGGCCAAACTTTGTCTCTCATACTTCCGACATATTGTCAGGAGTGGAGCAGTCACTGGATAAGGATATCGTATTTGGTAGGTGGAGGGTCAGAGAAGAGGAAGACCCCCTGTATGTTGGATTGACAAACTGGTAACATCAATGGTCTCAATCGTGGCAACAATTGTGAGGTTTGCCCAGGACCAGACAGTCTTTCGTTCTGTTGTACACAGGGGGTCGCTATGAGTCAGTACCGACTCGATGGCACCTCACAACAGCATAGAAAGCAAAAATTATTATGAAGCATCCTCTTGTCTGAGTAGTCCAAGGATGTGCCTTCCTCTTTTTGAGCCTGCCACAGAAGTCTGCATAGCTTTATGCAAAAATTTCATAACTTACTTACCTGCTGCATTCTGCCACCTCCCTGAAGTATGGCTTCCATAATGCCTAGGCAGAAGTAGCCGAAAATGATCCTGCAGGCATCAGACAGTGGCTTCCAGCTTCCCTAGGTTCTCAGTGCTCTTCTTCTCCTGCTACCCTCCACCCTGGAGTTACCACCTCCTCATCTGCCTGTGTCTGCAGGTCTTGTGCCCTTTGTGGGTAGGGACTCTCTTTCCTGGTACCCTTTCCCCTCCAAGTATGTTTCCTGGACAGTCTAAACTACCTGTCCTTCCTGTTTCCTGGACAACCAATTTGCTTCCCGCATCTGTAGGTGGCCCTCCATCAAGCCTCTGGGATCAGACAGGCCAGGCTTTCCCTAGTAGCTCCTCTCCCAGCATTACGGGGCTGCTCCCAGGACCACAACCTCTTGGCTAATGTGCCTCATGCTTTCCCAATACTGTTCTTCCTGTTCCCCAAAACTTTCTAACTTTCAAGCTCCTCTCCTTGCTCCCAGGAACTAACCCCCAAACCTCGTCCATCCCCTGTCCCCCAACCTCATCATGCTATATCTCCTCATACTGTTGGTGGAGGCAGCCCCTCCTCTTTTATTACAGACCAATCTGAGGAGCCCATCCACGGAGGTGGGCACCCCCAGTCTGCTTTGTCCTGTGGTGCCTGCACTCTGCCCAGGCTGGGCTCATGGCCACAGCCATCGTGCTTCTACAGCACCAGGCCCACTCCACCCTGGTCCACCATGCCGAATTTCAGCAGACAGAGCTGCTGTGCATCCCAGTTGATGTGCAACTTCTGATTGGGCAGCGAGGGACTGAGCACACCGTGCTTCTTCTGCGGGTCCAACAGGGACCTCTAGTCTGCCCAGCTCAAGGCATTTGTTTATAGAACTACTCCTTCAGATGGTGCTGCCCTTTCACACCACCCAACTCCTTCTGCCTGGTCATCTGGGGCAGAGGTCCTAGACCTCCTCAGTAGCACCTCACCTCTTTGCATAGACATCAGCCCTCCAGATTGCAGATGTTTTATATTGTTGTAAATGTGGAATGCCAGACTGGAGATAGTGAGGAGTAGGTGTATGCCCAAAGGTAATAGCTAGGAAGTGTGGATTTACAAGATTTACCCAAATTGAAGATGCATGTAAATTGATAAAGTGGATTATAAAGCAAGTAATGACTTGGTGTTAAGATGGCTCTGGTATTTTATTAGAGTTGCAGAGATTAGGTTTTTAGAAGTCTCCCTAGTTCTCACTTTGCCTCAGATAATATTGGCTTTTTGGGAAACCTAGTTTGTTTGTAGATAAATCAGCCCTCAAGGTCCTCAAAATAAAATTCTTCCCTCTCAAAGATCCTCAGGCAACTTCCTTCAATGCTTCTGGCTCCTAAGATACATATGCAACATATTCCAGTGCATATGGTAATGACCTTTCCTTCTGAAGAGCAGCTACCCTCTAGACCAGCTTGGAGTCTCTACAACCACTTAAGGAATAAGCAGTTAAGGTCTTCTTTATTTCCTTTTTTTTCTGTTAAGAAATGGAGACGAATTGTTTGAGTCACGTCTTTTTCTCCTTCTTCAGTCTCAACTCTGCTACCATCATACTTTCAGTCCACAGCACAGATGAGTTAACCTAACTGAAATACATTAAAGGTCTTGGCATCAGCACAGGGCTCCAATTTCTGTTGTGCCAGGGCCTAGGTGCACAGAGGAGGGTCTCCCTACGTGTTTCTCTTGGAGAACAGTGCTATGTTCAGCTACAATTTGTGAGTATAATCTATGTGTTACAGGACTAGCATGGAATTTCTTTTGTCAGGGGGCCACCTTCTTTTACCATCCAGAACACTCTGAGTTGCTAGGCAATGTCCCCAAGCCACAGAAACCAAGAGAGAGCCATGACTGGGCCTCCTTTTGGCACATCTCTGAATTGGCAGTGAGATGGGGATCCAAGTCAAAAGATATGAGCCTTAGCTCTAGGTACAAAGGTGTGGATGCTTGGCTGGGTAAGAAATAAATGAGGTTAAGGAAGGTAAGAAATGCGTGTAGCAGTTACATATCACCATGCCCTCTGGAACGTCTACCTGCTCAGAAATGCTTCTGTATGCCACCCTTCTCTCTGTGATCTCGTTTTCTGACTTTCCCCTGAGGACAGTTTGTCTACTGCAGTCCCCTTAAGCGGAAGCTGTTCTTTCTCTCAAATCCCACTCATTTCATGTATCTTGTGCCCACCCCAGCCAATTGTAGTTTCTAAACATTTTCTTTTTTTCTTCTTAAAAGAACAAACAAACAAACAAACAAAAAAAAACAGTCCAGCTGAAACTCAACTTCCAACTACATCTCTTGAGCAATCATTCCCCATCTTCTGTCTTTCCCGCGGACTCCCTCTCCTTACGGACTTTGATCACTGTGTTGCTCTTTACCCTTCGCAGGCCATTGTCTCAAGGACTCATTCAGCACCCAGTCTATCAGTGTTTAAGTGTCCTCACACACTCCATGGCACACCACAACGGCAACAATATGTATATTATTTTCCTCCCTTTTAAAATAAAACATAATTTTCTTTACATATTGTTCTGCACTTGATTTTTTTTTTCTAATTTTATAGTAAATGTTGGAGATCATTTCAAGTTAGTTCATTCATAGTTTCCTCATTTTGTTTCACAGCTGTATGTTTCCATTGTGTGGATTGTTGGAATTTATTTAACTAGTTTCATATTGAATATGTGTCATCTATAAAAAAAAAATAGAGTGGGAGAGAAAAAAAAGTCTCTCTTGATCTCACATTCTCCCTCCAGCTAGTTCCCATGTCCTTGTTTTCCTTCTCACCCACACTTCTCAAGTGAGATGCTACATAGGCTGTGCTTATATGTTTATCTTTCATATCTTTCATTTATTCTTTAATTAAAAAAAAAATCTCACACATATTAGTGCTTTTCATCCAACTTGAAAATTTTATTTGTCTTTTTTAAAGTGTCATAATATTTAAGATTAAGACTATAGAATACATTCATTAGTTGTTGAAAATCTATGGATTTTGCTTTATTTAAAGTCTTCTGTGTCTTATAATTTCATGCAGATGTTTATAATTTTTTCAAACTCTTGAAATTTCTTTCTCACTCAATTATTTTTGGTGATTTAATGAAAGAAATCTTCAAATAAAATTGTGCTGTATTGTAAACATATTATTTCTCTTTAAAAGCTAAGAACTTACAGGGAGGGAAATCCCTTTGGGGGTTATACAGCTGACAGATTCAAAAGCAAATTTTGGAAATGTCACAGATATAAGGCTGCCTTTTGTCTTTAGTTATGCCGCCATTCTTTCCATAAGTTAAAATCTCTAACTCTGTTTTAAGGAAGCCGGTGCTCTTCTGTGTGATCACTGGCCAATTCATCATTTCTAACACTTCTTTCTTCACCTGCGTCTCTAGTCCCATTAAATGCAGAGCATGTGCCCAAACTTTCTTTAATGCAAAGCCATGCATATATGTCAGAGTTCTGATAGATAAATCCTTGTCTTTTCACTGTTTATGGTTTGTATCACAGGCCCCCAATGACCAACTGGCTACAACTGTAGCCTCTTAGGGTCTGTGACTTGATTTATTTTGTCGCCTCTTAATTCTTACGCATGATGCCACTACTGTATATTAGAGGGGCAGGGCCATCTCTTCTATAAATTATGAAATCAGTTGGAAAGTCTGACAGCCTGTAAGTGAACGTGAGCTTGGAGAACATTAATCCACACACTGGACTGCAAGAAACAAAGTCCTGGCACTAAGCCAATCTACCAGCTCTGGAGCATTTTGACTGCATGTCAGGTTCATCAAGTTGTACAAGTGTGGAAGATGAATAGCGGAGAAGCCCCCAGGACTCCGGGAAGATGCAAAGGACAGTGATAACTTTGGTCTGAAGAAACTTGAGAAAGGCTCAGCAGAATATATTCCAATAGACCATGACAACTGAGAAGCAAGTAGCAAAAGGCAGATCTTTCTGGCATTGAAAAATTCGACATACAGTGTAGAGACATTATGAGCAAAAACAAGTCAAGGGCAAAAGAGTTTCCGGTCTAGAGAGAATAAGGATCCAGGAGATCAGAGCAAATATATTCAGGACATGTGTGGTGTGTACCTTAGACATAGGTTTGTTTGTGTGTCCATGCATGTATGCATGGAAATTGTTGTTAAATGCCATTAAGTCAGTTCTAACTCATAGCAACTCTGTTAAGGTTTTTCAAGGATCAACTAGTGGGTTTGAAGTTCCAACCTTGTGGTTAATAAGTACAATACTTATTCCATAGTGCTACACCAAGACTCCATGCGTGGATGTTTTTGTTGTTGTCAAATGCCACTGACTCGTTTCCAACACATAGCGACTACATATGGTATTTCCAAGGAGTGAATAGTGAATTTGAACTGCTGACCTTTCAGTTAGCAGTCTTTTATCCTATAGCACCACACCAGGACTCCATTCCTGGATAGATCTAGAAAAACAAGGTCAGTTTCCTTCCACAACTACTCCATCTGTCTGTGGTCTCACTACTTTTAAAAGTCCTCTATAGCTATGGTAGCGTAGTGGTTACGAATCGAGCTGCAAACCTTAGGGTCAGCAGTTCAAAAGTACCAGCCACTCCGTGGGAGAAAGATGAAGCTTTCTGCTCCCATAAAGATTTACAGCCTTGGAAACCCTGTACAGGGTCGCTATGGGTCAGATCCGACTGGACGGCACTTAACAACAACAACAACAACATAAATCTTAGGATTCTATCTTTTAATTTACTACTAAAAATACGTGACCTTTTTGTGTTAAAAACACAAACACATTAAAACACATACACATAATAGTACTGAAGAGTATACAGAGTATAACATGAAATGCAAAGCCCTCCCCCCATTTATCACCTGCTTCCCAAATCTACTCTGTAGATTAACCACCATAAACTAACATTTCTATCAAATTTTGTCTTACCTTCTTCAAAGTATTCCTTAATTTTTTCCCTTGGTTCTCTTTCTCTGAAACAAGAGCATGCTTCGAACTCATACACTCATGAACTCCATTTGTAACTCATTCTCTCAAGTACCCACCCATGCAACCAGTACCAGACAATTCTGACTAGAGCAGCATTTCCTCTTAGCAAAGGGCTTTAGATGACAGACTCACAGTTGTGATCACATGGAGTTCAGATCTCTGCTGACTGTCCTCAGCCCTCATCATCCATCCACATTCCCACCCTTTCCCGATCTTTAGCCTTTCATCCAGTTAGAACTGCCTCCCACTTGAGCCTTATTCATTCTTCCCTTGGGTTTTTTGCCCATGCTGTCTCTTCCACACCCATCTCATTCTCCTCTCATGTCCCTTTCCTCAATGATCAACTCGTATTCTACTTCATCTCTAAAATATTTCTACCTGTCCAGCCCAGCAGCTCTCTCCCTTCCCCGAGTGCTTATTGATCCCCAAGGTTTAGTATAAATTATTTTCCAAATATTTCTGGAGTGTTAATTCTCTCTTCCAGTTAGAAATAAGTCTCTTGACATTAGGAAACTCGACTTAATTCTTTTGGCCCCAAAGAGCCTGGCATTGCATATGGCACTCGGGAAAACTCTGTGCCTAACAAATGCATAGGGAATGTCCAGATGACAAGGGAAGTTTACTTTTCACTTAAACACTTATCTCCCCACCATTTTGTATGTAGGGCTGGCTTTCATTCCTTCAGTTTTTGACCCCATAATCACTCCCTTTTATGTGGTCATTAAAATAGAAGTGAAATTACCTTCAAGACAAGATACCTAATAGACCTGGTAGATTAAATGCACCTTTCCTTTCAGAGATTTGAAAAAAGAAGTAATGTGTCCTAGAAATTTAGAAAGATACTTTCCAAAAGCAATCTACTTAGAGGTTCAGCAGGTAGTTAAGCCCGACCTAAGGGTTGAGACCCATTGGTTTTAACTTTAAACTTTTAGCCCACATGCCATTTTAACAAGTCATGAAATGCTTTCTTTTTCTTTTTTTTAGTGAGAAGAAATCTTTCAGGAAAAGGGTAAAACTACTGGTGTATGGCATATGGAGGTCAAGATCTTACATAGATTCCCAGCATTAAGGCAGAACAAATGGACTGCGAGATTACAAAGAAAACAAATTCAAAGCAGTAACCTTTTGAGAACTGCCAAATTGCTGGCAAGATGAAAATGTGGCTGCATTTGAGAAATTATGCGGTGTTGTGCTTCTTGGAGAAATGTGCAGCACAGAGAAGTATATGTGTTTTCTTTCAAAACTCTATTTTTAATATTCATAATGACACCAACTGAAGCAAATCTGACTATATGCAGAACATCCAGTAAATGGTAAATGGTGATGGTGAGGGGGTGGGAAGTTAAGTGGAAATATAGGCTCTGGTGAAACCAAGTCTATTTTTGAAATATCAAACTGACACATGCAGCCTGGATGCTGAAGAACACTATGCAGGGTGAGAAAGAAGTCAAAAATCTGCCCAGAAAAAGACTAAAAGAAATCACAGCAAATGGAGAGTTAGATTCTCAGCAGTGTGCAAGAAGGGAATAAATGAAAGGAAATGTCTCTCTGCATATCATAAAAAAACAGCAAAATTTCCAGCATATGCTGTTATTTTACTTATTCATTTTGGCAGATCATTTGTGAAGAGTTCTGGGTGGGGTTGTTCTCACATTTATGTTTCAGCCAAGTATGATGAATGCTCAGACTGTTTTCCCTGACCTTACATGCATCTACTTCTCATTTTTTCTTTCTCATGTGCCTTATTCTAGCGGTTGTGATAAGATGGAGTCCCCAAGCAGTTCCATACCGGATCATATCTGAGATGTATAGAGTAATTCCATTTAGATATAAAATTGATCCATTTTTCAAATATGTTCTCTTCGTTCCTTCATTTGTTTTGTCATACACAAGGGAGTAAGCCAAGAAGAATTTAGGTTACATAAAATTAATAAAGGAAAAAACATATACTAATAAGGACTCAACTTTCACATCCATCACTTTCCCCCAGGCTTAAAACAAATTACACATACAGGGGTTTTTTTTGTGTTGTGTTTTTTTTCATGACTGGAAATACTGTGCGTATATTATCTTGAGCTCCATTTTCAGATTCATTTTCCACTCTTAGGGTTAACATCTGTTTGATGATTCCTATTCTTACCATTCCATGCTTTGTTTAGCTGTTTCCTTTCTGTAGTGCCTCTGAGCTAACACATTTTCACTATTGTATACAGAAATGCTTGACATCTTTTTAATCTATCACTTACTTCTTTTTTAGGTTATTTCCTTTGCAGGATTTTTCCTAAATTGAAATTTTATGAAAACATAAAAGGAAACTAGTTCAAATATTCCCATAAACTGCTTCTAAATTGTCCTCCAGAAAGTGTCAGTCAGTACATTGTGCTAATAGCCACTGAAAGTGTGTCTGTGTCTGTTTTCCCATTAATTGTTGTTGCAATTGGGTGTATTGGAACTCAAGATAGCAGAATAGAACTGCCCTAATGTAGTTGGAGGCCTTGCGTGGTGTTGTGGGTTAATGCGCCAGACTGCAAAGCCATTTGAACTGCAAGGTTGGTGG
>NW_006408563.1:5301688-5312587 GCF_000296735.1 Chrysochloris asiatica | reverse complement strand
GAAAGCTGGACAGTGAATAAGGAAGACAGTAGAAGAATTTATTCTTTTGAGTTATGGTATTGGAGAAAAACATTGAAAGTGCCATGGGCTGCCAAAAGAAACAATGAATCCGTTTTAGAAGAAGTGCAGCCAAGATGGCCAAACTTCGTCTCTCATACTTTGGATATATTGTCAGGAGGGACCAGTCGCTGGAGAAGGATATCATGTTTGCTAAAGTGGAGGGTCAGAGAAAAAGAGGAAGACCCCCAACGTGATGGATTGGCCAAGTGGCATCATCAATGGATTCAAGCGTGGCAACAGTAGTGAGGTAGGATTGGGCAGTGTTTTGTTCTGCTGTGCATAAGGTCACTATGAGACAGTACCGATTCGATGGCACCTAATAGCAATTTCAGATTTGATATACTGAGCACAATTGACTGAAGACCTGACAAATTTTGGGATGGGATGACATTGAACATCATACATGAAGAAATCAAAAGATCATTAAAAAGATAGGAAAGAAAGAAAAGACTAAAGTTGTCGGAAGAGATTCTGAAACTTGCTCTTGAACATACACTAGCTAAAGGGAGAGGAAGCAATGAAACTGTGAAAGAACTGAACAGAAGATTTCAAAGGGAAACTCAAGAAGACAAAATAACATACTACAATAAATGGTACAAAGTCCTGGAATTAGAAACCCAAAAGCTGAACAAACTGAAGAAAAAGATTCAAGCCTCGAGTTACAATACTGAAGGATTCTATTGATAAAATATTGAATGACACATGAAATATCAAAGAACCCAGCAGCACCACAAAAGAACACATAGCAAAATGACAGCAATCAATTCACACCTATTGATAATTATACTGAATGTCAATAGATTAAATACACCAGTTAAGAGAGTAGCAGAATGGAAAAAGAAAACAGGATTGTTCAATATGCTGTCTACAAGAGGTACATCAAAAAGGTGGAGACGGTGGAAATGTCCATCAACAGAAGAATGGTTAAACTTTGGTACATACACAATGGAATACTACATAATGTTGAAGAATAACCATGAATCGGCAAAATATACCACAACAATGATGAACCTGGAGAACATTATGCTGAGTGAAATTAGTGAATCACAAAGGACAAATATTGCATGAGATAAATATAAAAAGTTAAGAAACGGTTTTCTTGATAAAAGAAATATTCCTTATTGTTACGGGGTGGGGGTGCTTGAGAGGAAGGGAAAATTTTAACATGGGTTACAGGGCAGACAATATTTACCAAGAGGGAAATTGGCCAAGGAAAGATGAAGGTAGCAAGAGACACAGGAAGAACAGAGGTCAATACTGTTAACTTATGGCATATGGAGGGGATTGAAATCACTGTAATGAAGCACAGTATGTGCTTTATTGAATGTAAAACTGATTATCTGCTCTGTAAACCACTCAATTCACAATAAAATGTTTTTTATTTTGTTTTTTAGAAGATGGAGGGAATATGCAAAGTTCCTGTCCAAAAAGAAATGGTTGGCTCTTAATCATTCCATAGGGTAGCATATGATTAAAAATCATTGGTACTGAAGTAAGAAGTCCAAGCTGTGTTGAAGGCATTGGAGAAAAACAGGTCTCCTGAAACTGACAGAACACCAATTAAAGTGTATCAACAAACTAATGCAACACTGGAGATGCTCATTCATCTAGCCAAGAAATTAGAAAGACAGCTGCCTTTCCAACTGACTAGAAGAGATCCACAATCATGCTCTTTCCAAAGAAGGGTGATCTAACAGAATAGGGAAATTATTGAACAATATCATTAATATTGGAGTCCTAGTGTGGTTCTGTGGGATGAAGCACTGGACCCAAAGGTTGGTTTGAACCACAAGGTCAGAAGTTCAAATTCACCAGCCCCTCCTCAGAAACCCTAACAGAGGCACTATGAGTCAGAACTGACTCAACAGCACTTAACAACAATCATATCATTATTATTACACACAAGTAGAGTTTGGCTGAAGATCATTCAAAAATGGTTGCAGCAGTACATCAACAGGGAACTCAGAAATTCAAGTTAGATTTAGAAGAGGACATGGAACAAGGGGTGTTATTGTTGATATTAGATGGGTCTTGACTGAGACAGAAATATCAGAAAGATAAGAATCTGTGTTTCATAGACTATACAGATGTATTTGATTATGTGAATCATAACAGAGAATAGATAATATTGTGAAGAATGGGAATTCCAGAACACAGCATTGTACTCATGCAGAACCTGTGACATACAAGATGCAGCTGTTAGAACAGAACTTAAGGACAGCACAAGTTTTAAAATCAGGAAAGGTGTATATCAGGGATGCATCCTCCCACCATACTTATTCAATCTATATGCTGAATAACAATCCAAGAAACTCGATTGCATGAAGAAGAATGTGGCATCAGAATTGGAGGTAACTCATTAACAACCTGGGATATGCGGACGACACACCCTGTTTGCTGAAAGCAGAGGTCTTGAAAAGCACTTGCTGATGAAGATCAAAGAATACAACCTACAGTGTGAATTACATCTCAACATTAAGGGAAAAAAGTCTCACAACTGGACCAATAAGCAACAACATGATAAAGGGTAAAAAGATAGACATTGTCATGAAATTCATTTTACATGGATCTATTAAATACATGTTATTAAAAGAACTGACTAGCCGTATAGGAAACAATTAACCAACTCCTATGGAAACAGCAGTCAGGAAGTCAAACAATGTATTACATTGGGCAAATGTGCTGCAAAAGACCTTTTTAAAGCGTTAAAAAGCAAAGATTTCACTTTGATGACTAAGGTATGCCTGACCCAAGCCCTGGTATTTTCAATTGCTTCATGTACATTCAAAACCTGAATAACTGATGCATTTGAATCATGGTGTTGGTGAAGAATACTGATAATACCAAGGACTGACTGCCAGAAAAATGAATGAATCTGTTTTGGAAGAAGTGCAGCTAGAATAACATTTAGGAGCAAGGATGGTGAGACTTCATGTCATGTACTTAGATTATATTTTTAGGAGGCGCCAGTCCCTGGAGAAGTTCATCATACTTGCAGAGGATCAAAAAAATGAGGAAGACTCTCAGCAAGATGGATGGACACAGTGGGTGCAACAATGGGCTCAAACATAGCAAAGATTGTGAGGATAGTGTTGTTGTTAAGTGCTGTCGAGTCAATTCTGACCCATAGCGACCCTATATAGGGTTTCCGAGGAGCAGTTAGTGAGCTGGAACCACCGACCTTTCAGTTCAAACGGCTTTGCAGTCTGGCGCATTAACCCACAGCGCCACACCAGGACTCCAACTCGGTGCTGCTGCTGTGTGCTGTGGAGTCCTTTCCGACTCATAACGACCCTGCATAGGGTTTTCGAGGCTGTAAATCTTTACAGGAGCAGAACGCCTTATCTTTCTCCCGCGGAACAGCTGGTAGTTTCAAACTGTTGACCTTGGTGTTAGCAGCCTGATTCGTAACCACTGTACTACCAGAGCTCCTTATATGTATGGTGGTGGTGGTGGCGGTGTGCCGCGGAGTCGATTCCGTCTCATAGCGACCCTGTACAGGGTTTCCGAGGCTGTAAATCTTTACGGGAGCAGAACGCCTCATCTTTCTCCAGCAGAACACCTGGTAGTTTCGAACTGCTGACCCTGCGGTTTGCAGCCCGATTCGTAAGCACTACACTCTTCCAACTTGGTAGTACCTAACAAAAATATTCAAGTATACCTTTTTATGGAGTCCTGGTGTGATGCTGTGGGTTAATTCTCTAGATTGCAAAGTCAGTTTGAACTGCAAGGTCAGTAGTTCAAGCTCATCAGTCAATCCTAGGAAACTCTACATAGGGTCGCTATGGGTTGGAACTGGCTCAATGGCGTTTAACAACAAAATAACCTTTTAACTCTAGGAAAGGGGTTGTGTTATAATAGCCATTTAATAATTTGTAGTTTATTGACTGAATGGTATTAAAGAAAGGTTTTTATTAGAGATAATATCCAAAATATTTATCGATTGTTACAAAACCACACATTTATCAATTGTCTCAGAAATCTATCAAAATATTTAACATTTGTTTCTGGAACCAGTAGAGACCTTTAACAACTGACAAGAATCAATTAACTAAAACAAGATATCCGCCAATTAGAATGGAGCCCAGCAAACTAGAATTTGGCTAAATCCTTGGACTTTAGTTCATTCTTTCCTATATCGTTAGCCCATTCTTCTAACAACATGTATTTAATGGTAAATTCTTTTCAAAGTGTGGTGTTACTTCTAATTTGTAATATACAGGTAGTCCCTGATTTCCAGTGTATTAGGAAGCTTCAAAAAGTTCGTGGGAAGTGGAATTAAAGAATAATGGGAGTTTTCTAGGAACTTTTTTGAAGTCCTCTCATATTTGAGTTATGACAGAACACATTTATGACTTTTTTTGGTACATCCTCTTCTTAGCACCCTGTACTGCATATAATATCGCAGTGTGTCAGTTGCTGATGTTGTCATTCTCAGATGTTCATGAGCAAATGCTCAAAGACAAAGATTGGATTTATAAAGATACTGATAATAAAAAGTAATGATAATGGAAGGTAAAACAAAAAAGTAGTCTTGAACTTAGTGGTATTTGATTTACATCAGAATGAAGATACCAAGGAGTAACAGGAATGGAACCTCATCCTACATTAAGATCTGTCATCATTTCCCCTTTCAGTATGCATACTTTAGTCATTTAATTGGGTTCAAAATATTTATCTTTTACCCTCTACTTCTGGTAGCATAGTGGTTCCTCACTGGGCTGTAGACCGCAGGGTCAGCAGTTCGAAACTACCAGCTATTCCTCAGGAGAAAGATGAAGCTTTCTGCTCCTGTAAAGATTTACAGCCTCGGAAACCCTGTACAGGGTCACTATGAGTCAGAACCAATTCCATAACATATAACAACAACAACAACCTTCTACTTCTAATTATTTAAATTACTTAGTTAATCTTATTAATACCATATTAATTTCAAAATAATGCCAGGAATAAATGAAATTCACCTTGTTATGGAGACTTCAAATGGAATAATATTTCATGTATGCAAAGCATTTAAGTCACCCAATCTCAATTCAGATAATATCACAATGCCAAAACCTTCTGATAAAATGTGCAAAAGACATGGAAATGTTCATTTTTATCACATACTAAATATTGAGACGTTTAGAAGACCCTGCTTGTTTAGATTGAGCTGGAGCCTTGTCACTGTGCACAGACCACCACACTCTCTCATTACCAAAAGGTACATTGAAGAGCAAATGGAAAATACTCGGTCAATTAGTATTGACAGAATTCTGTCATGGCAAGCGTCTACTCCATTGATATTTGCGATTTTTTCTCAGAGAAGTGAAGGAATAATTATAAGCTGTCGTTTTGGCTTATGTATGGTTTGTAACCCCATTTCTTTTCCACCTCTTAGAGAGTCCTCAAATTTCAATAACTGCTTCTGACTAGCTGCAAGCTGCTAGTCACGGTGCTCTGAAAAAGAAGTAAAAAGAGAATTGCATTAAAAAAATTATATCAGTGAAGTGTCCAGTATGCTATATTTTGAGGATCATTATCACATGTTCATCACATCTTCGCCATTACGTCTCTTCCCTTTGGGATGATATATGTCTCATTGTGTGCCCAGTTTTCTAACACTCTGCATTGTATCCGTAGGTAATTCAATGTGGGTTGTACTTATAGAGGGACATCCCCAGCACTCTGAGATGCAGATAATAAAAGTCAGCGCAAGATGGGTACATCTAGTTAAGGTTTTGTGTCCACTTTGCAGGGCCAGGATTGATTCTCAGAGGCTTGACAGTTGAGATATAGTGATCCCCCATGATGAGCTCTAATAGAATGGAATCAGCTCGATGATGAGTTCTGCTGTGAGCAGCCAATCGATTGAAAGGCACTTTCCTTGGGGTGTGACCTACTTCTAATATATTGGGCATCCAGGCAAAGTTTGTTTGCTCTCTACTGGATCTGGATCTTGCATCTGGTTTGTCCTCTGACCGTTGGTTCTTTACACTTGAGTGGGCTGCTCTGTTACCTGCTCAGCTTGGGGAGTCATCAGCAGCCTGTTTTCTTACCTGCCAGACCTGCCTGTCTGTTGTCTGACCTGCTGATCTTAGTTCATCAGCTCTGAAACTAGATGAATCAGAAGCCTCCAGTCTGACTTCTAACCCACGGATTTGGGATTGTCCACCACTACAAATGGAGTCCTGGTGTGGCACTGTGGGCTAATGTGTCAGACTGCGAAGTCATTGGAACTGCAAGGTTGCTAGTTCAAGCTCACCAGCTACTCCTTGGAAACCCTATACAGGGTCAGAATTGACTCGACAGCACTTAACAACAACAACATAAATGTGTGTGCTATTCCCTTGATATAAATATCTCTCTAAACATGCAGATATACGTGTCACGGATTTTTTTCTCTAGAGAATCCAGTCTTAGACATTAGAACAAATACATGCAAAAGTCACCTTAAGAGATATGGCCCAGGCTGAAGACACAGGATTGTTCCTAACAGTGTCTAATCAATGGGGTAAATGTGGTCTGAGAAAAATGTCAACGGTGTAGAAAGAACCAGAAGCATGAAAACCAGAAAGGGAGTGTAAGAGGCACTGTTTTCAGAGTTTGTGTTACTCATCTGGAGGGACGGGTTCATTGATCAGCAAGTGATGATGGTCTATTAGGTACATCCCTGAACACCAGAGGAGTGTAATGAGTACCATTCAGCAGCTGAGTAACTGCTAGAACGCTGAACACCTTCATAATAGGACTACAGAAGTTGATAAAAATAAAACAGTTACAATAGTGCCTACTACTTAGCACTCAAAAAAACGTTGTTGTTGTTATGTGCCGTGGAGTCAGTTCTGACTCATAGTGACCCTGTACAGGGCTTGGAACAGCTGGTAGTTTCGAACTGCTGACTGTGAGGTTAACAGCCCGGTTTGTAACGACTATGCTACCAGAGCTCCTTAAGAAACATTAGCTATTAGTTATTATTACTTGAGGAGTCCTTGGATTGTTAAAAAAATGTTAATTCACTCAGCTTCTAACTGAGAGGTTGGAGGTTTGAGTACACCCAGAGGCACCTCAGCAGAAAGACCTGGCTAACTACTTCCAAAATATCAATAATTGAAAGCCCTACCAAACACAATTCAACCCTGTTATGTTTGCGGTCACCATGAATCAGAGTCAACTGAATGACAACGTGTCAAGTGAGATAAGGTATTATTCCTTGATACCTTTAATCATAAATATCCTTTGGCTTTTATAATGCAATGACAAAAGTGACCTTCTGAATAGCAGGTGCCTACTGATGGAGATTTGCCTAGCGTAACAGGATGTGCTTGTCTAAGAAAATGACTGTCCAGAGAAAGTTGGAGTTTTCATGGAAATGAGTATTCTGGTTTATACATATTTTTATTGTGAGTTTGACTAGTATCACCCTTTCTGAAGAAATCACAGGATCTAGTTTGAGGTTCAGCAAAACTGAAAGCATAACTTGAGCTAGAGATGAATCCATTACAATATGCGGCACCTTCAATAAGTTTGTGGAAAATGGAACTAAAAGATAATGGAATTTTCCACGAACTTTTTGCAGCTTTCTGCCTGAATGACAAGAACACTGCGGCAAAGCACTGCCATGTCCTACAGGAAATTACTCATGACATGAAACCCCTGAGTCTGGACAAGAAAGTTCAAACCGAGACAAAAGGAGGCTAATTGATTTGTAAGCACATCTACTCCTCAGGCCAACACTTGTAGACTGACAGACATCTCAGACTGCACAAGATTATCTTTGAACCTGAGGAGACACACATACAAAAGGACATGGATATCAAAAGTGCTTTCTGTTAGCATCAGCTGCTGCTCAAGGAATTGCTTATTCCAGCAAAGATGTGGTACCCACAAAACTACACAGTACTTTTTTGTTCTATGAATAATATTTAAATAATTTATTTTGTTGGATCATATGTTACGCTTCAGTATTCACCAAATGGCAACAGTTTGACAAGCGTGGCGGTATAAATACCCACCAAGCACTCCATGGGTTGCTGGGAGTCTTAGGAAAGGTCACTGACTCCGCTGGAGATCTGCTGGCATAGTGAGGCGGGACTTTGCTGAAACTTTCTCAGGAAACTCCCAAATGAGCATATATGTTTCCTATGGTCTTATTAGTCTAAAATTTAGTAATTTTTCTGCGTTTATTGCTTTTGACAATAAGCTTCCATTAAAAAAAAAAGTTGTTTTTTTTTTTTTTTTGAATGTTTTTGTGCCTTAAACTGTAAGACTTTTTATAAAACTCTGTAGTTTAAAACCAAATGTCAAGACAATGATGCTACAGGTGGCAGAAGTTGCTGGCTAAAGTCCAGGGAAAGGGGCTGAACGGCAACGCTGCTCCTCAAACCTAGAGAGCAGGCCCGCTTACAAATAGCAGAAATCGACTCCCACTGCTGGAGTCTTCCTTGTGTGCCAAGCGCTGTGTGGTCATCTGTATATTCATTTCCTTCTCGATTCCTCCTGAACAAAATTACTTTGCTCAGAGACACACAGCTTGTGAACAAATCAACTCTCCCATGCTCATTTTTCTCATCTGTTAAATAGGAATTGCAAAATTCTATGACAACTTGAAGGAGCTGTTGAGTAGACCAGATGAGTTAGCACCTGTAGTGATTATAGAGAGGATGATATATAACAGGAAGACGAAGGTTTTGTTTCCTTTCTCTTTGTCTCCTGGTGCCTCGGTGAAGTCACTCATTTATTCCTTGAGCAACATTGAGTCCTTTCTGTGGCAGGCACCTTGCAAGGAGGCCAGGATTCTATCACAAGCCAAAGAACCAACGTACTGCCTTCACCACATGTACAGCACAGGGAGACCTGAGATTCTTTCAAAATCTTGAAGGTGTTTCATAATGGGTCTTTTCCCTCCTTGATTAAACATCTAAATTCATTTATTATTCCTCTTAAGAAAATGTTTTGGGTTCCATCATCATCTTTGTAAGAATTGGCCAGAAGACCATCTGAGACAGTCAATTACTCATAGATGACTCTGGTTTGGGTTTGGGTTTGAATCAAAATTATGGCTTGATAACCCATGTAGCTAATTCAATGTCTAGATTATCTCGGGCCATGCTAAGAACATATAAAACCATCTAATGGATTCCTAGACCAAGACCAAGACTAACTTCGGTAGCACAGTGGTTACGAATCGGGCTGTTAACCTCAAGGTCGGCATTTTGAAACTACCAGCTGTTCCACAGGAGAAAGATCTTTCTGCTCCCGTAAAGATTTGCAGCCTTGGAAACCCTGTGCAGAGTCACTATGATTCAGAACCGACTCCACAGTACTTAACAACAACAACAATGGATTCCTAGACCAAGACCAAGACTAATGGATTTCTAGATCCACAATATATAGAACTAACTTCAGGGACCAAAATGCAAGGGTGTTGCATTCCCCCATCAAATTTGTCAGGTGACAAATTTCTGTCTGCTCCAGGTGATGGTCAGAAAAGGAGTCATATGCCTGCAGAACCCAGCTGGCCCATGAACTGGTCAAACATGGGATAGTGTAAAGTTTTGAGAGAATTTTTTTTAAAGCTGTCAAAATGTAGAAATTAAGTAGAGGATAATGAAATAAGAAAGGAGTGATAAAATTGCCAGCTTCTCTACCCTCTCCAAACTGTACTTAGAAAAAAAAAAAAATTCGTTTCTTATGGTACGAGAAGACTGTCAGATTTAAGGACCCAAGCAAATAAGAAGGAAGCCATGTTAATTGAAAGAATTACTGTAATCGAACTTTGAGTGCAAAATTACCTTCTTCATAATTTTATACTTAAGTGAAGTGCATTTCTGTCCATGCTTGAAAAGACAGAGAATTTTCTTCATGTCTGACACATCAAATACCAACAATCCTGCCATGCAGTAACCAGAGAGGATTGGATGAGTTTGAAAGCTTTTTGATTCTAGTGAACAAAGGGTGTGAAAAATGCATTGTCACTCCATTATGTAGGCATCTAGGTGTGGGGTAATTGATCAACACCTTCTGAAGGAGTGACTAGAGACAATAGAGCATAGTAAAAGAAATGTTTAAATCTAAATAAATATAAGGGGGTGGTTCTTTAAACATTCACGGACAAATAGAATGAAAAGATCATGAATTTTTTTTCCACAAAGTTTTTGTAGCTCCTGCATATAAGAACAAATATATATCAATATATATATTTACAAAATTAAAATAGTATGATATATTATGGTGTGTGAATGTGAGAGGAGAGGATAAGCACTGTACGTCTAACTACAAAGTCAGCAGTTCAAATCCACCAGTCACTCTCAGAAACACTATGCAGGGTTACTATGAGTCGAAATCTACTCAAGGGCACACAAAAAGAACAACAGTAATACTATGTAAAGGAAGGTAAACACAAAAGATCACATACAGTATGATTCCATTTACATGAACTGCCAAAAATAGGTAAATTTAGACAGAAAGCAGATTAGTAGTTGCTAGAGGCCTAGGGAGTAACTGCTATGGAGTTTAGTTTTGGCGGAACAAAAATATTACCAAATTATCTAGAGTTGTTGTTTGTACAGTATGAATATGCCACTAAATCCTTAACTTAACTAAATGTGGCTTATTTTGTGGTATATGAATTTCACCTCAATTAAAAATATTGTTATTCTTGTTGTTAAGTGCCATCTGACTCAGAGAGACCCTGTAGTACTTACTGTGTTCCAGTGAAGCAACCGGTAGGTTTGAACTGCCGACCTTGAGGTTCCCAGTCCAGTGCCAATCCTACAGCGCCACACTATTTATTAAATAGAATATAAAATATTTTGCTAAAAAATAAACATTATTTGTTGAATGTAAAATTGATGATCT
>NW_006408563.1:5299038-5300373 GCF_000296735.1 Chrysochloris asiatica | reverse complement strand
GACTGGTGAGTTTGAACCTCTGACCTTATGGTTCAAACTGACCTTCTGGTCCTGCACTTTTCCTACTGCTCCACACCAGGACGCCTTGTTGTTGTTGTATGCTGTCGAGTCGGTTCTGACTCATAATGACCTTGTAAAGGGCTTCCGAGGAGCGAGGACAGGCTGGTGTGTTTGAACTGCCAAACTTGCAGATCAAACTGACCTTGAGGTCGAGTCCTTAACATATAGCACCACACCAGGACTCCTTAGAAGGTTCAAAAAGCAAATTAGCAGAGTTTTATCCAAGGTCGGGGGTTCGAACCCACCAGCTGTTCCTCGGAAATCCTATTTCATTCACTGAATCGGAATCGACTAACTGCACTCAACAAGCTGGGCTTACAAAACAATATTTTTGATGTTGTAACCACAGTAATATTTTTATAAAAATTAATGAATTTCTGCTGAGACACTGTACATTTTTGGTGCCATCCTTTGTGACAGCGTGACCAGGTGCAATCTAAGCCCCCTCCACCCCCTTTGTGAGGTCACAGCCTTGGAAACTCCATGGACACGTCTGCTTTGTCCCATAGGATCTCTGAGTTGGGATTTAGTCGAGGCCAACAAGTACGGTCCTTTATTGTATTACTTCATCCTGATATGTGCGAATTGTTACCTTTCGGCTGCATTTACCAATGACTTTTAAAAATAGAAGTGTATGACAATATCAGTATCCTCAGTGTCATTTTTTTCCTCTGACCCTAAGACTTTATTTTATGTTTATGTCACAAGTACATAGAATGACTTTTGTCAGTTGTGCCTGGATTCCTTTGTTGTTGTTGTTGTTATGTGCCATGGAGTTGGTTCTGACTCATAGCGACCCTGTACAAGATTTCCGAGGCTGTAAATCTTTACCGGAGCAGAAAACCTCATCTTTCTCTTGAGAAACAGCTGGTAGTTTCGAACTGCTGACCTTGCAGTTCACAGCCCGATTCATAACCACTACGCTACCAGCTTGTCCAGCCATAGATACCCTTATTACCCAATTCCATTGCAGCTTTGAACGCCATGGTTTTGTCTACATATATTGTTGTTTCCATTATTGCCAGTGTATTTATAGTTGCTGATTTTGTCAAATGTTCTAGTTTTAGCTACAGTATTATAGTAAGTAATATTTGTGAGGAGTCCTCATGCGGTGCTTTAGGATAAGCATTGGACAGTTCAAACCCACCAGTTACTCCTTGAAAACCCTATATGAGGGTTTTGAGTCAGAACCTACTCTTCGACATTTGACAACAGCAACAATATTTGTGAACTTACATCAATATATATATATGTATATCTATATATATATTGTTT
>NW_006408563.1:5288988-5298404 GCF_000296735.1 Chrysochloris asiatica | reverse complement strand
TTATTCTATGATTAAAACTAATAATACACATTCCTTAAGAATTCTGTATGATCTAGCATGGGAAGCAGTCCATGGTTTGTGTGTTGGATGGGGGGGTACCATGAGTTACTGCACTGCACAACACCAAATCTAGTAACATCACTGGTCTCTATGGAAACAGACTGCCACATCTTTCTGTGTCTGTGCAGAGAGCTGGTGGGTTCAAACTTCCAACCTTTCATATAGCAACTGACAGCTTTAACCATTGTGCCACCAGGGCTCCTTAATGAACCCATCAGATTCCTTGATGAGAATATCATCTCTCTTTTACTGATGCACCCAGCATTGTATAAACAATGTTTCAATGGACCCTATATTATATGCCCATGTTGTTGTTGTTTTTAAGTGCCATGGAGTCGGTTCCAACTCATGTGACCATCTCTATGTTCTCGTTCAGTTTCTCCTATGGCAAATGACTTCTTGCAATTAAAAATGAAAAGATTCAGAATATAACCAGAATGTGCACTTTCTGTGTTAAGTTGAATAGTCAGTGTTCTTCAAAGTAGTATTCCAGACTACATGCACCAGAATCCCCTGAGGGATATTAGCAATCAGAATTCCTAAATCTTGTCCAAAAGCTAAGGAATCCAGAGCTTCCCACACATTCCAGCCCAACCCCCTGCTGAGAATTTGCATTTCCACCCCAGATATGTTGAATGAGAATTCACATTTTATCAGATTCCTTTTAACATAAAAATCTTCAAACAAGAATCACCTGGGGATCTATAAAACTCACCCAGGGATCATGTTAAGATGTAAATGTATACATAAGAATTACCTAGAAGTGTGTTAAAATGTAGATTCTGATTCAGTGTATCTGGGGTGGTGTTGGTGATGAGTGTGAACCACTGAGTTAACTCATAATTAAATCTTCCAGGGAGCAGAAAGTCTCATCTTTCTCCTGTGGAGCAGCTGGTAGATTCAAACTGCTAACCTTGTAGTCAGTAGCCTAACTTGTAACCCACTACTCTACCAGGGATTCTAGCATATCTGGGGTGGAAATATAAATTCTCAAAAGGGGACCAAACCAGAATGAACTAATTTTAAACCCTGAATGGATCAACCTTTTTGACCCTGGAGACCAGTGCTAGGCCTTTTTAACAAGTCCTCTACATGATTGTCTTACACACAGAATGTGAGAACACTGCCTCAGGCCCTACACCTGAGCTCTTAGCTTTATTAGTAACCAACTGCCTTTGGTTACACATGTGTCAGAGTAGAACTGCACTTCATGGGGTTTCCAGTGGTTGATTTTTCAGAAGCAGATTCCCAGGTCTTTCTTCCGAGGACCCTCTGGGTAGACTTGAACCATCAGTCTTTTGGTTAGCACTGAGTGTCTTAATTGTTTGTACCACCCAAGAACTCCAGCTACTCAGCCATGAATCAGCTGACCACAGGCAAAGCTACACACCAGAATCATTCGGGGGAGGTTTAAAGCCACAACCATGTCTGTGCCTCATCCCCAGAGTCAAATTTACTTGGCCTGAGGTGAAACTCAGGCAAAATTATATTTTAAAGGTTCTATGGGTTATTCTAATATATAAACTAGGACTAAGAACCTCTATGCCTACCAGCTACAGGTGGACAGTAATAAAATTAATCATGTTGTTGTTGTGAAATGCCATTGAGTCAGTTCCGACCCATAGCAACCCTGAATAGGGTATCCAAGGATCAGCTGGTGAGCTTGAACCACCAACGTTGAAGTTCAAATGACTTTGCAGTCTGGAGCATTAACCCACAGCGCCATACCAGGACTCTGAACTCCCTTACCCTTACTTATAATGATCAACCAACTCCTCATTGCATACTGTAGAAAGGTGATGTTCTTCTTGTTGGGTGCCTTTCGTCTGCTCTAAGTCATAGGGACCCTAGGCACACTAGAACAAAGCACTGCTCAGTCCTGCATCATCTTCGCAATTGTTGTGTTTGAGCCCATTGCTGTAGCCACTGTGTTATTCTTCCTCTTTTTTTTCTAACCCTTCAAGCATGATGTCCTTTTCCAGGGACTGGTCCCTCCTGATAATATGTCCCAATTCAGAAGAGAAAGCCTAGCCATCCTTGCCTCTAAGGAGTATTCTGACTGTACTTCTTCCAAGACAGATCTGTTTCTTCTTATGGCAGCCCACGGTACTTTCAATATTCTTCGCCAACACAGTTAGTCAAATGGGAAATGGATGTCAGTAATTTTTTAAAAGCTCCCCAGGTGGTTCTAATATGCTATTGGTGATGAGAAATACTTCTGTTCTTGCTACTCAATGTGTTGTCTGCTTACCAACAGCCTTGGCACCATCCTGGAGCTTGTTAGAAATGCAGAATCTCAGGCTTCATTCCACAGCTGAATGAAAAGCCACATTAACCCAGCATCCATAGGTGATATTTGTGCATAATCTGTCTCTTCCCCTTTCAGTTGCTACTTTCTTCCAACTCAATGACTTACCTTCTCCCTGAATAGGAGTTAAAGTACAGTTTAGAATCTTGTTTTAATTATCAAATGCATTTTCTGTCTCTAAAATTCAATATCAGGTCAATTAACTTTCTCAGTAGGTATTTAGGGTTTCTGAGAAGTCTTTTTCCAATAGGACTCAAAGTGGGTTATAGATTAAAATAAAATTTGACATACTTTTAATTAAAAGCAAGCAATTTTATTGTTACTTCTGTTTTGATTTGGTTTGAGCAAAAGATATAAAATATAAATCTATATTAATTTGTTTTTTATTAGGATGTAAGGCTCAAAGGATAAACCGTGTCCTTTTATTGCCCTTCATCAGAAAAGGACGGATCCTGAACTACCTCTTTTGTTTCCTATATGTCAAACACCAGATATGACAGAAATCTTAAATCCAGGAACTAAATGTTTTATTATTTGTCTAAATGTCATGTATAAATAGCCACCCTCACTAAAATCTACCCAACCACACAATCCAGTTTACAAATACATATTTTCTCTTTTGAAAAAAGAATTTTTTTGAATAGAACATTTAAAACACTTGCTAAGAAAAACCAAAGGTAACATTAGCCTAGAAAAATGTCAAGACTGAAAAACTACAAATATAATATAAAACAATGATTCCTTTGCTTGAATAGATTTTGAAGGGAAAAGAAGTATCACTATGATATATAGCCTAATATATCCAAATAAAGATTACTATAATATTTTATGATAGCATTGATATTTTATGATAAGCCAAATGGAATAAAATCACTGCAGGATTGAGTCTCTACAATGTCAAAATAACAAACTAGCAATGACAATTCAACCCTGTGAGAAATAATTCTCAAGCTGGTCCATCTCCAGAAATAAGAAAACAAAGAGTCCAGGAAGATGCTAATTTACTGAGGCGTAGATGGTTGGCTAGTATAGCTAGAGGAGTCCATTTACCTGGGGTTTGAATAGACAGGATGAATTAGGGGAGGAGGAAAGGAAACCTGTTTGAGAAGTAGAAACTTTAAAATAAGAATGCAACCGTCAAAAGGAAACAGCCTACTTCAGGGAAGATTGTTCACCCCATAGTACTCAGTCAATGAGGAAACAGAAGAGGAACTTCAAGCTAGGAAATAAAAACACTTGTCAAACATCTACATGGTGAGGCTGCCCGTTTTGTCTTCCGGATTTGGTATCTGATTTTGCAAAATTATTAATAATAAACCCTCACTCTCACTACAATGAGTACAGATTGTATTTCTTGTGCATTAGTCAGTACACACTCATGATAACTCATTGGTGACCTCATAGGAGATTACATGGTCTGCCCCAGTTCTCCCTCCGGAGACCCATCGGGGTAAGGTCCTAGTTGGGGGTTTATACCAACCTGCCAGTTACCAAGAGGAACGAAAGTAGCATCCAGGGTATCCACAACATTTCTCACAATCCCAAATACTGATACATATGATATATAGTACATGGAAGACAACTATCTGGATGGTTGATTGGAAGAGTCTGTATTTGTGCCCATTCCAAAGTGAGGTGACCCAATGGAATGCAGAAATCATCAGATAATCTCTTTGATATCCCATGTGAGTAAAGTTTTACTAAAGGTAATACAGAAATGACAGCAAGCATACATTGACAGAGAACTTCCAGAGGTTCAAGGTGGATTCAGAAGAGGCTGGGGAATGAGGGATATCATTGCTGATGTCCAATGAATCTTGGCTGAAAGCAGAGAATGTCAGAATTGACTACACAAAGGCTTTCGATTGTGTGGATCATGACAAGCTATTGACAACATTGCGAAATATGAGTATTCTGAGCAAATCATCCTAGAAGTTGGGTTATATGAAGAAAAATGTGGCATCAGGATTGGACGAAGACTCATTAACGACCTGTGATATGCAGATGATACAACTTTGCTTGCTCAAAGTGAAGAGGACTTAAAACATTGACGGATGAAGATCAAAGAGCACAGCCTTTGGTATGGATTATATCTTAATGTAAAGAAAACAAAAATCCTAACCACTGGATGAATAAACAACATTCTTATCAACAGAGAAAAGATTGAAGTTGTCAAGGACTTCATTCTTCTTGGATCAACTATCAACACTCATGGAAGCAGCAGTCAAGAAATCAAATGATTGGAACTTCCGGTTTCAGTGGTGGCAGAGACAGCCAGGTACGAAAGTCTCTGTGGGGGAGGGATTGAAAACCCAGAGATGCTGCATACACGGAACAACACCAGAGCACTGGATCTACCATAAGATCCAGGACATAAGTTTCCTGCACGTGCAAGTGAAAAAATCATGATATAAGGAAAATACTGGGAGTTAGGAATCACTCAAGTTGGGACTCCCTCTGCGGCCACCCCACCCGGGCGGAGTACAGAAGGTAGGGCTACAGCAAGACCTGTACAGGGAACCGGCACTAAAAGCGGTGTACTGACATTTGCAAAAGGAGGTGCAGGGGACTCTACATATTTTTTCCTCCTCTTCCCTGTCATGCCTTCTTTGCCCAGCCCAGACGCCTTCAGGTGGGTGGGTGCGCACCCCACCCCCCAAAAAAAAACAGTCCAGCACTGACCCCACAGTTTTCCCACGGTACAGAGAGAAAGAGCTTGGCGGCTGCTTATGACATCAGCCTTGGGGTCGTAGGCCTATCTATCAAGAAAAAAGCAGGCTCGTCAGGCTTGACAGGCAAACCATAGAACAATCTATAAAACCCCAACATAAAAGGACACAACTATCTGGAGAATTACACAGTGCACACGCAGATACCTAACTGATATTCCGAGACAAAAATAGTGGACAATCTTTCAACCATTAACTTATCAATATCTATCTGCACACCTCCATGGGGATGGCTAGAGTAGGGGCCTGAGTGAGCAGACATCCCCACCCAATGCTGGAGGCTTCTACGGTGAACACATACTGCCTGTGTAGCAAGGGGACTAGACAGTCACCACAGATTTATTTTTTGTTTCAGAGTAGTGGTTTTTGTCTCTGCTTCTATATTGCTTCTGCTTTTGTGCCTTTTGATCACACATTTTTCCTGAAGGTAGGAGCTTTTTCTCCTAACGTTACCCAAGAAGAGACAGCAATTGTGGCCATATAGCCAAGCATACCCTATAATATTCCACCATTGAGACAAGAGCCAATAACAGCTGCTAAGCATTACAAGCAAAAAGGGAAGCCTATCTCCTAATCATATCCACCAGTAGACACCCAGTAAGCTTAATAGCACAACAACAAACATCCATTTAAGCCTTAAAAAATCCATATAACTACTGAAAATGACAAACAAAAGATCTCAAACACAACAAATGATCTCAAAACGTGTCCAAAACCAGAAAAGAGTAACTGAGACAAATGCACGGGCAAAGACAAAGGCTCCCCAGAAAAGGAAGAGCAGGTTTTGTATTTGCCTGAGAAGGAATTCAGAAGAATGAGGAAACCAAATTCAAATGTTCCAAAAAGGGGTGGAGGAAAACAGGGAAGAAGTCAGGAAAGTACTACAAGAGCAATGAAACAAGATTGATACGGCACTAGAAACAATTCAAAATCTGCAAAAAAAGGTCCACATGATTAATAATAAAGTATCACAAGTGGACAATACACTGAAAGGGGAAAGGAGCAGAATAGAAGATATGGAAGCCAGAACTAGTGAGCTGGAAGAAAAATCTCCCAATACTGCTAAGATAGAAGAGAAAGCTGAAAAAGGGATAAAAAAATCTGAAGAGAGTCTAAGATTCATGCTGGATAACATGAAGAGGAACAACTTAAGAATTATTGGAATTCTGGAAGAGGAAGAATCAGAAAAGTCCACAGAGGAGATAGTTGAAGAGCTTCTGGAAGAAAATTTCCCTAACATCTTGAAAGATGAGAAGACAAACATTCAAGAAGCTGAACGTACCCCAGGAAGGATAAACCCAAAACGAAAATCACCAAGACATATAATAATCGAGCTCTCCAAAATCCAAGACAAGAAGAGAATCCTAAAAGCGGCCAGGGAGAAGAGAAGTGTGACTTACAAAGGCAAGCAAATCAGATAAAGTTCTGACTATTCAGCACAAACCATGCAGGTAAGAAGGCAATGGGGATACATATACAAAACTCTAAAAGAAAAAACTGCCAACCAAGAATCGTGTGTCCAGCAAAACTATCAAATATGATGGTGCAATCAAAACATTCCAGGACAAACAGAATCTAAGAGATCTCGTCAAACTATTCCAGCATTTCAAAACATCATAAAGGGAGTTATTTGGACTGAAAACCAACAAGAACAGATACCAGAGACTGACAGGCATGGCAACACCACCTGGAACTCAGTCAACAGATAGCAGAGTTCAGAACAGAACAAAACTAAAACAACGAATTCAAAGGAGCTGGGAGTCAACCGAAGATCAAAATAATATCAATGTCAAAGAGGGGATAAATGTAGAAACAGAGATCCAGGTGGTGAGTATGTCAGGTAGATTACAGGATACAATAGATTCTCTTAAATGGAGAGAAAAATTACTAGACTATAAGGTAACCCCAAAGAAAGTTAATACTTCACAACTTACCATGAAAATGTACTTCCAAGAAGAACATGAAAAAAAGAAGAAACTGACAAGAAATAGCACAAAAAACACAAATCCAGCACAAGAAGGCATGCAGAAAAAGGAATGAACAGTACTACAAAAAAAATAATATATTGGCAGCAATTAATTCATACCTATTGACAATTACATTAAATATCAATGGATTGAATGCACCAGTGAGGAGACAGAGAGTGGTGGCAGGTTGGATAAGAAAACAAGACCCTTTAATATGCTGCCTTCAAGAGACACACCTTACACACAAAGAAAAAAACAGACTAAAAGTTAAAGGATGGAAAAAAATATACCAAGCTAACTGCAATGATAAACAAGCAGGAGTGGCAATTCTAATCTCTGATAAAGCAAACTTTAAGACAAAAACCAGCATAAGAGACTAAGAAGGACACTATTTCATGACCAAAGGGTCAATTGAGCAAGACAACATAATCATAATAAATATCTATGCTCCCAATGAAAAAGCACCAAGATACATGAAGCAAACCTTACTAGACTTGAAGAAAGAAATAGATAAATCTACAATTATAGTGGGAGATTTTAATATGCCACTTTGAAAAGGGACAGAACAACTAGAAAGAAACTCGACAAAGTTACAGAGGAACTAAACAACACAATGAACCAACTTGACCTCATAGACCCAACAACAGCACAATATACTTCCTTCTCGAGTATACATGGAATATTCTCCAGAATTGACCATGTGTTAGGTCACAAAGCAAGCCTCCATAAATTTACAAACATCAAATACTACAGAGCATCTTTTCAGACCACAATGCTATAAAACTAGAAATCAACAAGAAGAAGACTAAGGAAACAAAGTCGAATACATGGAAACTGAACAATAACTGAAAAGCAACTGGGTAAAAGAAGAAATTAAACGTGAATTCATAAAGTTCAAATAAGAAAGAAAAAAATAAGAATGAAAACACAATACACCAAAATCTTTGGGACATGGCAAAAGTGGTGCTGAGAGGACAATTTATTGCAATAAATGTGCACAACCAAAAAGAAGAAAGAACCAAAACTAAGACATTAAAACAGCATCTCCAACAATTAGAAACTGACCAACAGAGGGAACCTACAGTCACCAAAAGAAAACAAATAATAAAGATAAGGGCAGAAATAAATGAGATAGAAAGAATCAACAGGACAAGAAGCTGGTTCTTTGAAAGGATTAATAAAATTGGCAAACCATTGGCAGACCTAACAAAAGAAAAGAGGGACAAGACACAAATAACTCACATTAGATACCACATGGGCGATGTCACAACAAAACAAAACAAAATCAAAAGGATAACAAAAACTATGAGGTGTTGTACTCCAACAAATTTGAAACCTTAGAAGAGATGGATGCATTTTTAGAAAATCACAGCCTAGCAAAACTTACACAGAGTGAAGTAGAAAACTTGAGCAGAACCATAACAAAAGAAGAAATAGATCAGGTCATCAAAAAACTCCCAACCAAAAGAAGTCCAGGCCCAGACTGTTTCACTGGTGAGTGCTACCAAACATTCATGGAAGAGCTCTACTCAAATTATTCCAGAGTATAGAAGAGGACAGAAAACTTCCAAATACTTTTTATGAAGCAAATTACATAACCGTCATACCAAAACCAGGGAAGGACATCAATAAGAAAGAACAATATAGACCAATATCCCTCATGAACATAGACATAAAAATTCTCAACAAACTCCTAGTCAACAGAATCCAGTACCACATCAAAAAAATCATGACCAAGGGGATTTCATAAAAGGAATGCAAGGATGGGTCAACATTAGAAAAACAACGTAATCCCCCACATAAGTAAGAAAAAGGAAAAGAACAGCATGATCATATCAATTGATGCAGAAAAGGCATTTGACACAATCCAACATCCATTCCTGATAAAAACATTCAACAAAGTAGGAATTGAAGGGAAATTCCTCAACATAATCAAGAACATATATACAAAATCAACAGCCTATATCAGTCTCAATGGAGAGAAACTGAAAGCCTTCCCTCTGACAACAGGAACCAGACAAGGATGCCCTTTGTCACCACTCCTATTCAATATTTTGCTGGAAGCAATACGGCATGATTGAGAAATTAAAGGCATCCAAATTGGCAAAGAGGAAGTAAAACTCTCTTTATTTGGAGACGATATGATCCTATATATAGAAAACCCCAAAGACTCAGTAAAAATTGGAAGATTCAGCAAAGTAGCAGGGTATAAGAATCAGTTGAATTTCCCTATAGCAACAACTATAGTACTGAAAAGGACATTAGGGAAGCAATACCATTTACAATAGCCGCCCAAAAGATGAAATATTTAGGAATAAATGTAACCAGAGAAACAAAGTACCTATACAAAGA
>NW_006408563.1:5287530-5288342 GCF_000296735.1 Chrysochloris asiatica | reverse complement strand
AGACAAAATAGATGATTGGGACATACTAAAAATTAAAAACTTATGTGCACCAAAAGACTTCACCAAAAGAGTAAAAAGGGAACCCACAGAATGGGGAAAAATCTTTTACATGACACATCAGACAAGGGACTTATTTCTAAAATATGTAGGAAATTACAACACCACTATAAGAAAAGGACAAATAACCCAATTAAAAAATGGGCACAGGACATGAACAGATACTTCATGAAGGAAGAGATCCAGGCAGCCAACAAATATATGAAGAAATATTCATGATCACTAGCCATTCGAGAGATGCAAATCAAAATAACAATGAGATATCATCTCACATCAGCAATAACAGAAAAGATTTTTAAAATGTACAGGACAATAAGTATTGGCGAGGATATGAAGAGACTGGGACCCTCCTGCATTGCTAGGGGGATTGCAAAATTGTCCATACTCTTCTGGAAAGCAATATGGCGCTTCCTCAGAAGGTTAGAAATAGAAATACCTGATGACCCAGCAATTCCTCTACTTGATATTTACACACAAGAAATATGATCCATAACAAGAGTAGATATACACACACCAATGTTCACTGCAGCACTATTTACAGTAGCAAAAAGATGGAGACAGCCTAAGTGCCCATCAATTGAAGAATGAATAAACAAACTGTGGTATATACATGCAATGGAATACTATGCTACCTTGAAAAATAACAAGGAAACTGCAAGACACCACATAACATGGATGAACCTTGAAGACATTATGTTGAGTGAAATTAGTCAGTCACAAAAGGAGAAATACTGCATAGGACCACTACTGTAAAA
>NW_006408563.1:5264339-5285216 GCF_000296735.1 Chrysochloris asiatica | reverse complement strand
CACAACTCTTCTGGTCTTTGGTCTTTAGTGTTTAATGCATCAAATCTGTTCCTCAGATGATCTCTAAATTCAGGTGGAATATATTCAAGGTCATATTTTGGCTCTCATGGACTTGTTTTCATTTTCTTCAGCTTCAATTTGAATTTGCATAGGAGTAAGTTGATGGTCTGTTCTACAATCTGTCATTGGCCTTGTTTTGACTGATGATATAGAGCTTTTCCACCATCTCTTTCCACAGATGTAGTCAATTGATTTCTATGTATTCTACCTGGTCAGGTCTGTTATACTGTCTAAAGAAGGTATTTGGAATGAACAAATCATTGATTTTGCAGGATTCTATTATGCATTCTCCAGCATTATTTCTATCACCATGGCCATATTTTCCAACTACTGATCCTTCCTTTTTGCTCCCAACCTTTGCATTCCAATCACCAGTAATGATCAATACATCTTGATTGCATGTTTGATCAATTTCAGATTGAAAAAGTTGGCAGAATGCTTCTATTTCATCCTCACGGGCTTTAGTGGTTGGTGTGTAAATTTGAATAATAGTGGTATTAACTGGGCTTCCCTGTTGTTCTTGTCAGATGCCATCGAGTCAGAACTGACTCATAGCGGTTATATTTGTTTCAGAGTTCTAACACTATCTCGTGAGCACTGTTGGCCCGGTGTTCCATGTTGTTGTTGTCCGAGACCCTCACTACACATGTACCAGATCCGCCATCTTGAAGGAGCAACTGATTGGAATACCTAAAATGGGGCTACAACGTGCCCAGTGAAGGAGGCTTCCTATGGAGCCTCTGTATTACATAAGACCACAGGTGGTATGCTGAACAACATCCAGAATCTTCAAAGGTGGGAAATTTCCAATTGAAAGGATGGGCAGACCATCCTGGAGCAGCTAGAAGAACAGAGGATACTTCTTGAAAGAAAGACCAACAGGACAAATACAAAACAATATAGGCAGACTGACTGATTACTACAAGAACAAGCAAGTTGCTTGCCCAGGAAACATCAAGGCAAGTGGTCCGGTCCCCTCAGAGCATATCCCCTTCCAAGACTAAGACTAATGACCACGTTCATTACCAATAAGGGGAAGTGAGGGGAAAATAGCAATGAAGCTGTGAGCTAAGCCCTACAACATTCAATAGATTCCTGTAAACCCAGGAGGAGACCTGGTTGGCCAGAAGTGTGGCTAGCCCTTGGGACTCTTGGATCCAGAGTCAATGACATAGTCACAGAGGACTAGAGTGGAGAGTGAAGTGCCCAGCTGATAAGAAGAGAGGGCATATGCACAAGAACATCCATACTTGCAGATAATACCCACTTGACCTGGCTTCAATGACTGCATGATCAGAGCTCAACTAGAAGAAGAAAGAAGAGGAAAAAAAGAGTAATCTGACACAATTTGACGAATTTGACTTACACCTATGGATGCAGTAGCTTAAAAGAGGGAACAAATCTTTACAGCAAGGATCACTCCCACCCACTCCGTACACAGAGTACACAGGGATGGGCAGCTTGGACATTGGCTACCCAAAGTGGGGGGGGGCTACAAAGGCAAGAAGTGACTTGCTTACAAGCTTTCAAGAGGGAACCTAGAGCCAGAGGGCATGGAGGAAGGTAGAATCTCCACTGAGTAGTATGCAATCTGTCTAGGCGGGGCTGATGAAAGGAAATGCGGATGGGTCTCTTGTGATACAATAGTGAATAATTGTTATCAGGACTGATTGTGAGGGTTGAAAATGTAAAGGTAGATGTTTTGTAGCAAGGAGGAAGGGAGTGATTAACTTTGCAGTCTAGGAGCAGAGAGCGGGACCCTACCCTGAGAAGCAGTGACGCCAGAGATGGAGGCAGAGATGATGACGTGGACAGATGGAGCGGCTGGGGACTTTAGACCTGGATAGGGAGAGGGGCTGGATAGGGAGAGGGGATGTGTGCTGTGTGCTTGCAGGATATACCCTTTGGTTGGTTGAAGATACTTTGTAACTATGTCAATGAAACGATATACGATAGGACGAATGTAAAACTAATGTTCTCCCATGTAAACTATCACATAATCCACAATAAAACAGTTAAAAAAAAAAAAAGTCATTTGCAATGAATAAGTCATTGGTCTGGTAAATTCTATCATGCTAGCTTCAGCATAATTTCTATCATCAAGACCATAGTTTCAAACTTCTTTGTTTCCCAGTTTTACATTCCAATCACCAGTAATTATCAATACATGTTGATTGTATGTTTGATCAATTTCAGACTGAAGAAGTTTGTAGAATTCTTTCATTTCACCATCCCTGGCTTTAGTGGTTGGTGCATAAATTCGAATATTAGTGGAATAAACTGGTCTTCCTTATAGTCGTATTGATACTATCATATCACCAACAACAGCATTATACTTCAAGGTAGCTTTTAAATGTTCTTTTTGATGATGAACACAACACCATTCTTCTTCAGTTTGACTTTCCTGGCATAGTAAACCGTATGATCTTCAGATTCAAAATGGCCAATACCAGTCCGTTTCAGCTCATTAATGCTGAGGATCTCAATCTTTATGCATTCCATTTCATTTTTGAAGAAAACGTCCAATTTTCCTAGATTCACACTTCATCCATTCCCTGTTCTGCTTATTAATGGGTGTTTGAAGCTGTTCTCCTCATTTTCAGTTGTGCCCCATCAATAAATGTACGTCCTGAATGCTTTACTCCATTTGCATCACCATGTCATCATAGTCAACTCTATTTTGAGGAAGCAGCTCTTCCCCAGTCTTACTTTGAGTGCCTTATCATCTTACTTTGAGGGACTTATCATCTAGCACTCTAGCTGACAATATTCTTCTGCTATTCAGCATATTTCCAAATTCAACATTCTGGTGCTATCTGACAGTGTTTCACTGCAACTCATAAGGTTTCCAGTGGATAAACATTCAGAAATAATTTGCCTCTCCTTCTTCCTAGTCTGTCTTAGTCTGGAAACTCAGCTAAAATCTGTTTATCCTGGGTGTACCCTGCTACTATTGGAAATACCAGTAGCATGGCTTCCAAGGAGCTCTGGTAGTGTAGTGGTTACGAATTGGGCAGTGAACCTCAAGGTCAGCAGTTCAAAACTACCAGCTGTTCTGCGGGAGAAAGATGAGACATTCTGCTCCCGTAAAGATTTACAGCCTCGGAAACCCTGTACAGGGTCGCTATGAGTCAGAACCGACTCCACGGCACATAACCACAGCATGGCTTCTAGCATCACAGTAATAAGCAAGCCCCCACAGTAGGACAAAGTGACAGAGGAGTGGTTTGGATTAAAGAGATGTAAACCACAACTAGGGCATTGCTGTTGTGCATGGCACCAGGACACCTAGTAGGCATTAGGATTTGGCATGTTCATTTTGAGATTCTTTTTCAAGCAGTAAAGAATCTTGCTATTACTACATCAATATGGCAGTTTGAAGATTGGTAGGACTGAAGTGTGCTGAGGAAGGGATGCTTATTCCTAATTGCTATATGAAAGCCGTATGGGCTGGTTGCATCTCTTATAGGCAGCCATCTTTAGTAACGTGGATTAGGGGAACGGAGAAAACCATTTTGCAGATAGAGGGGAAGATGAAGAAGGCGAACAGCATAAACTAAGATGAGAGTACGTGTCTCATGAAAAGCTTCAAACAAGTTCATTCTTTTTTGACACCCTTCCTGATGCCCGAAGTTGAGAATTTGCCTTTCTACCCCTGATACACTGAATCAGATCTACATTTTAACAAAATCCCAGAGTGATTTGGGGCATCTTGCTTGAACTAGTAAATTCTGATTTAGTATATCTGGGGTGAAAATGCAATTTCTCAGTGTGGGATTAAGAGGGTGGGTGGAACCAGAATAACCCAGTTGGAAATCCTGTTCTAAGGGCAATGGGAGTTACTCCAGCCTTTCATTTCTAAAGCCTGACTACTTCCTGAGGAAGACACCTCAAATCTTGTAACAAAATTCTCCTTTCACCTTAAACCAAATTGAGTGTACTCTGTAATGCAAAATCAATAGAGTTAATTCCATAACTTGCATCCAAAAGTCAAAGACATAGAAACAAACATATTGTCTGACAACATTGTTCATTCTACTTATTTTTCTTGAAATAACCAATAATTTTAATGCTAATATTTAATCTTCTTAACATATTCCTCTATGTAAACATGTTGTTACATACCGTTGAGGTGATTACGACACAAAGTGACTCTAAGCACAGAGTAGAACTCAGGTTGTAATCTTTACAGAAGAGATCACCAGCTCTTTTCTCCTCTGGAGCTGCCAGTGGGTTCAAGCCACTGAGCTTTATTAGCCTAGGCAAAAACTTAGAGAAACTGTAGCTGAGAAGATCATTTTGAGTGTACAAAGCCAATTACATTTAGCAAAGGATAATAAAACTATCTGAGTGTGAATATTAATAGTAAGTACCCCTGTGGCACCATAGGATCAACACTTGACCTCAAGGTTGGTTTAAAGCACTAGTTCTGGGATTCAGATTCACTAGCTGCTCCTCGGAAACCCTATAAAGGGTCACTATGAGTCGGAACTGACTCAACGGTAGTGAACAGCAACAGCACCTCTGTCAATAGATGTTACTAAATCTTAGTAATCTCTATATTAGAACTTAATTTGATGGGTATGAATGTTACTACTGGAAAAGAGGTTTAAAACGAGCATCACATTTCTCTCTCTCTTTCAGGGATGGGCATAGAATGCCAGCTTTTAAATAGTATACTAAAGGAAGTCTTCAATTAAACCCTTGATAAGAAACTGTAAAAGATCCATGCCACTTCAAAATCTTTTTTTATAATGATGTTTTCCAAAGCATATTGTGTGTATTCAATCACATTTAATATTTAGAGCCCATCACGTGAAATGGTAACCCAGTTGTGGGATTGCACCGTTTCTGTGCTCTAATATCACTAATAATGATCAGACTGTGTATTTCTAGAGGGCTTTTCTTTACAAGTGGTTTAGAGAATTGCCCCATTGATCTGCACCTGTAAGATAGCAGCAGAGCAAATGCTGTGCATAGGGAAAAGGAATATTTCTAAAGTGTTCCAAAAGAAGCCGCTTTTCTTTAAACCTTTACTTACCAATATTACACACTTTGTAGCAAAACAAAATGAGCTCTGCGTCTCCTGGCCTAATTGAAAAGCTTATTTTTAAATGCCATATGTTGCCATGATTCATGCTGTGTTTTTAATGATTATTGCACATGCAAGCAAAATGCTATATTAGTTTTTTATTCCTGTAATTCCTGATTATCACAAACACACAATGAGAGGCAGGAACAATATTAGGGTGCTGAAGATGCAGAGAATCTCCAAAACTTCTGTAACCTAGCACCTTCTCTTTACGCACAATTGAACTTGAGTCGCTCAAGACAAATGGCAGAGTCTCCTTTTCAAATTAGTGTCTTAGGGAGGTCCATAATACAACCCATCTCTGTCCCATCCTTAGGGGTTTTACACAATCTTTGTGAAAAGAGGAATAAAATAATTTGAAAGTAAATGATAGTGTGTAGTGTTGTGGACTTCTAGTGTGTTGCTGTAGGATAAACACTGGACTGCTAACCACAAGATTGATGGTTCAAACCCAGCTGCTCCTTGGAAACCCTATACAGTACTTACTTGCAACACTAATGTTATTGTTGTCATTATGTTGGAAGGACATACATCAGTACTTCTCTCATTTTAGGATACATTTTTAGGCATTAGAGAGCCTGTTAAAACAAAAATTGAGGTCTTATCTCCAGGCTTTAATTTAGTTGGTGAGAAGTGAGGCTCATGAATTTGCATTTTTATCAAGTCCTTGGGTGGCATTGATGCTGCTGGTTCCCAGATCACATTTGAGAACCATGCTGTAGGATAAACATTGGGCCGCTAACCACAGGTTGGTGGTTTAAACCCACCAGCCATAGCGAACCTGTATAGGGTTTCCAAGGAGCAACTGGTGATCTTGAAGCACCAAGCTTGCAGTTCAAACAGATTTGCAGTCCAGTGCATTAATGCATGATATGTATGTGTGTGTGTGTGTGTGTGTGTAGATATCTAGATATCCGTATATCTGTATCTCTATATCTATATATATAACTGATAGGGACAGACAACTTAGACTTTAGCTATCAAAAATGGGGGACTATAAAGGCATAAAGTGGCTGGTTTACAAGCTTTCATGAGGATGCTTTGTGTCAGACCGAGGCAGGTAAGATAGAATCCCCACTGAATAGTTGTCCTCTTGTCCATAGGTCTGGTGATGAGGATGCAAGCTTGATCCTTGATATGAAGAATCCTTCCCTTTTTGTTGGAATTTTGGACCACTTTATCCATAAGCAAAGGTCCAGTTCATCCCCAGTTGTATTTTGAGTGTCTTCCAACCTGAAGTCTGGGCTTAATTTCCTGTACTTTATCAGACAATGTTGTACTGCTCTTAAGGAAGTTTTCTTCCCTTCTTAAATTTTTGTTGTGAATTGAGTGAAGATTACAGAACAAATCAATTTTCCATTAAAAAATGCATAGACATTTTCTTTCATGTGATTGATTGCAATCCCCCCACTGCCTTCCTATCTCCAGTTTCCAATCTTCCTTCTTTCCTAAGCCTTCTGCACATTGTTCAGGGGATAAATGCTGCCCTTTTGATCTCAAACGGCTAGCTATCTTAAAGACCTCTACCTCCCTGCAGCTATTGTTCCTTTTATAGACCTGTCTATTGTTTGGCTGAAAGAGGTGAGTTCGGTTCTAGACCTGAAGGATGCCTAAGGACCATAGTAGTAGGGATTCCAGCTGTCTCCATATAGACAATAAGTCTTGTCTTGTTTTATTCATAACATTTTCACTGGCCATGTCTTTCAAAAGTAGATTGTCAAATCATTCTTCTTAATCTCCCTTTTCTGGAAGCTTCACAGAAACTTGTTCACCATATTGTTGTGTTGTTGTTCAGTGCTGTCGAGATGGTTTCCACGCTTGTTATGTTGTGTGTTAAGTGCCGTCGAGTCGGCTTCTGACCCATAGTGACCCTGTAAAGGGTTTCCAAGGAGCAGCTGGTGAACTTGAACTGTAGGACTCCCTGTTCAAAGTGGTCTTTGCAGTCTAGCGCATGAACCAACAGCGCCCCACCAGGACTCCTAGCAACCCGGTATGGGGTTCATCATGATTTGCTCATTACTGTAGAAAGAACCATTCTAAGTAAAGATTCTGAAGAAACATTTTGTTAAGGTCTGTGTGGCGCTGTAGGTTAATGTGCAAGGTCAGCGGTTCAGATTCACCAGCCACTTCTCAGAAACACTATACAGGGTCACTATGAGTCGAAACAGACGCGATGGCACTTCACAACAATAACAGCACTTAAACCTTGTTAGGAGGGGACCAGGAAGGGAAAATCAGAAATAAGGTAGAATTCAGGAGAGAGCTAAGAGTTAAAGATAACTTTGTTGTTGTTGCTAAGTGCCGTCGAGTCTGTTTCCACTCATAGTGACCCTGCATAGGGTTTCCGAGGAGTGGCTGGTGAATCTGAACCTCCAACTTTGCAGTTCAAGCTGACCTTGCAGTCCAGTGCATTATCCCACACCAAGACTCCAAAGATGACTTCGGAGACCACTAAAATATAATAGGAGTCCTGGTGTGGCACTGTGGGCTAATGTGCTGGACTGCTAAATCAGTTTAATCCCAAAATTGGTGATTCAAGCTCACCAGCAGCTCCTAGGAAAACCTACATAGGGTAGCTAGGCGTTGGAACAGTTTTTACAACACTTAACAACAACAATAGGTAATAGGTGCCCTGGTGTGGCACTGTAGGATAAGCACTGAACTACTAACTGCAAGGTCAGCAGTCAAAACCCCCAGCTGCTTCTTGGAAATCCTAGACAGAGTTGCTATGAGCCAGAATCAAGACAATAGGTAATGACCAACACTTCTATGATTTGATGCTCCCATTTTAAGCATAAAAATGGCTAGTCAAGTCAGCCTCAGCAAAGGAACCACAGTTTCAAGATACAGAGTCTCAGTAATTAAAAGTAACTAAAACACATTATCTTAGTTTGGGGTTTACCAGAAGCCAATCCTGAATCAAAGATTTAAGCGCACCAAGTTTATGTGGGAGGTGACCCTATAAGGAAGCACAGTAAGAAAGTGAAGGAATGACAGAAAGAAGAGAGGATAACCAATACAAGTAGCTTACTGCATTGAGCACCTGGGCCCCAGTTCTACCGTAGATCATCTGAGTGATTGGCTAGAACACACTTCAGAACTGTTACTTGAAGGAGCTGGATATTCGTAGCATTCTCCCAGGAGATAACTAAGGGCCCAGCTAGAGCTCTGGAATCCCTCACTGTGTTTGTGCTGGGCCTATGCCTCCCTGCCAATGACTGAGTGTGACAGAGCAATTTCGAGAAGCTGGGCCTCTATTCATGGTAGACCTTTGTCAAGCATCCTCTGACTGCTTTGCTAAACCTTCCCTAGACTGGGCGGTCAGTGTAGGATGTATCCAACCAACCATTTCTTCTACTTCCCTCGGATCAGACTTGCATTTTGTTCTGACAAATTCCCAGCCTTCCTTGGCCACCTCTCTATTTCCTTTCACACAGACATGTGTGCTCATTTTATCTCTCTTAATGTCTGCCTCCTCCTCTCAGCCTATCCTGGAGTTACACCAAGGAGCATTAACTCCTCAGTACTTCTGCCCTGGCCCATGAACTAGTTCCATATGCTGCCAGGACCAACAGACACCCTCAGGCAGAAATGAGAGAAATCTCCTATAAAAACCTGCTAGTTAGTGGCCTCTGAGTGAGCATAGGATCAGGGCAACAGCAGTGACAGTGTCTGCTCTGAGCATTATGGCTTAGTTAGCTGCTCACATATGCAAATGGAGACCTAGACTGTTACATAGGACTTAAGGCAATGATATTCCCAGGCTCCTGTTACCAAAAAAAAAAAAAAAAAACAACAGCTCTCCATAATTATTTTTCTTTCCCAATGTACCTGGAGCTCCCTTTCATCATCTTCCTGTTTCTCTTCTTATCATTGCCCAATTTGTCTGCTATTAAAATAGGAAGTGTTTCACGCTTAGAATATCTACATCTCCTGTTAACAAAAAGACTCTCTGAAAGAAGCTCTTAGCAATGAGTCTTATAGTCAGCACTCAATAGTATTAGTTTCCTTCCCAATTAACACCTTGAGGATGAAGGGCCACATGAATAATAAATAGGTAAGGTGCCGAGAGTCATACATACCCCTTACATATCATAAATGGGAACACAATGAGATACTTATATGAAAACACTGTTGTAAACTGTAAAGGGCAAAATACTGTGACTTCAACATATTTGCAACTCATTATTACACTGATTTAGATAGACCACAGTTCAAACCCTAGGAAGCAGGACACCTGCAAAGAAGAAAAGCTTCCTAGAACATGATTAACATATAATTGTTGTTGTTGTTGTTGTTAGGTGCTTCTGAGTTGGTTTCAACTCATAGCAACCCTGTATAGGGTTTCTAAGGAGTAGCTGGTGAGCTTGAACCAGTGACCTGGAGGTTCAAACCAACCTTTCAGTCCAGCACATTAACCCAAGCACCACACCGCCTTCTACTGCGTGTGCTACTATATTAGCTGACTTTAAACACAATTTAAATACCCTCTATGATATTCAGACAATAAAGGCAAATTTTAGATAAGGAGCAAACATGTTGTTCCATATGTTAGAGAACATAGCATTTATTGTAATTCCAGTGTCCCGGAATGTTCCACATTTATTTGGAGTTGAATAGAATCAATTTTCTGCCTTTGGGATATTATAGTACAATTTCATGTGTACCATTAAAAATATAGTTGATATATTCTACAACCTGACTTAGCTGCAAATGTAGAGAAATTATTGGTACTGCATAATAAAAGTGAAGAAAAGTGAAGCCTTAGAAAGAATGAGAAATCTAATTTAAAAGAAAGGAAAAGGCAGAGATAAAATCAGGACAGTGACTGATCCAGCACCACGCACTAATATATCTTTTATACTTTCTCTTCTTAAGCTGAATAATAGAGGTAGGTCAGAATTTGCATTGGTGTGAATCACTCAGATCAACAGATAGGAAGAAGGTGGCCCAAATTATCTGGTCAATTTTAACAGATACAGTTCAATTGCTCAATGTTCCATCTGTCTTTTCTGAGTCAGATGTGGAAAAAGGTGACCCTCAGAACTCATTAAAAGATCTTGTTATTTGAAAAACATTTTACTATTATATTTTTTTGAGACAGCCTCAAAGATTAATGTCTAAAATAAGCTAAGTGTTGAAATTTTTTTAAAGATACAGCAAGTAAAGTAATTCAACATGCCCCAATGCTTTTGATTCCAGTGGGGAAATCCTAATCTTTACAAACTTGGAAAAAGCAATAACAATCCTCTTGGGTTTTCATACCTTCTTACATATGTTTTTCAACTAACAATTTTAGCTTCAATTTCAAATAAGGCAAATTAAATTGAACTTCACAAGAACTCTGAAGGCTTCTTCCTTCTTCCTCAATCATGCCAAGGAATATAGTTGACAAAATTAATACGTTAAAGATGCTTCAGGTTTATCAGGACAATACAAGGCTGTTTGGGAGAGAACAGGAAGGAGTGTTGCTCAACTAAAAGTTCTGAATCTGCTGTGCATTTAACATATGACCTCTCCAAGGCTCAAGTTACGACGCGGTAATGAGAGGATTTAACTACCTTGAACTCTTAAAAACTATGCTCATTTAGACCTTGTCTTGTAATTCCTTATGGATTTACTAGTCTCATCACTAGACTCCAAGCTTTTTGAGGACAAGAATGGCATTTTGTTCTTTTTCTAATCAAGTACTTACCCCATAGTAGGTGCTCAATAAATATTTTTGAGTGAATGTGTAATCACATATGGATAACTATAAATACATAACTCCACTATGATATTTTCACAACCTTAAGATTGGATTAAAGTGATAACATGTGTAACTCATGGTGAAAGATACCTAAAATTCATCTATCCTCAAGAAACAGTGCAACTTGAAATAAAAGGCATGTCTAATGTCCAGGTGGAGTCCTGATGTGGCGCTGTGAGTTAATGCACCAGACTGCAAAGCCATTTGAACTGCAAGGTCAGTAGTTCAAGCTCACCAGCTACTCCTTGGAAACCCTATACAGGGTCGCTATGGGTCGGAATCAACTCGATGGCACTTGACAACAACAACAATGTCCAGGTAGAGTGCTGTGGCTTAATGAGCCAGACTGCATGGTTGGTTTGAATGGCAAGGTCAGTGGTTCAAGCTTACCAGTTGCTCCTTGGAAACTCTATGCAGGATTGCTATGGATTGGAACCAACTAGACAGCACTTAACAACAGGTAGCAATAGTATCTCCTTTCCTTACATGGCAAAAATTTAAGGGGCAGATGGAGAAAAACAAGAATTTCATGCTTCTATATTTCTGAGACAGAAATATTTCCTTTTGAGTATAAATGTGCAACTCTTTAAAATATGAAGGACTAAATGGTTGCCCTGAATCATCAAATATTTAGAAATACTACACACTCCATAGGAAAGGATTGTTTAGATGCTATGTCTGAAATATTTAATTAGACATCTTGTTGTAACATCAAAATTTTGTGTTAAGTCACCATGTATATGCACTTTGGGCATAATAAATTGATAATAAGATTGAGCACTTCAGAGGAATTTCCAAATTTTATTAATGTGAATGGGAAGTGACAATGAAGTCCTACAAAAATAGATCCTAAAGTAAGACAAATATGGCCATTTGACAAATTAAAATATTTAACCATATTTTTAGGGTTACTTACATATTATGTACTTTTTGTCTTAGAATCTTAATGAGTTGTCTCATAAAAAATGTTAACAGGCATCTTAGTTTTCTAATGCTGCTATAACAGCGATACCCCAAAGGGATGACTTTAACAAACACATTTAGCCTCTCACATTTAGAAAGCTAGCAGAGCTCTGAATTTGTCTTCCTTCAGCATGTAGGCCCAGCATTCCTTTCCAAGCATCATCTGGTGAGTTTGAACCTCTGACCTCCCAGTTCAAACTGACCTTGTAGTTAGGTGCATTATCCTGCAATGCCACCCCAGGACTCCCCCTGTGTCTTAGCATCAATCGTCCCCTGGATTTAGGACCTTCACTATGCAGGGGCCCAGGTTCAACAGATGGACTCCAGTCTGGCTACTCTTTCTCGGTAGCATATTCGTCTTAACTCTGCTCATTTCTCAGAACCTCCTTTTATCTCTTGTAAGAGTTTTAAAAAGTTAGAGGCCACACCCTTATGAAATTAGATCAAGGTTGTAATGGGATTAAGGGTAGTGTTTCTCACCCTTAATTTTCTTATTGGTTTATCACATCAGATCACATCATGGGGAAATCCAAAGTGAGAATCATGATGCAGTCAAGTTGACACAAAACCTTAACTATCACAACAGGTGATTTTAAAAAATAAATACTATTGGTGCTATCCCACTTCCAGCAATCAACTTGCCAAATTGCTACAGCAATTATGGGGGAAAGTTTATTTTTAACATGAGTAGTTTTTAAGCCCAAAGATAATGATGATAGATGATGTACTATTTGATATAAAGTCCTTTACTAACTCCTGACCCTGGACATAGAATGTATGACATATTCACAAAGACCTATGTCAATCTTTAAGAAGAGGTATTTCATTTCATATGTTACACTTAGTTCTGCCAAATTCTACATAACTAAATGATTGAATCAGAAGAATATCTCATAGTCTAACTCTGATTGGGTAATTTCTGAGAAGTTATGAAACAAAAATGTTGCCACAATAAAGCAAAATGTCAGAGCATATAAAGCTAGCAGGAACCCAGAAGACGATCAAGGTCCAACCCCTTTGTATTAAGTAAGAAAAATAATGTTCACAGTTCAATCTCTGTGAAAGGAAAACCCAATGGAAAAATTACTCTCTGGTCAAGTTATAGGGACCATTAAGCTATTCCCAAGCAACAAATGAATATTTATCTTGTGAACACTGTGAGGTTTATGGTCAATCACATTTCTCTCTTCACTTTTTTTTAAAAGAAAGCTCAACACTAGATTTGTGGCCCATATCTAGCACATGTATAAGTTAAACCTTACTTTTGACTACTCTTATTTTCTTACCAAACTGTGTGATTTTTGGACTCATTGCTATCTTGCTATTGAATATGAGGTGGGAATATCTGAACTGTCCATATCTCAGATTAATTCCTAATTCTCATCACTCTAGTCAGGGAGAAATGTGCAAATTAGAAGAGATATTTTAGAAAAGATGGTAATGAAAGAGAAGTTATTGTCGAATGATGCTTCTCATCCTTAATAACCCAGAGTCCAAATTGTCCTTTGTCAAAATAAGGCCAGGATCAGTATGAGTTTCTCTTGAAGTTAAAGCAGTGTATCATAGAGCACAGTGGCTCTGTAGAATAAGTACTGGACAGCAGAATCACAAGTTTGGCTGTTCAATTCCACCAGCTGCTACACAGGAGAAAGATGAGATTTTCTGTTCCCAAAAAGATTTATAGCCTCAGAAACCCTATATAGGTTTGTTATGAGTTAGAACCAGCTCAGGAAACTTAGCAACAACATACATAGCTCCAGGTAGGGAGAAAGATGATTTATATATGAGTTCTACTAATATGGAGTCCTGGTGTGGGAATGAAAATTAAAGTAACAATGAGAGGGAATGCAATGTTCTGACAAAATGTACAAGTGCCATTACATTATACGAGAGTATTCTTACGCATCACAAGTGGAATTGAGAACAGTTACCAAAAAAAATGCAGGGAATTACGTATTTTTCCCCCATTCAGAAACCAACACCAAAAGACCCTCTTTTCTTATGTGGGTATATTTAGTACATACAAGGGGCCATCAAAATGTTTGTAGGCAGTAGGATCAAAAGATAATGAAATTTTTCCACAAACATTGTAAAGCCCTCTCATCTATGAGCACAAAGCCCTTCATATATGGAAGGATATATGAAAACAAGTAAAATCGTATGGCTACAAAACCATAGAAACCTTTATTAAACAAAAATATCAGGATAAAAAGCTATTGTTTCTTGACATAACCTCCACTTAGGTCTATACATTTCTGAAGGCGATGTTTCTGTCTCTCTAACACTTTTCTGAAGAAGTCTGTGCTCTTTTATTTACAGCATGCCCAAACAGCAGTTTTGGCATCCCCAAGGCACTCAAATCATGTAATTTTTAAATGTTCTTTGAGCCTTGGTAACAAAGAAATCTGAAGTAGCAAGTTTCCCAACTAAATTCTGATAGATCAGTCCTTGTTATGTTGTTAAATGCCATCAAGTTGGTTCCAACTCATAGCAACCCTGTATAGAGTTTTGAATGAGTTGACTGGTAAGCTTGAACCGCCGACTTGGTGGTTCAAACCGACTTTGCTATGCAGTGCATTAACCCACAGCACTATACCAGAACAGCCATCGCGATCCTCAAAATATGAGCAAGTATGTTGTCATAATGGAAAAAAAAATCCTAGATGCAAATTTCCTGACCTTTTTCCATTTTCTTAAAACTGATTCAAGTTTTAATAAACCCTCAAGATCATTCTATATCCTTCAAGAAAAATCTGTCAAGAATATCCCTTTAGAATCCTCCAAAACAATCACCATAACCTCTGAACTGACCTCACTGACTTGGATTTAAATGGCCCATCAGATTACCTCAGAAATCGTTGGGATCTTTTTTTTGGAAGGCATCCTAATGAGACAAAGACAAGTGCATTGCTGATATAACCTGATTGCAGCCATTCACTGATCACAGACTTATTTAAACATAATTTGTATGTGTGAACTGGAACCCTAGTGGTGGTGGGATGGCTGTGTACTGTGGAGTCGGTTCTGACTCATAGCCACCTGTACAGGGTTTCTGAGGCTGTAAATCTTTATGGGAGCAGAAAGCCTCATCTTTCCAACCCTAGTAGCAATGCTTTTTGATGGAACTTTGAGTGCTGGGTTAGCATGGATAACCATTTACGGTAAAGGTATCCATTGCAGATGGAGAAGGGAGGATGATGGAAAGGGGAATCAAAGAAAGTGAAGAAAGATTACACTAAAAGGAGCATTATGACATGAATACATTTTGAAGTAGTATTTAATTTCATATCAAAGAACTCAAAAACGAAGTGGAAAATAAAAATTTCTAAAAGTTTCATTTAGTCATTTAGTTAGTGGCGAGAAGTATTCAGGAATATGGCAAAACACCTCTCTTTTAGTCACTGCAAACCCCTACCAAGGCCACTCTGGCAGGACTGCTTATGTCTTTGCTGATTATTTGATGGACTATTCCCTAAAGCAGAGACAACTCCCAGAAGAGTGACCGTTCCCCTCTCCCCACTCAAGGGTAACATATGTTGTTGTTCTTAAGTGTCTTCAAGTCGGTTCCAACTCATAGCAACTCTGATAGTTTTCCAAGGCTGTGCTATCTTTGCAGGAGCAAAAAGCCTCATCTTTCTCTTGCAGAATAGTTAGTGGACTCAAATCACTGACCTTGTGGTTTGTAGTCCAGTGTTTATCCTATGGAGCCACCATGCTCTTTAAAGCAAATACTAGATAAACATTTTATAAAATACTTTTTTATAAAATCCTTTCAGGATTACATTGTGGATATGAATGAAGAAATACATAAATAGTACAGACCATAGAAGTGGCTTCAACCACTCAACAGCAACACCACAGCTGGGTTCTAAAGCCACTGAATTATAGTTGGAAAGTGCTGTTGAGTTTTGTAACCTAACCTCTCACACAGGGCGAGTGTTACCACCATTTCCAACACCATCTTCTCCTGAACATCACACTACTGCATGGCACTGGGTACCTCATAGAATTGCCTCCCATTGATGGAGTTATGCTCCACTGAAGATGACAGACAGAAAACTGTATTCAAGGGCCATCATTTGTGCGTCTCACCAGGCAAGGTTTTTAGACTGTCATCTCAGGTAACTCGCCCAGAAGTGCTCTGGCATCAGTTGTTGTTAAGAGCCTGTGAGAACAAAATACTGTGTAGTCCTGTACCTTCCTCACAATTATTGTTGCATTTGAGCCCATGGCTGCTGACACTGTGCCAATCCATCTCCTTGGGGGTCTTCCTCATTTTCAATGACCCTCTACTTTACCAAGCATGATGTCCTTCTACAGGGACTGGTTCCTCCTAATAACATGTCTGAAGTATGAGAGATGAAGTTTCACTATCCTGGCTTCTAAGGAGTAGTCTGGCTGTATTTCTTTTAACGTGAATTTGTATATTCTTCTGGCAGTCCATAGAGCTTTTAATACTCTTCTCCAACTCCATAATTCAAACACATCAATTCTTCTGCATGCGTTCTTCTTCGTTGTCCAACTTTCACACCTATGTGAGTTGATTGAAAACACCATGGTTTGTATCAGGCAAACTTAAGTCCTCGAACTTTGCTCTTGAACACATTAGCAGTCTTGTGTAGCACATTTGCCTACTTAAATATATCTTTTGCTCTCTTGACTGCTGTTTCCATGATTGGGATTGTAGATCCAAACAAAATAGTCTTTGACCACTTCCATCTTTTCTCTAGTTATCATGATATCATGTATTGGTCCAGTGGTGAGGATTTTTGTTTTCTTGACATTGCGGTGCAATCCATACTGAAGGCTGTGATCTTTGCTCTTCAGCAGTAAGTATTTTAAATCCTCTTCACTTTCAGCAAGCAAGGGTGTATCATCTGCATATCAAAAGTATTTAATGAGTCTTCCTCCAATCCTGATGCCACTTTCTTTATATAAATCTGCTTCTCGGATTATTTGCTTAGCATACGGATTGAATAAGTATAGTGAAAGAATGCAACCCTGGTACACACTTTTCCTGATTTTAAATGATTCGCTATACCTTGTTCTATTGAGCACAATTAAGTGTTCTGGGATACCCATTCATTACAAGGTTATAAGTAGCTTGTCAGTTGAAAGCCTTTACATAGTCAATAAAACACAGATATTCTCTGATTTCAGCCAAAATTCATCTGATGTCAGCAATGATAGCCCTCGCTCCACATCCTCTTCTGAATGTGGCTTGATTTTCTGACAGCTCCTTATTGGTGTACTGTTACAACAATTTTTAAATTATCTTCAAGCAAAATTTTACTTGCATGTCATATTAATGATACTGTCCAATGATTTCTGCATTCTATTGGGTCACCTCTTTTGAATGGGCCCAAATATGGATCTCTTTCAATCAATTGACCAACTGATTTCTTTGCATAGATGAGTGAGTGCCTAGAGTGCTGTATCAGTTTGTTGACTGATTTCAGTTATACTCCGTCAATTCCTGGAGCCTTGTTTTCCCCAATGCCTTGAGTGAAGCTTGGAATCTTCCTTCAGTATCATCAGTTCTTGATCACATGGCACCTCTTGAAATGGTTGAACAGTGACTATTTCTTTTTGGCCCAGTGACTGTATATTTCTTCCATCTTTTAGGTTTTTTTTTTTACCTTTTTATTGTGAATTGAGTGAATTTCCATCTTCTTTTGATGTTTTCTGCATTAATCAATATTTTGTCCAAAGAATCCTTCTGGGTTTTTTGTTTTGTTTTAAGCCGAAACTTGTATTTTTTTTTTTTCTTTAGTTCTTTCAGCTTGAGAAATGGTAAGCACGTCCTTCACTTTTGGCTTTTTAACTCCAGGCCTTTGCACATTCCATTATAATACTTGACTTTGTCTTTTAGAGCTTCCCATTGAAATTTCCTCTTTGGCCCTTTCATTTCTTCATTTCTTCCATTCACTTTAGCATCTCTACACTGGAGAGCAAGTTTGAGAGTGTTCTCTAACATCCATTTTTGTACTTCTTTTCTGTCTTTTTAATGTCCTTTTACTTTGTTCTTGTATGATGTCCTCAATGCCATCCCACAGTTCTTCTGGTCTTCAGTCATTAGTGTCTAATGCATCAAATCTGTTTTTGAAAGGATCTCTAAATTCAGGTGGGATATGTTCAAAATCATATTTTGACTTTCATGGCCTTGTTTTAATTTTTTTCAGCTTCAACCTAAACTTGTATAGGAGCAATTGATGGTCTGTTTCACAGTCGGCCCCTGGTCTTGTTTTGACTGATGATGCTGAGTTTCTCCACCTTCTCTTGCCACAGATACAATCAACTTAATTCCTTTGTAATCCATCTGGTGAGGTCCATGTGTATAGTCGACTTTTATGTTGTTTAAATAGGTATTTCTGGGAGAACAAATAAGATGGCAGATCATGTAGAAATGCATTGAGGAGCTCCGTCAGGAACAACACAGAATATCAGACCAAGCAGGCTCAGGGGATGGTGCCAGAACTCTGAACCACATATAAAGGAATATTTAGAAGGTTGGAAGGCTTACAGCTAGGGGGATTTGTGGTAGAACCAAGAAATCCATTGCTTTCTAATCCAGGACACCCAGCCGTCCCCGGAGCCACCATCTTGGGTGAGACTGAGCAGGTGAAGGAACAGAGCAGCCATGTACGCCTAACAGAACCACGGCAATAAAGGTGTGGACACTCTTTTTTTAAATCTGTTAATTAGTCTCTTGCTGGCTGTGCACTTCCATTCAGGTGACTAGAGGGGGTAACTGAACAAGTGAACACCCCACCCCCACCCCCAGAGGATTCTACTTCGCATGCATACAGATCTCCTCAAATTTAAAGTGACAGTTTTCACTTAAAGCCAAACAGCTCTGCAAAACAGCCACAGCCGGCCTGAACTGTTTATCACAAGGAAAAAGGCCTGAACAGAGATTGTGGAGTGGGAGAGGCAGACTAAAAAGGAAATATGCTGAATATTAAATCCTGAGTTACATTATAATGACCAACAGTGGCATCTTGAAATTTCTCAGGAAGAAGAGTGAAAAGGGAAGTCAATATCCTGATCACATCTACCTGGAGGCAATCAGAAAGCATAAAAAATACCAAAATACATACCCATCTGAGTATTAAGGCCACAGATAACTCTTGAATATGCCCCCAAAACAGAAACAGATGACCATATCAGTACATGTCCAGAAATTAAATAAAGTGACTGAGGCAAATAAGCTGGAAGCAAACCTACACTCCATACTGGAAGATGGGTAGGCTTTGGAAATGCCTGAGAAGGAATTCAGAAAAATGATTATAAAATGTAGCAAAAACACTATATAATGGAGTTGAGAAAAATAAGGAAGAAGTCAGGAAAGTACTACAGGAACAATCAAATGCAATAGATATAGCATTGGAAACAATACAAAACCTATAGAAAGAGGTCCAGAAGATAGAATATCAGAAATGGACAATTCACTGAAAGGGCAAAGGAGTAGAATTGAAGAGATAGAAGCCAGAACTAGTGAGCAAGAAGATAAATCTCTCAATGCTACGAAGATAGAAGAGGAAGCACAAAAAAAAGGATAAAAAATTCTGAAGAAGGCCTAAGATTCATTTTGAACAGCATGAAGAGGAATAAATTAAGAATTATCGGCATTCTGGAAAAGGTAGAATCACACAAGTCCACAGAGGAAATAGTTGAAGAGCTTCTGGAAGAAAATTTCCCTAACATCCTGAAAAGTAAAAAGATAAGCATTCAAGAAGCTCAACAAACTCCAGGAAGGATAGATCCTAAAAGACAATCACCAAGACAATCACCAAGCTCTCCAAAATCAAAGATAAGGAAAGAATCCCGAAAGCAGCTAGGGAAAAGAGCAGAGTAACATACAAAGGCAAGCAAATCAAATTAAGCTCGGATCTCTCAACAGAAACCATGCAGGCAAGAAGGTAATGGGGAGACATATATAAAACCCTGAAAGAAAAAAAAAAAAAAAAAACTTCCAACCAAGAATCTTCTACCCAGCAAAGCTGTCAATCAAAAACCATGGTGTAATCAAAACTTTCCAGGAGAAACAGAGCTAAAGGATTTTGCCAAAGCCAACTATGCTATGAAAAACATCCTAAAGGAAGTTCTGTGGACTGAGAACCAACAAGAACAGACAACAACCAGAGAATGACATATGTGGCAACATCACCTTGAACTCAATCTACAAATAGAAGAGTTAAGAACAGAATAAAATTATAAGAAGAGACTATCTGGGAGGTCAGTCTATGATAAAAACAATTACAATGTGAAAACAGAGGAACAGAGATCCAGGTGGTGAGGAGATCAGGTAGATTACAGGATAAAATAGACTGCTTTAAGTGGAGGAAAGAATTAAGGGAATATAAGGAAACCACTCATTGCAAAGTATGAGTATTCCAGAACACTTAATTGTGCTCATGAGGAATCTGTACCTGGACCAAGAAACATTTGTTTGAACAGAACATGGGAACACTGAATGGTTTAAAATTTAAAAAGGTATGTGACAAGGTTGTATTTTCACCATACTTATTCAACCTGTATCCTGAGCAAATCATCTGACAAGCTGGGTTCTATGAAGAAAAACATGACATCAGGATTGGAGGAAGACTCATTAAGAACCTGCGATATGCAGATGATACAACCTTGCTTGCTGAAAGTAAAGAGGACTTAAAACATTTACTGATGTTCAGAGCACAGCCTTCAGTATGGATTACATCTCAATGTCAAGAAAACAAAAATCCTCATCACTGGACCAATAAACAACATTCTTATCAACGGACAAAAGATTGAAGTTGTCAAGGACTTCATTCTTCTTGGATCAACTATCAACAGTCACGGAAGCAACAGTCAAGAAATCAAATGACGTGTTGTATTAGGCAAATTTGTTGCATAAGACTTTTTAAGTGTTGAAGAGCAAAGATGACAGCTTGAGGACTAAGGTGCGCCTGACCCAAGCCATGGTATTTTCAATAACCTCATATGCATGTGAAAGCTGGACAGTGAATAAGAAAGA
>NW_006408563.1:5258589-5262924 GCF_000296735.1 Chrysochloris asiatica | reverse complement strand
CTAGAGCTGAGAGTGAAGCATCCAGCTGATATGAAGTGAGGGGAGATGCACAAGAACACCCAAACTTACAGACAGTACCCATTTGACCTAGCCTCAATGGCTTGATAATCAGAACCCGACTAGAGGAAGACCACAAAAAAACAAACAATTTTTTTGATAAAGGAAACAAGGGTAAATTGCTACAATTTGATGAACCTGACCTGTACTCATGAAGGTAGTAAGAGGGAATGAGTCTTCACATCAAGTACAAACGCTGTCTCCTCTGTACACAGGGTAGATAGGGACAGGCAACTTAGACAATGGCTACCTAAAATGGGGCAATAAAGGCACTAAGTGGCTGGCTTACAAGGTTTCAAGAGGGAGTTTAGTCTAAGAGTGTGTGTATGGGGAAGGGGAAAAAGAGTCCCCACGGAATAGTTTTCATCTTGTCTAGATGGGTCTGCTGAAAAGAGATGGGGGATAAGATTCGTACGATACAATAGTGAATAATTGTTATCATGACTACTTGCGACTATCACAATTGTAAAGGTAGAAGTTTTGTAACAGAAACAGGGAAAATTCACAATAAAACATTAAAAACAAAACCAAAAAACCAGGGGAGTGTTTAATCTTATAGTCCAGAAACAGAGTACCCTAGGACCATCAAGGGAAAAGAACACAAGCAGAATGAGGGACTTTATTCAGAGAAGCAGTGACGTCAGGGATGGAGGTATACATGAGGATATGGAGAGAGGGTGCGGCTGAGGACTCTAGATTCATGGGACTAAGTAAGAGCAGGTGGCCAGGAGGCAGACTTGCAGAATGTGCCATTTGGAAGTGTAAATTATTATATATGGCTGAGTATTTTGTTTTGTTTTGTTTTAAAAAAGCTAAAGTGAATAGAGAAAATACTGTTAACTGATGGTAGATGGAGGGCATTATAATCATTGTAATGAAACAAGGTGTATGATTTGTTGAATGTGTAAAACTGATGATCTGCCCTGTAAATTTTCACTCAATCCACAATAAAAACCTTAATAAATAAATAAATGAGACAATGAATGTAAACTGCCTAATATAGTTACTGGAATACAGCAAGTGGCATAGAAAGTATTCAATAAATGTTTGTTGTTATCGTTTTAAAAAAGTATATAAAAATAAAGTGAACAGCAGTAAATACTATTAACTGATGATACCTGTAGTGGATTGCAATCATTCTAATGACACGAAGTGTATGATTTGTGGAACTGATGATTTGCTTTATAAACCTTCACTCAATTCACATTAAAAAGTTAAAAAAAAAAAAAAAAAAAGGTATTTGCAATGAATAAGATCTTGGTTTTGCAAAATTCGAACATGTAATCTCCAGCATCATTTCTATCACCAAAGCCATATTTTCCAACTACTGATCCTTCCTCTTTGCTTCCAACCTTGGCATACCAATCACCAGTAATTATCAATATAGATTACATGTTTGATCAATTTTAGACTGAAGAAGTTGGTTGAATTCTTCAATTTCATCATCACTGGCTTCAGCGGTTGATGCATAAATTTGAATCTTTGTGCTATTAACTGGTTATCCTTCTAGGCATATGGGTATTATCCTAGCAAAGACAGCATTGTATTTTAAGGTCGATCTTAAAATGTTCATTTTTAATAGAATGTGATGCCATTCCTCTTCAATTTATCATTCCCTGCCTAGTAAACCATGTGATTATCAGATTCAAAATAATCAATGCCAGTCCATCTCAGTTCACTAATGCCTAGGATATAGATCTTTATGCATTCCATTTCCTTCTTTGACAACTTCCAATTTTCCTAGAGATGTGGCACTGTAGGATAAGCAATAGACTACATCATTGGTTTGAACCACACAGCATTTAACAACAATCTATTTCATATGTTCCTTGTTCCAATTGGATATTTTCAGCTGTTCCTTCACATTTTGAGTTATGTACCATCACTAAACAAAGATCCTTAAAGTTTTATTTCATTTGTTCATCCTGATCAACTCTCCTTTAGGAGGCAGCTCTTTCACAGTTGTATTTTGAGTGCCTTCCAAAGGGAGGGGCTTATCCTCAGACACTGTATCTGACAGCACTCCAATGCTATTCATAAAACGTTCAGTGTCTAAACATTCAGAAATAGTTAACCTGTCCTTCTTCCTAATGTGTCTTAGTCTGGAAGTTCTGCTGAAACCTATCTATCATGGATGACCCTGCTGGTATTTAAAATATTTGTGGCATAGCTTCTAGCATCACAGCAAGCTACCACAGTACGACAAACTGACAGACAAGTGGTGGTGACGGTTAGTATGTTAGTTTAAATGAGGTTCCAAGAACTGACATGGGTCTCACCTGTTCCATAAATAGCAGGCATGGAATGACTCCATGCATGAATGCATCCACACAATTCAACTAACACTTATCTTTTTTTTTTTTTAATGGTTTGCACTATTAGCTCAATTTGAAGTTGCGATCAGTTGGTTGTTTTAAATTTCACTGCTCCTTTATAGGAATTGAACGTGTGCAATTTATTTTAAGTATTTAAAACAGTAACTGTCTTAAACATTTCTTATAGATTTTGGCTTATCATTCAAAACTGTTGTGATGATTTTACATATATCAATTTTGTTATTTGTCTTTTTAGTTGGCACATTCACTATGGCTGTGTAATAGATCACTCCAAACCAGAACTTCTTAGAGCATCAATTATTAGTTGTTGCCTCAATAAGTCTAACCCAAGTCAAGTGAACTAGACTTCAACTCCTTTTGAACTATGTCTGTCCATAGCCAATTGGAAAAGAGGAGTATCCCAGAATGTGTGACCACATTGTAAAACCACTTCAGGTGACCTTTTGGCAAAATGAAGAAAGGAGGAAAGGAATAAAAAGGTCGCTAAATAGACTTGGTTTGAATTCTGCTTCTGCCACTCACTAGTTCTCTAGTGACCTGGGGAGCATTATGAAACTCTCCGAGTCTCTTCCTACCTATGAAATGGAATAAACATAGTGTGTAAACAAAACCCACTGCTGTCAAGTCAATTCTGACTTATGGTGACCCTAAAGGGTAAAACTGCCACCATAAGGTTACCAAGGTTGTAATCTTGGTAAGCAGATGGCAACATCTATCTCCCCACAACCACCAAGCTTTCAGTAGCAGTCAAATACATAACCACTACATCACCAGGGCTCCTTCCACTGGATTGTGTTGTTAGGTTTTGCTTAGAAATCATCTAGTGGATTCCAGCTCCTAGTGACCCTATGTACAACTGAATGAAACACTGCCTAGTCTTGTGCTGACCTCACAACCATAGTTATTTAAGTCCACTTTTGCAGTCACTGTGGCAGTCTGTCACATTGGGGTCTTCCTCTCCTTCACTAACCCTTTACTTTACAAAGCATGATGTCCTCTTCCTGGGACTAGTCCCTCCTTTTTAGACTATTCTGACTATTCTTCTCCCAAGACAGATTTGTTTGTTCTTCTGAAGTACCATCCATGATGCTTCAATATTCTTCTCCAGCATCCTAATTCAAATATATTAGTTTTCCAATCTTTCTCATTTATTGTCCAGTTTTCATATGCATATGAGATTATTGAAAATATCATGGCTTGGGTCAGTCACATCTTAGTTCTCGTAATAATTAAGGCCTTGTGTCAACTTGACTGGGTCGGGATGCCCAATGGTTTGGCAGTTGAGATGTGATTATCTCCATGGTGAAGACTAATTGTTGTTAAGTGCCGGTGAGTTGCTTCCGACCCATAACGACCCTGTATAGAGTTTCCAAGGAGCAGCTGGTGAGCTTGAACCACCAAGGTTGCAGTTCAACCGACTTTGCAGTCTGACACATTAGCCCACAACATCACAGAAGCCTAATAGGCATAGTTAATTCCATGGTGATTGGCTATGAACAGGAAATCAATTGAGAGGCTATTTCCTTGGGGGTTGCTCCTGGTATAATGGACATGCAGGAAAATCTTACTGTCTTCTTCACTGGGTCTGGCTCTTGCATCGGGATGGTTCCCCAACCTCTGATTCTTTGAACTTAAGCCAGTTGCCCTCTCTACTGTACATTTGCCTGCTGACCTGCCCAGCAAGTGTGCGTGGAAAATCAGAGGCCTACCAGAGGGCCCTGTGCACCTGATCCTGTTGCCCCAGTACCTGTGCTACATGCTGCAGGTCAACCATCACTCTGCTGCCACCCCTGTTCCAGTGACGAGGTCCTATTCTGTGCCCCGATTTTGGATTCCTGCCCTTGGAGCCACCCACCGATATTGGTTCTCCTAGCCTGCACTTGGGACTCTGCTCTCTCTACAATTGTGAGACATTAACTTGATATAAACTTCTCTCTCTCTC
>NW_006408563.1:5249361-5258219 GCF_000296735.1 Chrysochloris asiatica | reverse complement strand
ACACACACACACACACACACACACACACACATATATACACACACAAATGTGTACATATATTTTATATTTATATATGTTGTTGTTGCAAACTGTTATCTGTGATTCCCTGTTTTCAGTCGCGTACGTTTGCTTTACTTTGAATATTTCTATATCTGGGTTGAGTTCTGGATGATTGTCGTGTCTGTTAGTCCCAGATTGTTGTCTGCTATTGTTGGTTCTCTGTCCAAAGAACTCCCTTTGGAAAGTTTTGGAAGTTTGGTCTTGTTTTTGCAAAATTGTTTTAATTTTTGTTTATCTGGAAATGTCCTAATTCTGCTGTCATATTTGATGGAAAATTTTGCAGGGTAAATGATTCTTAGTTGGCAATTTTTTCTTTCAGAATATTAAATGTCATCACATTGTCTTTTTGTATGCATGGTTTCTGCTGAGAAAACACAGCTTAGTCTTATTAGTTCTCCTTTGTAAGTAAGTTTCTTTTATCCAAGCTGCTCTCAGGACTTTTTCCTTGTCTTTGATTTTGAAAAGTTTCATTACTATATATATATATTGTTGTTGTCAGGTGCCATCGAGTTGGCACCGACTCATAGCGACCCCATGCACAGCAGAACGAAACAATGTCCGATCCTGGGCCAACCTCACTACCGCCGCCACACTTGACGCCATCAATGATGTCACCTGGCTGATCCATCTCGTTGGGGGCCTTCCTCTTTTTCTCTGACCCTCCACCTTACCAAGCATGACATCCTTCTCCAGAGACTGTTCTCTCCGGACAATGTGTCCAAAGTATGAGAGACGAAGCCTAGCCATCTTGGCCTATATATATATAATGACTTTCTTTTGAGGGTGTATCGTGTTTGAAGTTTGTTAAACTTCTGATGTTAGGGATGTTGTGTCCCAGCAACTTGTAGACGATTTTCTCTATTTTGTTTTTTTCTTTTTGGTCTCTTCCTGTTCTGGAATAACAGTCAGAGGCAAGTTATTCCCCTTGATGTGTCCCACATAAATTGTAGGCCTTCTTCAGATTTTTAAAAAATCTTTTTTCTGATTGTTCCTCTCTAGGATGAGTCCTGTGGGTTAATGCACCAGACTGTAAAGACATTTGAACTGCAAGGTTGGTGGTTCAAGCTCAGCAGCTGCTCCTCAGGAACCCTATACAGAGTCGCTATGGGTTGGAATCGACTTCACAACGACAACAATAGGATGAGTGCTAGCACATTTGTCTTCAAGCTCATTGATTGTGCCTTCCACTAATTCAGTTCTATGTCCTTGTCCTTTCAGTGTATTATCTATTGCTGAAGTCTTATATTAACCTCCTGGCTTTCTAATTGCTGTTTTTGTATGATTTCTTAGTTTTCACTTATTTTGCCAGTTTTTTTCTTGTCATGTTTTCTTGAAATCTTTCTTGCTTTTATCAGTATTTCTCTCAATTTATTGAAGGCACTTAAATAGCATTCTTCTAAATTCCCTTGCAAGTAATTCTGATACCATTTCTGGTATTATCACTTCTGACTGTATTTCAGTCACTTGTTTGAGGCATTCTGTCTTGTTTCTTTGTGTAAGCTGAAATCGTCTGTTTCCTCTGAAATACTGTGGTGTCATCATTGTATTTATATTTAATTGATGATTTCATGTTTGTGTGTTTCCAGAGCTTACTGCCTATCTCCTGATGGATGTCATAGAAACCAGAAGTCTGGACACAGCTCTCTGTTTGCTGTTTAGGATGGGTTCACATGCCGCCACAAGAAAGGGAGCACCAGACCCCCAGGCAGCCAGATACGATGTTCTTGATGTCATCCCATGTCTTTTCTGATCTTCAGTCATTAGTGTTTAATGGGTCATTAATGCTGATTTGGTCTCTAAATTCAGGTGGGATATACTCAAGCTCATTTTTTGGCTCTCATGAATTTAATTTTCTTAAGCTTCATCTTAAACTCGAAAATGAGCAATTGATGGTCTGTTCCCCAGATGACCCCTGGCCTTGTTTTAGCTGATGATATATGAGTTTCTCCATCATCTGTTCCCACAAATATAGTCAATTGGACTCTTGTGTATTCCATATGGCAAGGTCCATATGTATGTTGTTATAAAGTGCCGTCTTGTTGATTCCGACAAATAGTGACCCTGTATAGGGTTTCTGAGGAGCAGCTGGTGAGTTTGAACCACTGACTTTGCAGTTCAAACAACTTTGCAGTCTCGTGCATTAGCCCACAGCGCCACACCAGGACTGGCAAGGCCATATGCATAGTTGCTATTTATGTTGCTTAAGAAAGATGTTTGTTGCTGGTATTAAGTGCTATTGAATAAATTCCAACTCATAGAAAATCAGTATAGGGTTTCCCAGGAGTGGATGGAGGGCTAAAAATGCCAACCTGTGGTTAGTAGTTCAGTGCTTCATTCTACAGCACCACACCTATAAAGTCCTGGTGTGGCACTGTGGGCTAATGCACTGGACTGCAAAGTCAGTTTGAACCCTAAGGTCAGCAGTGCAAGTTGGAAACCCTATACAAGGTCACTGTGAGTCTAAACTGATACAAGATCAGAACTGACTCGATGGCACTTAACAAAAACTTATACATATGGAGTCTTGAGGAGCACTGGTAGCATAGCGGTTATGAGTCAGGCTGCTAACTTCACAGTCAGCAGTTCAAAACTAACAGCTGTTTCGTGGGAGAAAGATGAGGCTTTCTGCTCCCATAAAGATTTACAGCCTCAGAAACCCTATGCATGGTTGCTATGAGTCAGAAGTGACTGCATTTCATACCACCACCACCCACTACAAGGGAGTCGTGGTGTGGTGCTTATAGGATACAGTACTGGACCGCAAGGTCTATCTGAACCACAAGATTAGCAGTTCAAACTCTCCAGTCACTCCTTGAAAACCCCATACAGGGTCACTACAAGTCTAAGCTGACACACCAGCACTTAACAACAACACATATATGTGTGTGTGCATGCATGTATACATATGTGTGTGTGTGTGTGTGTGTTTGGTGCTGTCAAGTCAGCTGTGACTCAGTGAGCCTACGCACAACAGAAAGAAACACCACCCTGTTCCATTTTAGCTTAAAATCATTGTAATGTTTGAGCCATTGTCCTAGACACTGTGTCAACCCAATCCATCTAATTAGAGGTCTACCTCTTGTTCAATAGCTTTCTACTTTATCAACATGCTGTCCCTTTCTAGGGACTGGTCCTTTCTGATAGCATGTCAAAAGTATATGAGGCAACATTTTGCCCTCCTCACTTCTAAGAAGCATTCTGCTATAATTCTCCCAAAACACATTTGTTTGTTCTTTTGGCAGTCCACAGTACTTTCAATAGTCTTCGCCAACACAATTCACATGCATCAATTCTTCTCCAGTCTTCTGTATTCATTGTCCAGATTTCACATTCATATTGAGTTGTACTGAAATTAAATGAAGTAAAATATGTAAGATTCTAATACAGTGTCTAGAATAAGGCAGAGTCACTAAGATGCTGTTATGTCTTTATCCAATTAATTGATAGAATTGTTCAAAGAACAAAGTCATTTCAAAAAAATTATCAGGACTGACTGTGAGGGTTGGAAACGTAAAGGTGGACATTTTGTAGCAAAAGGAGGGGAGTGATTGACTTTGCTGTCCAGGAGCCTACCCAGAGAAGCAATGACGCCAGAGATGGAGGCAGAGACGATGACGTGGAGAGATGGAGCGGCTGGGGACTTTAGACCCAGAGAGGGAGAGGGGCTGTGTGCTGACGACTGGGGGGCAGGCTTGCAGAGTATACCCTTTGGTTGTTTGATGATGCATGGAGGGGATTGTAACCATGGCAATTAAACAATATATGATAGAATGAATGTAAAGCTAATGTTCTCCCATGTAAACTATCACATAATTCACAATAAAACATTTTTAAAAAAATCACCCTACCATAAACCACACTTACAAGCCATATTAATAACCATACTTATTCAACCTGTATGCTGAACAAATAATGTAAGAACTTAAGTTATCTACTGATTAAGATCAAAGACCACAGCCTTTGGTATGGATTACATCTCAATGTAAAGAAAGCAAAAATCCTCATCACTGGAACAATAAACAACATTCTTATCAATGGAGAAAGGACTGAAGTTGTCAAAAACTTTATTTTGCTCAAATCAATCATCAACACTCATGGAGGCAGCAATCAAGAAATCAAACAATGTATTTTATTAAGCAAATTGGCTGCATTAGACCTCTTTTAAAGTGTTGAAAAGCAGTTTGAGGACTAAGGTGCATCTGACTGAAGCCATGATGTTTTCAATAATCTCATATGCAAGACCATAGAAGAATTGATGCATGATGCATTTGAGTTATGGTGTTGGGAGAGAATATTGATAGTGCCATGGGCTGCCAAAAGAACAAACAGATCTGTTTTGGAAGAAGTGCAGTCAGAGTGCTCCTTGGAGGCCAGGATGGCCAGACTTCATCTCTCATACTTTAGACATATTGTCAGGAGGGACCAATCACTGGAGAAGGATATCATGTTTGGTAAAGTGGAGGGTCAGAGAAGAAGAGGAAGATCCCCAGCGAGATGGATTGGCAAAGTGGCAGCATCAATGGGTTCAAGTGTGACAACAATTGCGAGGTTGGCCCAGGACAGGGCAGTATATCATTCTGTTGTACATAGGGTCACTGTGAGATGGAACTGACTCAATTGCACCTAACAACAACAACCATAAGCTACAGATGATGATAATAGTCAAGAATGTGGGGCCCTGTCCCTCTATGACTGGGGTGCCAGAGTGAATGTTGAGACAGGAACTTCAGCATGAAGCAGCAAGATAGAAACCTGGTAACCAAAACTGGGGCCTGAGGAGAAAGAATCAGAACTCATTGAAAATAAAAAGGTACATATTGATTTTACATACAAACTATATTTTGTGTGCACCAAATAATTTATGTTTAAATCTGAGATCCCCTTTAAGATGTACTGAAAAGAGTATTTTTGAAAGACTAAAATATTGACAACAAACTTTTTTCCCAGTACATCTTAAAGGACATCTCAGATTTAAATATACAACACTGAAGCCAGGATAGCTCAGTCGTAGAGCATGAGACATTTAATCCACAGGTCTAGTGTTCATGTCTCTGTTCAGGAGCTACCACTTGGAGTTCTGGTGTGGTTCTATGGGATAAAGTATTGGACCATAATGTTGGTTTAAACCACAAGGTTGACAGTTCAAACTCACCAAATGATCCTTGTAAACCCTATACAATGAGTCGGAACTGACTCAACAGCATTTAACCACAACAAACAAAATATTGAAAAGTGCTCTATATTCTTCAAGTGCATCAAACAGTTACATTAATAAGGTGAATTTTTAGAAGTGGCAAGTATTTTGTTACCTTTAGCACTTACTCAGATGCATAATTATTACAGTAACCCTTTAGTTACATGAACTATTTTATAGTGTAAATTTAGTTTTCCTTCTTTTTTCTTTTTGTTCTTAAGATGAAAAAAGTGTAAACAAAGATATTGAATAAAAGAAATTGAGCTTTACAGTGTCAACAAGAAAACCCAAACTTAGATATTCTGTAGTTTTTTTGTCCTCATTTCTTTGTATCTTCAAAGTTCCTTTGGAAAATGCACAACTCCTGAAGACACCTCAGGACACAGAACTATTATTAGCTCCAGTTTACAGGTGGAGAAACGGAGACACCAAAACCAAACAGACCTTAGTTCCTGAAGAAATTAGAATTTGGGACCTTATTAGACATTTGGCTTGTCTCCTGCCATGTTGACTTGGTGGCTATTATAGTGTCATGTATTGTAAAATCATTTTGCATATTTCAGCCACTTACCATACGGAAATGAAAGTGAACCTCTTTCATGCTTTACAATATCTGAACTCACAAGCCATGGCTGTTGTTGTTAAGTGCCATCGAATTGGTTCTGACTTATAGCAAACCTGTAAAGGGTTTTCAAGGAGTGGCTGGTAGATTTGAACTACCAACCTTGTGGTTAGTAGTCCAGTGCTTATTCAAACCAGGACCTAACAGTTAACAAAAAAGTTACTGCCACCAGATTTAGGAAAGCATTCTTCACTCTATAAAAACATATGCTGTGTTTCAACCCAGGTGAAAGTTCACACTTACTTTCTTGTATGCAAGACTAATCTTAAAAGGGTCCAAACATTCAGGGGTTTGACAGAACCCTAGCAGCCTTCTGGTCTCTATACACTGTCTCTTGTTCATTTATGGCTCAGCATTTACTGTGTTAACGGATCATCGGGCACTCATGACAATATTTGGCAGTTCATAGTTCAAGACAGCAATATGCTCTGAGTGATGGGATTTACAATATCTACTTGGTTATGATTATAAAATTGTGCATGGGCCAGGGAAAGAAAATAACCCAACAGATTATATTTCAATGCTCCCATTAGAGGATCAGCATGAGACACCATCAGTAGAGAAAAAATTCATCAACTTCATAGGCACCCAAGCAATGTTAAAAGCTTTAACTTCAGTAGAAATATAACAAGTAATAAAAACAGACAAGACCTGAAATGGTCTAATGGACCTAGCACAAATGTGGCAGAAGATTAACAACACTAAATTCTCAGGCGTGAAAACTTTCTCCAACATTCAGTAAGCAATTCCTTGAAATTCAGGGCCTTCAATACGAATATTTGTGTCAACATAAATCGATTCTGGGATAGTCAAACTTTCTTTGCTGTATATAATCACACTGTATTCATATTCTTAAACACCAGATTCATGTTTTAGTTGCAGCCATTTTGCCTTAATGCACTACTGTGAAGCCTTATAAATCCATTTACTTGTCATCTTTTATCTACTATTGTTGAAAAGATTTTCTGTCTTATGGATCATGCTTCGACCTAGGGGCATCTACCAAGGCTTTCCAGATAATTTTTGTTCTGTTTTGTTTTACTATAACATATTAGATACATATAGAAAGGTATAGAAGTAACATAACAAATTTCATCTCAGTCATATCTAATTTAAGAATTGAAATATTAGCAATACATTTGAAGCCCTTTATAAACTCACCCCAAAATGCACTCAATAGTTTTATTCTCTGCAATTATCCCTCTCCTGAATTTGACGTTTTTCATTCCTAGTTCCCATCTAGATAATGAATAATCCACTTATCTACTACTAGGTACTATTTAGTAGTAGTTTACATGTTTCAAACTTTATATAAGCGAGGTATGCTTTCATAACTTGCTTACAAAATACCATCATTTTTTAAGACTCATCCAGAGGTTGATAGTTCTGGATCTTCTAGTACATTCTAAAGGAGAATATATATTTTTCATCATTGTATAGTATTCCTTTGTATGGTGATATCATAATTTATAACCATTCTTCTATGATGTCTTCTGGTGTGGTGCTATAGAATAAACACTGGACTACTGGATAACTAACCACAAGATTGGCAGTTCAAACCCACCAGCCACTCCTCAGAAACCCCATACTGAGTTACTATAAGTCAGAACTGACAACAGAAGTTAAAAACAACAGTGATGTTTTCTACTAAGTAGCTTGTGATTACTACATAAACCACGACCAAATGTTTCATAGTTTGTAATGTGCATCAGAATTCTTGAAGAAAGAGCATACATAAACATCAGTGGGATTTATTTCTCCGCTGGCAAACTTTGAAACAATCCAATCATTGTCTGTTTTTGAATGTTTGTGGCTTTAACATGTATTTTACTAAGCATATGTATGATATTCCCAATTATCACATTTATTAATACTATTATTATGATGATGAAGGAGCCCTGGTGGCATAGTAGGCCAGGTGTTTGCCTGCTAAGAGCAAGGTCAACAGTTCAAACCCACCAGACGCTTCTCAGGAAAAAGATGAAGCTGTCCGTTTTCCAATAGATTTAGTCTTAGACATTTTATATAGGGTTACTTTAAGTTCCACCTCGATGTAAAGAAAACCAAAATCCTCACCATTGGACCAATAAATAGCATTATAATAAATGGAGAAAAGATTGACATTGTCAAAGACTTCATTTTGCTTGGATCCACCATCATTACTCATGGAAGCAGCAGTCAAGAAATTCAATGATGTATTGCATTTTAGACAAAACTGCTGCACAAGACCTACTTAAAGAACAGAAATATCAGTTTCAGGACTAAAGTGCACCTGACTCAAGCCATGGTATTTTCTGTACCCTCATATGCATGTGAAAGTTGGACAGTAAATAAGGAAGACTGTAGAAGAATTGATGCATTTGAGTTTTGGTGTTGGAGAAGAATATTAAAAGTACCATTAACTGCTAGAAGAACAAACAAATCTGTATTGGAAGAAGTACAACCGTAATGCTCCTTGAAAGCCAAGATGGTGAAACTTCATTTCTCATACTTCAGACGTAGTATCAGGAGGGACAAGTGCCTGGAAATGGACATCATGCTTGGTAAAATGGAAGGTCAGCAAAAAGGAAGACCTCCAAGAAATGAGTTCTCATAGTGGTAGCAGTAGTGAACTCAAGCTTAACAATGACTGTGTGGATGGTGTTTCATTCTGTTGTGTATACGGTTGCTATGAGTCTAAATCAACTCATCAGCATGTAATAACAACAAAAGTTGAATTTACTTGAAGAGAGTGTTTTTTTTGTGTGTGTTCTTTTTTAAAAATTATTAAGATGATTATTTTGTTCTTTATCCCTAAAAAGATAAACTATATGCATATTAACCTGCAATATTCAAATGATACATCCGTACTTGCTGAAAGTGAAGAGGACTTAAAATACTTATTGATGAAGATCAAAGACCACAGCCTTCGGTATGGATTGCATCTCAATGTAAAGAAAATAAACATCTTCACCACTGGACCAATAAACAATATTGTTATCA
>NW_006408563.1:5244496-5248871 GCF_000296735.1 Chrysochloris asiatica | reverse complement strand
GGCAACAATTGTGAGGTTGGCCCAGGACCAGGCAGTGTTTCGTTCTGTTGTGCGTAGGGTCACTGTGAGTCGGTACTGACTCAATGACACCTAACAACAACAACAACATATGCCTATTAACTCCCAGTGTGGAGCTGTAAGATCAGCATTGGACTGTGAACCACAAGGTAGGCAGTTCAAACCCACCAGCTGCTGCTTGGAAATCCTGGACAGGGCTGCTATGAGTTGGAACTGACTCGAAGGCACTTAACAACAACTTCCTTTTTGAAGTCCTCGTGTGGCACTGTAGGACCAACACTGGACTGCTCACCAAAGGTTTGTGGTTCAAACCCACCAGTCACTCCCTGGAAACCCTATTACAGGATCACTATGAGTCAGTACTGACTAGACAGCAACAATGTCTAACAACATTAACAACAACAATATCTAATAATCCCAGTATCATTGCTTTATTCTTCTGTGTATCTCAGCATTTAATTCAGTGCCTTGCTTTATCCATAAACATATGTGAGTAGTGTTCACCTGAGAATAGAATTAATGCTTTGTTAGGACACCATGACCAAAGATAGCTACAGAGGGAAAATCTTCCTTACTAGAATTTAAGCCATAATTAGTACAACATAAAATATAAAACTAGAAAAGATAAAAGACAAGGAAAAGGAACTGAGGTGAAACATGTATGTAGTCTGAATCTAGCTTTTGTTCATTATATCAATTATTGGAATTATATTGTTTTTCAATGTTTTAATATTTCTAAAATTGAAAATATACTACAATCTATGATAAGTACTTGACTGTGAACTACAAAATCTGAGGTTCAATTCCACCAGCCTTTCCGTGGAAGAAAAGTGTGGCTTTCTGCTCCTGCGAAGATTCAAAGCCTCAAGAACCGTGTATGTGATTTCTGAGTTAGAACAACTACCTTTGCTTAGGGGCATCATTTCTGGGTAACAGCTTGGATTTCTCTAAAACTTTGGCTTTGTATGTGGTAAGAGGATGTGGTGGTGGTGGTGTACAATTAAGTCAGTTCCGACTCATAATGACCCTGTGGGGGGGTTTCTGAGGCTATAAATCTTTACAGGAGCAAAAAGCCTCATCTTTCTCCTGCAGAGCTGCTGGTAGATTCAAACTGCTCATCTTGCTGTTAGCAGCCCAGCTTGTATCCACTACGCTACCAAGGCTCCTTGACAAGGCAATAGTATACGTGATAACTGTTTAGGCAGCATCTGAGAATAATCATAATTCCAATTCACAATAAATTACTTAAACAAGAATAGAATAGTTCATGCAGAACTACATAGCCATAAATGATTCCTGTCTAACAAGTTACTCATTTGAAATAAAATGTATTTTCAATCAATAGGTGAAGTGCACATTATCTTGCAATGCTCTTGGGAGAACAAAGAGATCTGAAAGCAAGAATTGGCAATCCATAGCATTTACACTCTCTTCTCTTCCCACTCATTTTTTAAAGGAAGATTATTTCATTTTGTGTAAAACAATTTTTTTTATTATTATAAAGGAACTACAGGATCGCTATGAGTCAGAACTGATTTGATGACAATTAACAGTAACAACAGTAGACTCTTTTTGGAAATTTTTAACAATCCCAAAGAAATATAAAAAATGAAATAAAAATCCAATCCTAGTTTTATTTTTCACATATAACTGCTACTAATGTTTTAGTGGAATCCTGGTGTGGTGCTGTGACTTAATGCACTGGACTGCAAAGTCAGTTTAAACCTCAAGGTTGGTGGTTCAAACTCACCAGCTGCTCCTTGGAAATCCTATACAGGGTCTCTACGGGTCAGAAATAACCTTTTAGTATAAGATTTCCAAGGAGCGGCTGGTGAGTTTGAACCATGAAACTTATGGTTCAAACCTACCTTGCAGTCCAGTGCATTATCCTGCAACACCACACCAGGACTCCATATAAATATGCCATATTTATTCAATAAGCATCCACATTTGAAAATTGTTTCTATCTTTTTAAAATTTTTACCTTTTATAAACAATTCTGTAGTAAGAAGCCTTGATGATTAATCTACAAATACCTACACATTGATTCACCTAGGATAATTTCTTACTAATAGCGTAGCTGAGTCAAAACCTACAAATAAATAGATTTTTCATATGTGTTACCAAATTGCTACCAGAAATTTTAAATCAATTTTTCCTACCCCACCCCACCCCACCCCCGCCACCACACACACACATAGTTTGAGAGTGCTCATTTCTTTCAAACATAGTGTTGAAAATTGCATTAATGTACTTAGGTTTTGCTACTCTTTGTTTTCATTCCCTTTGTCATCTGACTTTGCACAGTTTTCCTTCTGTGTTGTTGTTAGGTGCTGCCGAGTCGGTTCTGACTCATAGTTAGCCCATGCACAACAGACTGAAACACCGGCCAATCCTGCACCATCCTCACAATTGTGCTTCTTGAGGCCATTGCTGCTGTCACAATGCCAGACCATCTCCTTGGGGTCTTCATCTTTTTCACTAACACTCCACTTTACCAAGCATGATGTCCTTCTCTAGGGGCTGGCCCCTTCTGATAATATGTCCAAAGTATGAGAGATGAAGTCACCATCCTGGCTTTCAAGGAATAGTGTGGCTGTACTTCTTCCAACTCAGATCTCTTTATTCTTCTGGCCATCCATGGTACTTTTAATATTCTTCTCCAACACCATAACTCAAATGCGTCAACTTTCACATGCATATGAAACAATTGAAAATACCATGGCTTGAGTCACAAGGACCTTAGTCCTCAAACTGATGTCTTTGCTCTTGAATGCTTTAAACAGGTCTTTTGCAACAGGTTTGCCTAATGTAGTGCAATGTTTGATTTCTTGACTGCTGCTTCCATGAGTGTAGATAGTGGATCCAAGAAGAATGAAGTCCTTGACAACTTCAATCTTTTGTCCATTTATCATGATTTTATTTACTGATTCAGTTGTGAGGATTTTCAGTTTCTTTATATTGAGGTGTAATCCATATTGAAGGCTGTGGTCTTTGAACTTCAGTAAGTATTTTAAGTCCTCTTAAAATTAAGAAAGCAAGGTTGTATCATCTAAAAATTGCAGGGTGTTAAGGAGTCTTTCTTCAGTCCTGGAGCCATGTTCTTCTTCATATAATCCAGAATCTTGGATTATGTGCTCAACATTCAGATTGAGTAAATATGGTGAAATTTACTTATTCAACATCCAGATTGAATAACTATGGCACACACCTTTCCTGATTTAAACAATTCAGTGTCCCCTGGTTCTGTTCAAATGACTGTCTCTATGTCTATGTACAGGTTCCCCAGGGACACAATGAAATGTTTTGGAATACTCATTCTTCTCACAACCGAAAGTCTTTAAATAATCAAACAGCACAGGTAGGTAGTACTTTCTGATATTCTCTGCTTTCAGCCAGAATCTATCTCACATAAGGAATGATATCCTTCCTTCCACATCCTCATCTAAATCTGCCTTGAACCTCAGGCAGTTCACTGTTGATGTACTGTTGCAACAGTTTTAGCAAAATTTTACTTTCATGTGATGTTAATATTGCCCAGTGGTTTCCGAATTCTGTTAAGTCACCCCTCTTTGAAATGGACACAAATATGGTTCTTTTCCAATCAGTCGGTCAGGTAGCTCTCATCTAAATTTCTTGACATAGATGAATGAGTGTTTTCAGTGTTGCATCAGTTTGTGGAAAGATTTAATTTGTATTCCATTAATTCCTGGAAACTTGTTCTTTGCCAACCCCTTCAGTGCACATTGGACTTCTTCCTTCAGGCTCTTGATCATATGCTGCCTCTTGAAACAGTTGAACATTGACCATTTCCCTTTGGTTCAGTAGCTCTGTGTATTCCTTCCATCTTTTTTTGATGCTTTCTGCATTTTTCAATATTTTGCCCATAGAATCCTTGAATTCCAACTTGAGCCTTGAATTTTGTCTTCAGTTTTTTCAGCCTGAAAAATGCTGAGAGTGTTCTTTCCTTTTGATTTTCTAACTCCAGGACTTTGCACATTTCATTATATTGCTTTCATCACAAAGCTACCCTTTTAAGTTTACAGTTCAGCTCTTTGATTTCATTTCTTCCTTTTGGTTTAGCATCTCTATGCTGGAGAACAAGCTTCAGAGTCTTTTCTGGCATCCATTTTGGTCTTTTTCTCCAATCTAGTCTTCTTAGTGTCCTTTTGCTTTCTTCCTGTATTATATTTCTGATGTCATCCCACAACTCTTGTGGTCTTTGGTCATTAGTGTCTAATGTATCAAATCTATTCTTGAAATGATCTCTAAATTCAGGTGGGATATATTCAAGCTCATATTTTGACTCTCAAAGCCTTGTTTTAATTTTCTTCAGCTTCAGCCTAAATTTGCATAG
>NW_006408563.1:5235323-5244086 GCF_000296735.1 Chrysochloris asiatica | reverse complement strand
GCCTTTAGTGGCTGATGCATAAATTTGAATAATAGTTTTATTAACTGTTCTTCCTTGTAGGCCTATGGGTATTATCCTGTCACAGACACATTGCACTTCAAAGTAGATCTTGAAATGTTCTTTTTGATGGTGAATGCTATGCCATTCCTCTTAAATTTGTCACTCCTGGCATAGTATACCATACGATTGTCAGATTCAAAATGGCCAAAACCTGTTCATTTCAGCTCACTAAAGCCTAGGATATTGCTCTTTATTCATTCTGTTTCTTTTTGATAACATATTTTTTCTAGATTCATACTTCATACATTCCATGTTGCAGTATTTAATGGATATTTACAGCTGATTCCCTAAATTTTGAGTTGTGCCCCAACATCAAATTAAGGTCCCTAAATCTTTATACTCCATTTGCATCGTAATGGTCAATTCTACTTTGAAGAGGAAGCTGTTCCCAAGTTTCATTTTGAGTGCTTTACAGCCTGAGCAGCTCATCTTCCAGCCCTATATCTGACAATATCCTGGTGTTATTCATAATATTTTCATTTTCTGGTACTATATCTGACAATGTTTTTACTGTGATTCATGAGGTTTCAGTGGCTAAACATTCAGAATTAGTCTGCCTTTCCCTCTCCCAATTTTGTTTTAGTCTGGAAGCTCAGCTGAAACTTGTCCACCATGAGTGACCCTGCTGGTATTTAAAATACTGGTGGCATATCACCCAGCATCACAGCAACACACGTTGATAAATTGACAGAGGAGTAGTGGTCTACTTTTGTGGCTGGGTTATAATTCCATCTTGAGCTTCACCATGTGAACTTTCTTTGGCAAATGGGGCATTTGTATATGGGATACATGGAGACCTTTGAAAAATGCTTACGTGATTGGGCTTTCCCGCTTGGCCTTCTGCCATCACCATGAGAAGACATTGTCCACTGGCTGCTGAAAACCCAGAAGATCAGCAAAGCAAAAACACTCTCCACCTAGCCTGTATAGGTGATTAAACCTTATGGAGACTACAAAACTCCATCAATTAAGTTCTACCTAGATCAATCAACTCCCACTGGACCTAAAAATTTGTGGGAAATAATAAGCAATTATTTGGTTTAACTACTGATTTTGGGGTAGTTTGTTGTTATGGAGCAATAACCTAATAAAAACCCACTACAATCCAGTTTATTCCAATTAATAATGACTCTACTGGACAGAGATGGTCTGTTCTTTAGGATTTCTGAGACTCTACATCTTAAAGAGGCAGACAACCTCATCATTCTCCCATGGAGCAGCTACGTTTTAACCACTGACCTTGTAGTTAGCAGACCACTGCCTAACCCACTACATCAGCTAATTGATATAGTTCTGTAACTATAATTGTGATTGCTGTTTTCTCCCAAATTTCTAGTTTATCAATTATAAAACATTTTCATTATATTTCTTCACATTTTACTAATTTTGCATATCAGAAAACTAAAGTTCACAAAGATTATAATTTGCCCCAGTTCTATGAGCCTTATAACTAAGACCTTTTCTTCTAGTCCAGGAATTAGAAAACTTTCTTAAAGGACCAGATAGTAAAATTTTAGGTTGGTACCAAACAAACTCTTTGAAAATACTCAACCTTGCTATTCTAGCACAAAAACAGCCATAGGTAATACTTAAACAAATGAGTATGACATTATTCCATTAAAACTTTTATTACAAAAACAAGCAGAAGTCTTGATGTATACTGGAGGCTGTAATTTGAAGACATCTGCTTTATACTGTTCTGTTCCTTTTATATATTTGAGGACTAAGGTGCGCCTGACCCAAGCCATGGTGTTTTCAATAACCTCATATGCATGAGAAAGCTGGACAGTGAATAAGGAAGACCATAGAAGATTTGGTGCCTTTGAGTTACGGTGTTAGAGGAGAATATTGAAAGTGCCATGGGCTGCCAAAAGAACCAACAGATCTGTTTTGGAAGAAGTGCAGCCAGAGTGCTCCTTTTGGAGGCCAAGATGGCCAAATTCCGTCTCTTATACTTTGCACATATTGTCAGGAGGGAGCAGTCACTGGAGAAGGATATCATGTTTGGTAAAGTGGAGGGTCAGAGAAAAAGAGGAAGACCCCCAATGAGATGGATTAGCCAAGTGGCAGCATCGAGGGACTCAATCGTGGCAACAATTGTGATGTTGGCCCAGGATTGGGCAGTGTTTCCTTCTGCTGTGCATAAGGTCACTATGGGTTTGTACTGACTTGATGGTACCTAACAACAACAAATATATATTTATATATTTGAGTTTTTAGTGAAATTTTACACAAGTTAGGTTCTCATTGAAATTTTCCACATAAACTGTTCAGTGACATGAAGTATATTCATCACAATTTGTCTTATGTTTTCCATAATTGTGTTCTGCTTGATCCATTTCCAATATTATAGTTTCTCTGCCCATTATCTTCTGATCTTGTATTTGCTTTTGAGTGATTGTTAACCTTTTGTCTCATACAGGTAATTTTTAAGTCAAGTACTGGTCTTATGATCCTTTATTTTGTGTGTGATCTCAGGGAAAGGTTCAGGTCTGGGTTTAGAAAGTGTCTCAGACACCATGGTCAGCTGGCATAACGTAAGTAACAAAGACACTATTCTACATCCTGTTTGGGTGAGTAGTGAAATTGATGCTGTTTGTTAAGTGCCATCAAGTCGATTCTGACTCACAGCAATGTTATGCACAGCAGAATGAACACTGCCCAGTCCTGCACTATCCTCACAATTGTTAAACTTGAGCCCATTAAAGCTGTCATTGTGTCAATCCATCTCATTGGGGATCTTCTCTTTTTTGTTGACCTCCCATATTTTCCAACTACTGATCCTTCCTCTTTGTTTCCAACCTTCACATTCCAATCACTAGTGTCTTGATTGCATCTTGATTGCATGCTTGAGCAATTTCAGACTGAAAATGTTGGTAGAATGCTTCAGTTACTTTATAACTAGCTTTAGTGGTTGATACATAAATTTGAATAATAGTGGTATTAACTGGTCTTCCTTGTGAGTGTATGGATATTATACTACCACAGACAGCATTATACTTCAAGACAGATCTTGATATGTTCCTTTTGATGGTGAATGTGAGACCATTCCTCTTGAATTTGTCAATCTTGGCATAGTAAGCCATGTGATTGTCAGATTCAAAATGGCCAATACTGATCCATTTCAGCTCATGAATGCCTAGTGATATGTATGCATTCCATTTCATTTTTGACTACTTCCAGTTTTCCTAGACTCATACTTCATACATTCCATGTTGTGATTATTAATGGTGTTTGCAGATGCTTCTCCTAATTTTGAGTTGTTCTCCATCAACAAATGAAAGCCCTGAATGCTTTACTCCATTTGAGTCACCACGGTCAACTCTTTGAGAAGGTAGCTTTTCTCCAATCTTATTTTGAGTGCTTTCTAACCCCAGGGACTCATTCTCTGCCACTATCCCTGACAATATCCTGGTGCTATTCATCATGTTTTAATATTCAACATTCAGGTGCTATCTGACAGTGTTTCACTGATGTTCATAAGGTTTTTAGTGGCTAAACATTTGGAAGAAGTCCGACTCTCCATCTTCAGAGACTATCTTAGTCAGAAGCTCAACTGAAACCTGTCCACCAGCAGTCTTAAAAGCTCGTGAGCAGCCATCTGGAGTATAACAATTGGTCTCTCCCTCTCTGGAAGAAAGAAGATTGAAGAAAATCAGACACTTGGAAACAACTATTCCAATGGACAAATGGACCAAGAAAGCATCAGTTTCCATTATCCTGAGACCAGAAGAACTAGATGGTGCCTGGCTACCCCTACCAACTATTCTGAAAGAGATCACATTAGGATGTCCTGGATAGAGTGGAAGAAAATATGGAACAAAGTTCAAAATGTTAAAAAATACCAGGCTTATTGACTAATGAGTCTGTTGGAACCCCAAGACTATAGTCACCTCTCAGGTCTGGAATGGAACTCACTCCTGTTGTTCAATTTTTAAACAAATGTTGCTGTTGTTAAGTGCCACCGAGTCAGTTCAGACTCATAGGGACCCTGTATAGGGTTTCTGAGGAGTGAGTTTAAATAGCCAACCTTTCGGTTCAAATTGACTTTGAGGTTGAGTGCTTATCCTTCAGTGCCACAAGTGTTGTCAAGTTAGTTTCCACTCTTAATGACCCTGTATAGGGTTTCCAAGAAGCAGCTGGTGGGTGTAAACCACTGACCTATGATTAGCAGTCCAGTGCTACTCCTATAGGGCCTCACAAGAAGTCCAATCAAACTTTAGTTTGATCTATATTGTTGTTAAGTCGAGTCGCTTCCAATTCATAGTGACCCTGTATAGGTTTCTGAGGCTTTAAATCTTTGCAGGAGCAGAAAACCTCAGACTTCTCCTACGGAGTGACTGACGAGTTCAAACTGTGGATCTTGTACTTCAAACCCTAGGGTTTATAATTTAGAGCTGCCATGCTCCCAGATAGATCTATAAGAGGATGTGTGCACTAGTGAGGTACGCACATCTTAGAATCGTCAACCATTTGAGATCAAAAGGGCAGCATTTACCCAAGACAAAGTTCAGAAAGGCTGGGAAAGAAGGAAGAATGGAAACAAAAGATACAAGGACAAAGTGGAGTAAATAATGCTATACTGAGGGGATTGTAATCAATAAGATCAAACAAAATGTGTTTGAAATCTTGAATGTAAAACTGAAAAGCTATTCTGTAAAGTTTCACCCAATTCACAATAAAAAGTTTTTTTTAAAAAAAAGTATCTCAGAGAGATAGTCCCAGGGACTCCTTTGTTCTGGATTTTCACATTTTGCCTGGAATTATTTTGCATTAGAAGAATTTGAGTTGTACTCTACATTTCTCTCCCATTCTATGTGGGGCCATATGTTGTGACCTGGACCAGAACGATCATTGGTGATAACCAGGCACATCTAGTACTTTTAGACTCAGGATAAATGAGGTTGTGGCTTGTGCAGCTTTTTGTTTTCTCTGAGCCCTTGGCTACCTTGTTATTCTTTTGCTCTTGGTGAGTGAGTAGAGACCCATAGTTGTGTCCTAAAGTGTTGCTCATAAGCTTTTAAGACCCCAGACGCTACTCATTTCATTAGGATACAAACCAACTCCTTTTCTTTTTCAAGAACCATCTTGATAACCCCATCAGTAATGGTCGTACCTGGTATTTCTACCCTTCAAACCAGTGACTAAGAACTTCTCCATCAGTACTAGAAAAGATGAGGGAAGGTGGGCACCTTGTTTGTCAAATTATGTAGGCTACCTATTTAATAAGTCTGGTGTGGTGCTGCAGGTGTGTGCACTGGACTGCAAGATCAGTTTGAACTGCAACGTCGGCGTTCAAGCTCACCAGCTGCTCCTCAGAAACCATATACATGGTAACTATTAGTTGTAACTGACTCAATAGCACTTCACAACAACATATACATATACATATATAGAGAGAGAATGAATCATGGTGTGGTGCTGTTAGATAAGCACTAAACTACTCATAGCAAGATTGGTGGTTCAAACTTACTAGCCGTACCTCGGTTCCAACTCATAGCAACCCTATATAGGGTTTCTGAGGAGTAGCTGATGGGTTTGAACCATCAACCTTGTGGTTCAAACCGACTTTTCAGTCCAGTGCTTTGTCCTACAGAATCACACCGGGACTTAACATACACAAAATATTACTGTTGTTATGTGCTGTTGAGTTGGCTCCAATTTACAGCAACCATAGGTACAACAGAATCAAACACTGCCTGACATCATGTCATTTTCACAATTGTTTCTATGTATGAGCCCATTGTTGTACCCACTGTGCTGATCCAGCTCACTGAGGATCTTTCTCTATTTCACTAATTCTTCACTTTATTAAGCATGGTGTCTTTCTTAAGGGACTGGTCCTTATTGATATTATGCCCAAAGTACAAGATATGAAGTTTCACCACCCTTGCTTCTAAGGAGCAATTCAGCTCTAGTTCTTCCAAACCCGATTTGCTTATTCTTCTAGCAGTCCCTGGTAACTCCAATATTCTTCACCAACACCATAGTTCAAATACATTGATTCCTTTCTGGTCTTTCTTATTCATTGACCAGCTTTCACATGCACATGAGGCAGTGAGGATACCATAGCTTGGGTCATGCATACCTTAGTCTTCAAATTGACATCTTTGCTCTTTAACACTTCAAGGAGGTCTTTTGCAACAAATTTACCCAATGCAATACATCCTTTGATTTCTTGGCTGCTGCGTCCATGTGCGTTGATTGGGGATCCAAGCAAAATGAAAGTTTCAGAGCATCTTCTGACACATCTAATTTGATCTTTTTCTTTCTCTTTCCTGTCTTTGTAGTGAACATTTGCTTTCTTCTTGTATGATGTTCTTTATGTTATCTTAAACTCCTCTGGTCTTTGGTCATTAGTATTCAGTGGGTCAAATCTGTTTTTGAGATAGTCTCTAAATTTAGGTGGGATGTACTCAGGGTTGTATTTTGGCTCTCATGGGCTTGTTTACATATTCCTCAGCTTCAGTTTGAACATGCAAATAAGCAATTGATGATCTGTTCCATAGTCTGATAGATAGAACTGATGAAACTAGAAAAATGACTTTTTTCCATAGACTTTTTGGAGCCCCCTTGTGTGTGTGTGTATGTGTGTTAGAATACATATAGTAAAAAGCAAAGATGTCATGTTGAGGACTTTGGTGCACCTGACACAAGCCAAGGTATTTTCAATAGCCTCATATGCATGCAAAATGTGGACAATGAATATAGAAGACTGGAGAAGAATTGATGTATTTAAATTATGATGTTGTCAAAGAAAATTGAATATACCAGGAACTTCCAGGAAAAAATGAAAAGATCTGCCTTGGAAGGAGTACAGCCAGAATGCTCCTTAGAAGACCTCAGTGAGATGAGTTGACACAGTGGTTGAAGCAATGCAGTCAAACACAGCAACAATGTGAGGGTGGCCCGGTACCAGAAAGCATTTCATTCTGTTGTACAAAGAGTCACTTTGAGTTGGAACTGACTCATTGGCACCTAACAACATATACACACAAGGAGATTCAGAAAGTGTGTTGGAAAAATTCCATTTCATTATTACTGTTTTTTTAAAGTTTTTACTGTGAACTGAGTGATAGTTTACATGTGAGAACATCGGCTTTACACCATTGTTTCATTGCAATGATTACAATCTACTCCATGCATCATTACATCATCATTCAACAGTATTTGCTTCCATTCCCTCTGGATTTATTTTTTGTTTTGTTTTGTTGTTGTTTTTTGTTTTTTGATGATGGTGGGGATGTACATAAAAACACTCAGGAATATATAATAATTTAAACAACCAAAAAGCACATTCTGCAAGTTTGTCTCCTAGCCACCAGCTCTCAGTCCCTCTCTTTCCATGAATCTAGAGTCCTCAGCTGCTCCCTCTCTCCATGTCCTCATCTCTGCCTCCATCTCTGGTATCTCTGCTTCTCTGGATAAGGTTGTGCATTCCACCTGTGCTCTTCTCCTTAGATAATCCTCTGCTTCTGAACTGTAAGATTAATTACGCCCCCATTTTTGGTACAAAACCTCTACCTTTACAGTTGTGACAATCACAATTAGTCAGGATAGCAATTACTCACCATTGAATCTCCAGAATTCTATCCCCATAATTTCATTATCTTTTAATTCCATTTTTTCGTGAACCTTTTGAAGCTTCCTCATTTATGTGTATTCATACATATATGTGTATATTTAGAAAAGAACACACTTGTATACTTGAACCATGTCACCCTTGAATTGATTCTGCTCATAGTGACCTTATGGGGTACAGTAGAACTACCCATAGAGTTCTCAAGGCTACCAATAGTTACAGAAGCCAACTGCCACAGTTTTCTTATGTGGAGCAGTTCATGCATCCAAACTGCTGACCTCTTGGTTATCAACAGTATCCTTTAACTACTGCTCCCTGGCTGCTAACTGAAATGTTGACAGTTTCAACCTACCCTGGGGCTCCATTGCATAAAGACCTGACTACATGTTCCCCACAAATATTACTGCCTAGGAAAACCTACTGAAGCAGTTCTACTCTGTCCACATAGAGGAGTTACGAGTCAAAATCAGCTCGATGGCACATAAAACAAATACACACGTACACCCACGACTGGGTTATAAAAACTGTATGGAAAAATTTCATTATCTTTTCATTCCATTTTTCCATGAGCTTTCTGAAACCACCTATATACCCATTCCTCAATAATTCCCAAGACGAGGCCATTATGCAAAAACTGGACATTCTGCAAAAATGAAGGATAATCACATCAGATCAGAAAATGGAGAATGATTGCATCATTACCTAACTACCAAATTATATCATTCCATAATTGTCAAATTACATCATTCTACAACTGCCAAACCACTAAGAATCATGGCCCAACCAAGATGACACATAACTTTAACCATCACAGCCAGCATTACTCTTATTTCACACCTCAGCATTTAGTTACCTTTACTGTCAGGTGAATGCCATTCATAAGAGTTTTTGTTATTACCATAAACATGAAATATCAGTTCAAGGGATAGTCAATAAATGATGAGTTATTGTAGTTAAGTGCTATTGAGTTGATTCTGACTCATAGGGACCCTGTATAGGGTTTCCAAGGAGCAGCTGGTGCATTTGAACTGCTGACCTTGTGGTTCAAACTGACCTTGTGGTCCAGTGCTTTATCACACAGCACCTCACCAGGACTCCAAATGAGGACATTAGGTATATAT
>NW_006408563.1:5216846-5235223 GCF_000296735.1 Chrysochloris asiatica | reverse complement strand
TTACAGTTTCAGAAGTGACAAAGATTCATCTTGTTCAATTTCATTTGAAAACTGAAGCTATCAGGGAACCACAGTGGGGGGAAAACCAACAATGCGTAATATACCTCCTCTAAAGCAATCACAGGTCGAAGGCCCATGGCTGCAAAGGAGATGATGGCTGGAAAAATGTATAAACGGCTGCTGGTCAATCATGAAAATAGAAAATAACCGAGCAGAATCCATCAAAATAGGTGATGTGTGAAAATGAGAATTTCCCAACTTGGTTCACAAAGGAGCGATTTGAAATGAAAACCCATGAATGCATGAATGAATGAATGAGTGATTCTACAGGCGCTAATGTCAACCCAACTCCATCTCAGTAAAGGTTAATTGAGACAAGGCAGATGTCTCCTCTGCTGGGGGTGTAACCCACATTGAGAGGCTTGGCAGGAGCGATATTTTATACAATATTAAAGTGATCAGAGCCATTTTCACTCAGCTCAGCTTTGGAAGCATTCAGCTCAGGGGCCACACAGGATAAAAAAGAACAAAGGTCACACTGAACTTTAGGTTTGAATCCCAGCTCTGTCACTTACTGTAGAGTTTCTCTTTAAGAATATGCAAAGAAAAAAACAAAAAAATAGCAATGCCAAATTCTCTTAAGAATCAGAGGTACTGTGTGTGTATATATGTGTGTGTGTTCATGTGTACACACTATTATTAATATTGCTGCTTAATTTCCACAATAATAAATTTCAATCACTGTTTCCTAACCTCTTTATGGTAGTGATTAGAAACCACACTCTTGTGGTGCTGTGGGTTAATACACCAGACTGCAAAGCCATTTGAACTGCAAGGTCAGAGGTTCAGGCTCATCAGATGCTCCTTGGAAGCCCTATACAGGGTCGCTATGGGTTGGAATCGACTCGATAGCCCTTGACAACAACAACCCAGCTCAGTTCTTGGGGTTCAAGTATGGGTTGATGTATATTTGGTAATTTTTACATTTTACTATTAGCAATATCAGTTACTGTCAAGTCAACTCTGACTCATGTGTATCAGAGTTTGTTGTTTGCCATCGAGTTTGTTACAACTCATACAGACCCTGTATAGGTTTTCCAATATATGGAGTCCTGGTGTGTAGGATAAGCACTGAACCACATGGTTGGCTTGAACTGCAATGGTCGGCAGTTTAAATCCACCAGCTTCCCTCATGCAGGTGTAAAGGATATTATTGGAATGATTGAGGACATTTAAACATGGTCAGTAAAACAGATAATATTATTGTGTCGATATTAAACTTCTTGGCTATTTGGGATATAGTCCTTAGGAAATATATGCTGAAGTATTTATAGATAAAGTGGCATGATGTCTGCAACTTGCTTTTATTATTTATTCTTTAGACTTTCTTAAGTATCTTATTATTATTATGTTATTTACAAAAAAATTTGAGTGATTTGAGTGAAAACTGCATTGTGCAAATTGGTTTTCATTCAACAATGAATACCCATCTAGTTTGGTGACTATGATTACAGTTGCCTCCCTGTAAGAGTACTCTGCTCATTGCTTTCCTGTGTTGATCATTACCATTTCTCTTGCTTTCCTAGTCCTTTCTGCCTTTTGAGTTTTGTTATGGTTCATTGGTAAGTGCCATCAAGTCAGTTCTGACTCATGGAGACCTGTATAGGGTTTCCAAGGAGTGGCTGTTGAGTTTTAACCACTGACCTTGATGTTCAAACTGACCTTGTAGTTGAGTGCTTATCCTACAGCACCACTTTTGAATTTTTATCTCATATGGTTGATTCTTGTAAGGAGTGCAAAGTTGCCCGGTGCCACTGTTCACCCTGTAGGCCTAGTGTTTGGTTGAAAGTTCGGCCATGAGATAAGTTCAGTTTCACATTTTGTTTGTAATAAACATACATATATGAACCAGTGTCCTAGAGCAATTTGACTTACCTTTGGATAGGCATTTTATATAAAAACAAGTGTTGGATGCGTAAATTTGAATGATAGTGAAGTTAACTCCTCTTCCTTATGCTATTACTATGTGCCATCTAATCGGTTCTGACTCACAGCAACCCCACATCGAGTTACTAAGAATGCTTTGCCTTCCTTATAATCATATGGATATTATCCTATCGCAGGCAGCATTGAACTTCAAGGTAGATCTTGAAATGTTCTTTTTGAGGATGAACGTGATACTCAGAATTCTACAGGCCTAGCGTAGTGTTTACGAATCGGGCTGCAAACCACAAGGTCAGCAGTTCGAAACTACCAGCGGTTCTGCAGGAGAAAGATGAGGCTATCTGCTCCCGTAAAGATTTACAGCCTCGGAAACCCTGTTCAGGGTCGCTATGGGTTGGAACCGACTCGACGGCACTTAACAACAACAACAAATAGGGGATATGTTGAGAAACAATAGCTTCATATTTTGATATTTTGTTTACTAAAGTTTTCTATGATTTTATAGCAATATTTGTTGACATATCCTTGTATCTGTCATATTTTTATACAAATAACCTAAGCGTCTTATGTTCATGTGCCAACTGTGTTTTCTCCCTACGCCCAGCCCAGGTATTTTCCTGTGTGTTGCTAGTTTTTTTATATATCAACATGTTTTTAAAGTTGGCATCAGACCCTTACAAAAATGCCTCATGGGAGGAAGGCACCTTTGGCAAACAAACCTAAAACTAGAACCTTATTTACATAAAAATACAGCACATACCAAAAGACAAAGAAAATGTGCAGAAATTGTGGCAACATTTAAAAATTGGTAAATCTAGATAAACATATACAGGTGTTTGTTATATATATTTTTTTTTTTAATTTTTCTGTAGATCTGAACTTTTTCAAAATAGAGTTGAGAACAATGTAAACAGGAGAATATTTTTCCATCAGCCGCTATAGGATTAACTGAAGATCCCACAAGTAGTAAAGTGTGATGTAAATAGGAGTAGGACTCAGTTTAGACTGCCTGGTTCTCCCAAAAGTTAACTTGATTATCTTGGGCAAGTGACTTATTTATGGAACCTCAGTTTCTTTGCCTGCCAAATGGGGCTAATAAGAGTACCTTCTTCATGCTTGTGTGTGTGTGTGTGTGTGTGTGTGTGTGTGTGTGTGGATCCAGGGGCTTAAATAGGGTCACTATCATCCCGTGCAGTAAAACTCATGATGTCATCACCCCATGGTTCCCATGGACCTCTTCCCATGACAAACCATACAGAATCCTTAGTTTATAGTGTTCATTACTAATTATAATCACATAATAATATAAGATAGTTGTAAATTGTTTAAGTGTAGTATAGCTGATTATGAAGACTAGCACCAAAATTGTTTTGTAAGATCTTTTTACATTGAATTGCATATTAGTTACAACATTATAAGTAACTGAGTAGAAGACTTTGATTTTTTGCTTTCTTTTTCTTTAAATACTACTTCATTTTCAAATACTACTTACCAAAATATTGTGGCTAATGCACTACAACATTTGACAAAATCATCAACTGTAAAAACTGGCAGTAACAAAAAAACCAGGATGTGCTTACAGCGTGTGCAGCATCATGTGATTAGAAGTGTCATTGTAGTTGGGTAATAATGCCTGTGCTGACGGTTGTTGTTGTTAAGTGCTGTAGAATCGGTTCCTCCTCACAGCAACCCTGTATAGGGTTTCGGACAAGCAGCTGGTGGGTTTGAACTGCCGTGGTTCAAAGGGTAATTGAGCATAAAGTTATTGCCTGTGCTAAATTAGTTTTAGGTATATTGATGCATATAAGCTGGGCTTACAAAAAATGTTTCTGTTGTTATCACTAACTACAGGAATATTTTAATAAAAATCAATACATTTCTGCAGAAACAGCACAAAAATTTACTAGTCAGTCAATTTGGTGTCACCCCTCATACGGTGTCACCCAGTATGGTCTGCACTGCCCAAATCTCCCTACTGACACCACCATGAGGATCGAATGACAGAACACATAGACTGAAGTAAGAAGACCTGTCACACAGGAAATGTGCAATCAACATTACATCATCATCATCATCGCATCACCATTGCCACAAATGACCACAATCCCAGTTTCCAATTGTTCTTTCAGAAGTGTCACAGTTTGGGCAATGAACGATGTGATCACCAATCATTATCTCTTTGAAATACTGGAGGGAGGGAATATTAAATAAAATTACATATGGTAACAATTTCAAATTTGATGCTTTTTGTTCTTTTCTTCATCCTCCCCTTTAACCCTCTTCCCATTTTAGCAACAGGACAGTTGTTGTTGTTGAGTGCCGTCGAGTTAGTTCTGACCATAGCAACCCTGAACAGGGTTTCTGAGGCTGTAAATCTTTACGGGAGCAGAAAGTGTCATCTTTCTCCAGCGGAGCAGCTGGTAGTTTCGAACTGCTGACCTTGCTGTTAGCAGCCCGATTCGTAACCACTACACTACCAGCGCTCAACAGGACAGTGGGGCCCTAGATATCAGGCTAGGCTTCACTTAGGAGATGAGAGCATGTCTTTGTTATCTACTGCTGCTGTAATAAAACTACACAACCACAAGTGGGTGGTTGTAAATAACAGAAATGTATTGGTTTCAGAGGCTGGTGGTTATGCGCCGTAGAGTTGGTTCTAACTCATAGCAACCCTGCATAGGGTTTCCAAGACAATGATCTTTACAGGAGTGTAAAGCCTCTTTTTTCTTCCGTGGGAAAAAAAAAACAAAAAACCTTGTAATTTTGAACTGCTGACCTTGAGGTTAGCAGCCAGACTCATAACCATTATGCTATCAGAGGTCCTCGGTTTTGGGGACTAGAAGTTCAAATAAGGGCACTAACTATAGGGGAAGGCCCTTCCTTGTCCATAGACCCAGGAGTAAGTATCTTAAGTTCTCTTTGCTTTCAGCAAACAAAGTAGTATCATCTGCATATCACACATTTTTAGTGAGTTTTACAATCCTGATGCCATGTACGTAGTTCATATAATCCAGTTTCTTAGATTATTTGTTCAACATACAGATTGATTAAGTATCGTGAACTGGAGCAAAACTTTCCTGATTTGAAACCATTCAGTGTCCATGTGTTCTGTCCAAATGACTGTCTATTTATTGGTCTATGTACAGGTTCCTCATGAGCACAATTAAGTGTTCTGGAATACCCATTCTTCACAATGTTGTCCATAGCTTGTCATGATCCACACAGTCAAAAGCCTTTGTGTAGTCAATAAAGTACAAGTAAACATCTTCTAGTATTCTCTGCTTTCAGTCAAGATCTAGCTGATGTCAGTGATGAGATCCCTAGTCATATTGTCTTCTGAATCAGGCTATAATTTATGGCAGTTACCTGGTGAAGTATTGTTGCAGTACTTTTAAAATTATATTCAGCAAAAATTTACTTGTATGTGATATTAATAATATTGTTTATTGATTTCAGCAGTCTGTTAGGTCATCTTTCTTTGGGATGAACACAAAGATGGATCTCTTTCAAACAATTGGCCAGGTTGTCTTCCAAAGTTTTTGACATAGATGGGTGGAGCTTCCAGAACTGCAGCAGTTTGTGGGAAGGTTTCACTTAGTATTCCATCGATTTCTGGAGCCTTGTATTTTGCCAGTGATTTTGGAGTAGATTATACTTCTTAGGTATCATCAGTTCTTGACATTATCTACCTCTTGACATGGTTGGACATTGACCATTTCTTTTGGGTACAGTGACTCTGTGTATACTGTCTATATTCTTTCGATGTTTTCTGCATTGTTCAGTATTTTGCCCGTTGTTTTGTTGTTGTTTAGTGTTGTTGAGTTGGTTCCAATTTGTAGCAAACCTGTGTAGGATATCCCAGGAGTGATGGGTAGATTGGAACCATCGATCTTGCAGTTCAAACTGACCTTGTGGTCCAGTACTTATTCTATGGCACCCTACTAAGACTCCATTTTTCCATTGTTGTTTTTGTTAAGTGCTGTTGAGTTGATTCTGACTCATAGAGACCCTTTATAGGGTTTCTGAGGAGTGACTGGTGAGTTTGAACTGCCGATCTTGCAGTTCAAACAGACCTAGGGGTCTAGTTCATTAACCTACAGTTCCACACCAGGACTCCATTTTGCCCATATAATCCTTCAGTATTGCAAATCAAGGCGTAAATTTTTTTCTTCAGTTTGTTTAGCTTGAGAAATGCTGAGTTTGTTCTTCCCTTTTGTTTTTCTAAGTCCAGGTCTTTGCACATTTCATTAAAATACTTTACTATTTCTTCTAGAGCTGACCTTTGAAATTTTCTGTTTAGCTGTATGAATTCCTTATTTCGTCTGTTCACTTTTGCTTCTCAATGTTCAAAAGCAAGTTTTGGAATCTCTTCTAATATCCATTTTCTTTTCTTTTGTCTCCTTCTTTTAATGACCATTTACTTTCTTGTTGTATTATGTTTTTGATGTCATCTGACAGTTCTTCTGATCTTCAGTCACTAGTGTCTAATGCATCAAATTTTGAGTATCTTCCACCCTGAGAGTTTTATCTTCTGGTGTTGTTTTATGAAGTTTTCATTTTTGGCACTGCATCTGACAACGTTTCGCTACTATTCATTCAGAAGTAGCCTGCCTCTCCTTTTTTGTAGTCTTAGACTGGAAACTCTGCTGAATCATGTCCACCATGGGTGGCTCTGCTGGTATTTAAAGTATCAGTGGCATAGCTTCCAGCATCACCATAACACACAAACCACTACAGTACAACCAACTGACAGGAGAGTGGTGGATTTCCAAACAGGGTATTATTTATTAGGTATAAGGGTTAGGACATCAATACAACTTTGTGGGAGACACAGTTCAATCAACTACAGAGTATAGGAATCCAGCACCAGACATGACAAATGTGGATGGATGCCCAACAATAGGGAATAGGAAAACCAGCCTGTGAACAACAGTTCTGCTACATAGATGCTAGTCCACTGGGCTGGAGCCATGGACATGGCAGAGGGGAAAAGTTGGGGATTTAGTTACTGGAAATTCAGTCAGCTGGTGAGGGCCTGGTCAAAGTAGAACAGGCAGATGGTGCAGTTCGTGGGAAGCCAGAGCAGATTAGGAGAATGATTATTAATATGTTTATGTTTCCAAGGTTTATACTAGTCCGCCTGGGGAGAGGCCTTTTCCAAAAAGCTGTCATAGTATAGTGCAGATGCAGTGCAGTGAAGGACAGAGTCCTCAAGTCAGGCCTAGCTCTACTATGAACTTAATGAGTAGTCTTAGACAAATGCATTCAGTCTCTCTTCCATGATTTTTTATTCATACAAAGGCCACATCTACTCCCAGATTTCTTCCAGCTCTTTAGAGGGAGAATGGTTAACACCCCAGACACTGGAATCCGACAGAGCTGGTTTCATTCACCAACTTCTTCATATTAGGCCATTCAGTTGATGTCTCTAAGCTTCAGTTTCATCACCTATTCAATTTTGACAATAATTTAATTTTATTCAGTAAAGAGTTAGCTCAGTTGTGCTTAGGGTACCCAAACTCTCTGCTCTGTGGGAGAAAGATGAGACTTTCTGATACCAGAAAGATTTTTTTTTAATTTTTAAAAAAGCTTTGGAAACCCTATTCAGAGTTGCTATGAGTCAGAACCAACTCAATAGAACTTAACAACAACTTTACAACAGAATTAAATGGCTCTAGCAACTCAAATTAAATGTACTAAAAGACAAAAATCAAGGTGTTATTATAAGAAGTTATTTACCCTGGAGCTTTGCTTTCATTCTAGACCTCGGAGAGTTTAAGGATAGAGAAATAAGTGTCACTCTGACATCTTATTTCATATTCATAACAATGTTAAAAAATGGATTATGTTCTAAAGTGATTGAGAAACTATGACTTGCTTGATGCTCCAAGATGACATGGAAGAGAGACCAAGCAATCATAAGGCCTTTAAGTGTGTGGGAATAGTACATTTATTTTAGTAATTTAAAATGGAAATCAATTCCAATTTAAAATGAAGAACATATATGTGTCAGAATTAAATGCTTTTAAAATGTTTACACTCCATTTTGGCTGTAAAATGAAGAGCAACATCAAGAAGAGTATGTGATATACAAATCCCTACATTGAAAAGCAGTGCAAATTTTTTTTCATTGGCACCATAGAGACCAACAAGACACATGCATGGTAATAAACATGAGATTACAAAACTGAGAAATAAACAACAAACAACATTTCTCTAAAGATAAAATTTTAAATATGACAAAATATGGAATGTATGTATTCAGTCTCATCTCAAGCTATGTGTAATGTTATTTTAAGCTTTCCATTTGCTAACATATACGTGAAAATTTAAACCTGAGATTGAAACTGATAGCAAAGTCTCCAGAGATATGGCAGGTATCTAAACTTTTTTTTAACCTTTTTAATTTCCCGATCTTTAATCATTATGATACACTGTGTGTTTGTATGTTTAACTACTTCTCATCAATTTTCCCTTGTGTATAATCTGGGTAAATACAGTAAGAAGGGTTGGAGAAGCTCCCTCTTGTACTGACTCACCTTCTGTCCTGAACATCCACCTGGCAGGCTATTAACACAGCATTCCAGGATCCACCACAAGGAACTCAGGGAAACATCAGCATAATTAAATAATGCCACCAGCCCTTGCAAGTGAACTCCCAACTGTGCTGCTCATCATGAAAGAGCTTTCAAACACAGATCACCTAGGGGGTCTAGTGTGAAAATCTGACTCCTCTCCCTTGCATTCCATTAAAACAGCTAAAATAGGAGGTATCGTGTATGAGGCAAAGACCACAGGAATTCTATCTCAATAATTTTAAACTCATTTTACAAAAACACCAGGTATCCTTTATTTCTACACAATGTTAATATCTATATGGGAAGTGGAAAATTCATATAAATGAGTTGACTAGTGAGTTTAATCACCTTATTAGGAATCCAGCATTTGATTTCTGCCTTGAGCTAATAGTACATTTATTGCTTGACATCATGTGACTATAACAGCCAAATTCAACCAAATTGTTTCTTTTCTGGCACCCTATCTTGTGGGATCAACACAGGCTCTGCCTAACCCAGAAGCACAACTGTTACTCAAGGACATTTCATAATTATGTTGTCTTTCATTCTAGACTTCTTTGGGGTTTAACAGTTTTAATTTCAGGTTTAGGGGCGGTGTTGTGGATAGAACTGTGTCCCGTAAACATTTTTGTTGGAAGCCTAAAATCTTCTTTTTGTAAAGAACAATATGTGCATTATTTATTAAGCTGAAAGAAATGAAAAATTCTAACATCAGTTTGTAATATTGGATTCTCTGGACAAAAGGGAGTCCTGGTATGGTGCTGTTGGATAAGCACTGGATGGCTAACCACAAGGTTGGCAGTTCAAATTTAAGCACTACACTGCTAAACTCAAGTTTGGAGATTCAAACTCACCAGTCAAACCTCGGAAACTCTAGGCAGGGTCACTAAGTGTAGTAACTGTCTCATCTGCACTTATTAATGATAATGGTCAAGGAACCCTGATGGCACTGTTTGTTAAACATTGGGCTGAGAGCCAAAAGATCTGTGGTTCAAATTCATCAGCTGCTGTGTGGGAAAAAGATGAGGCAGTATTTTTCTGTCAGGATTTACAACCTTGGAAACCCTAAGGAGCAGTCCTACTCTATCCTATAAGGTCACCATAAGTCCGAATTGACTTGAAGGTAGTGGGTTTGGTTTTGATTTTGGAGTAAGGGTTGGAATGTATTCTGGGAAGAAAAGAAGTTGATACATTTGGAAGGCAGAGGGAAAATTCTCCTATGTCCTTGCTTATTTCGTATTTCTCACTCTAAACTAAAATGTTTAGTTGTCTGTACCATTCAAGGTGTTAGTATGGAACAAATGGAAATTTACCAGAATTTATTTCTGAGCTTTAGTTTCTTCCTCTAAAAAACTGCAAAGCATAGTGCTGAAAGATCATGTGACTATGTGAAATAAATAAGGTAATGCATAGAAAAGTTTTTGTTAAAACTGCAGAAAGACCTACTCAAATGTTTTTTTATGTAGGTGTTTGGCATTAGACAGATAATAGTTTCAAGAATACTTTATAAAAGCTCTTGGCAATTGCATTTCTCCTTAAATGAAGTGAATTATATGTCTAAAAGGGTTATTTCTCAGTAACTCTTTTCCATGAAAGTTCAGCTATTAACATCTGTCTTTTATTAATTCAGCTTCAACTTTAGCCATAGGCTTCCCTATCTGGATGTTTTTTTCTTTTTGTTGACCCAAAGGATTTGGACATGTGCTCAACCTCCTGCCTTGCAGAATCTCCCAGAAACTGTGGTTTCAAACTAAACCAAATAGAAATCAAACTCATTCCACTGAGTCTATTCAGACTCGTAGCTAACCTACGTAGGGTTTCCAAGATTTACTGTAAATCTTTCAGGGAGCAGACAGCTCATCTTTCTCCTGTTGAGCAGCTGGTGAGTTTGAACTGCCAATATTTCAGTTAACAAGCCAATGGCAGGCCTCCCAGCTTGGTGCACATCCTAGCTCCCCCCATTCATGAAAACAAGGTTTTCTGACTCACTTTCTGCCCTAGTCTAGGACTCAGCCTGAAGCTCTCCTTCCCCAACAAGGTCCAGCTGCTGAGACCCCAGGATTCTAGCTTGTTATTTAGGGAGATTGGATAAGACTAAACTTCTTAAAAATAGCTTACTCACACTATTAAACAAAACCAATCAAAAAAAAAAATTACACACACAATTGTAAAATACATTGAACAACCATATCATTAACTTTCCATCATGAATTATAGCTCTAGCGTATATGTACAGCCAAGTAATTTGTGGGGAAATAGATGAAAAACTAATTGTTAACCTCTGAACAGGAGACCCATCCTCTGTAAATCATAAAGGTGAGATAACAACACAGATTAGCAATGGCAATGGTGGTAAATTTCAGCTTGTCAGATTAATTGAAGAGGGTTATAAAATATCAATAAAGCCCAGTCTTAAAAGTAGTTATTAGATGTTTGAGATTTTTTAAAAAGTGGATAGACAAATATAACACTCTCATTTTGGCAAGGCGTAAAATCTGCCTTCGAAAATTTGTAAGGAAGATTGGAAATATTGTAGAGACAATGGACCTAAAGTAAATCTTCAAAAAGCAGATTGAGAGTTTAAACCAAACTTAAAGTCCAGTGCATTAACCCACAGCACCACACCATAGAACCCCCTCAAGCTGGGAGAGTAAGGAACAGGCGACTATAGCCAGAGGACTGAGGACACAGTCCCAGATTATGTCCCTATTGCCTTAGCATGGGTGGTATAACCAAGGCTCACAGGAGAGTCCAAGAAGCTATGAACATCTTGCCACCAAAGTAGATCCAATGTGAGAATAAAAGTGGGCGGCTGAAAGTAGGGCTCAGAGCAAGAATCCCCACTTCAGGTATAAGAGCTTGCTCTGAGACCTGCTTCAGGCCGGGGTCATAAGAACAACCAGGCATGGCTAGGCAAGTCCCCAACAGAATATCTTAAGAGACACAAATGCAGGGTAAAGAGCACACTCATAAAACTGTCACAATTGAAGACTCACAGGCCAGGTGGCCGGAACAGATAACAGATAAGATGAGGTCAGCAGGACTGGAAAAAAGTCTTAGTACTATAGGTTACTTATGTGATGTTATGTTTAAATCTATTGGATCCCGCGGTTTCTGAATGCTCCATTGGGTAAAAGTTGTAATCCTAGTTTGCATATCCCCCTCCCATGGTGTGTCCCAAAACCCTATATAAGGTGTGGTTTGTGAACTGCTTGGGGTCGAGCTTTGGTGAGCTGATGCAGTAACACTGCTGTAACACTGCTGTAACACCGCTGAACACTACACTGCCAGCCGCCACTCCACCCTAGCATGCTAGCTTGAATAAAGCCCGCCTGCTTTTGCATTATCTTTGTCTCTTGGTCTCCTTATTGGGTGGTGGTCTCGGACCCTAACACCATGAACTAGGATTGCAAAATAGGATCCCATGCAAAGGAACCACATAGGAGAAGCTGCCTTCTCTGATTCCCATTTACAAACTGTAACTTGAAACCACACTGAGAAGGGTATTCTTGGACATGGGAGTTCCCAGACTCAGCAGGGAGTGGTGATGATGGTAACCAATTGGCAACAAACAATCCAGTAGCTGTACTACCAGGCACCAACCTAAGTGCTTTAAACTACCATTGTCTATAATCCTAACAAGAATCATACTTAGTATGTTAATATGTATATGTATTCTCATTTTACAGATAAAGAAACTGAGAGTCAGAGAGGTGTAATCAATTGTCCAAGGTCATACTATAAAACAAGATTCATACTCACATTTGTTTAGCTTTCCATGATAGCTAGCAAGCATCCTCCTCTAAATGAATTATGAAAGACCACATTCCTTTTATCTTATGAATCCTCCAAATAACTATTAACATAGAAACAACCATTTTCTATGATAAAAAATTAAGTAATGAGAATGATAAGTTAACTTAGTCAAATCAGTTTTGCAAATAAATGCCAATAGTTTCCTGAGTTCCCTCCCTTTCTTCAGATCAGTGCTCCCTATGATCTTATACTATGTAGTGGCTCAGATTGTGAAATAAATCAAACTCCCATGAGCTAACAGTACTGAATTCCAATAAAACAGCACCTTACTTTGCAACTGTTAGAAGGTGATGTGATTCTACCAAAGAAGAAGAGAAATGAATAAAAATTAAACAAGCGGATGAGAACCTTTAGGAATTTTAAGCCCAGGAATGAATGGAATATGCTCTTATCAAAACCAGTATTTGATTTCTACCTGCTGACCACAAAGCCCACCATGGGCCTAGTCAGGAACTGACTCAATTCCTGGTGACTCTTTCTTTGCCAGTTCCTTCAGTGCACCTTGTACTTCCTCCTTCAGTATCATTGGCTCTTGATTGTAAACTACCTCTAGAAAATGGTTCCTAGAAAAGGGAAAAAAGAGGATCAGAATATACAACAGTTCAGAAAATTAGAAAGGATGGCTTAAGCAGATGACTAATGCTGAAAGAGCAGAGCTAGTTTTGTGGTAGCAAGATTGTGGTCTAGGATAAGCAACGAAGACGACAAAGTGACTTGGTTGGAGACTTTTTCAAGGAAAGTGATGTTAGACAAAAGCCACAGTTCAGATAAGGAAGACGGAGTATTATGGGAGAAACTGATTGCACACCATCCCCAAATCAACCTTTGTTGGTAGTTTTGCAACAATTTCTGGTGAGAAATTTGGTAGAAGGAGTGGATTGATAGTTCCAGTGGACAGATGCCCATTTTTAAGGTTTATGGTTATGAAGGTGCATTCCTGGGGTGGGGCCATTACTTTTTAAAATCTCATTTCCTGACTTTGTTTAGACCGAAGGAACAAAACTGCAGTGGTTTTTCAGTGCCCTAATGCTGGGTGGCTTTGCTTTAGGAGTATCCCCAGCCTCTGCTGCATGCTCCCATTCAAAATGGACTCTTCCTGCTATGTTGGCCATATATTCAATCTTCCTTCTTAGCCAGTGTCACTTTGACGTTCTGAACCACACTTTGACAACCTGCCTTAGTTTTTACCTTTCCTGCTCTAATTTCAGAGTTAGCAACCTTTATGGATGTCATAGTGCCTCTAGCCATATTAAGTCAAATGACAGACTTGCCTCTGCAAATGGATTTAGGTCTTGGAATGTGAACCCTTGGGCAAAGAGATTTGAGCAATAGATACCTATAGATGGACAGTATACATTTTCTAAACATTTTCAGCTCCATCTTATTTGAATCTGGATTTTTCCCAACAGGAGGAAGGTGAGGAGAGAAAGGTTATCACAGAGGCTAAGATGTAGCCCCACAGCCAGATTCTGTTCCTTTATTGCCACCATACTTTGTGGAACAGGATTGTAAGAAATTGCCTTGGCATCCTGGTATGGCGCTGTGGGATAACGCACTGGACCGGAAGGTTGGTTTGAACCACAAGGTCAGTGGTTCAAACTCACCAGTCACTCCTTGGAAACCCTATATGGGTTGCTATGAGTCAGAACCAACTCTAGGGCACTTTGCAACAATAAACAACTCGAGTGAGGGAAGTCTTGGTTCAGCAGAAGAACCTTGTCTTCCATGTGGGAGATCCAGGTTCAATTCCTAGATAATTCACTTTATGTGTAGCCATTACCCCACTTTCAGTGAAAGGTTGTTTGTTTCTGAACAGGTTTCAAAGCAGCTTCAAGATGAAGAGGAAAGTCCTGGTGGTCAGTTAATGAAAACATTATGAACATTTTGAAACACTATATATCACATGCAACTGACACAGGACAGGTCTGTTATGTCTAGACATAAAGTCTTTTCAGTGTTCCCAAAGAACAAAGACTTAGAGCACTGATTCAAGCCAACTGAATTAAAAGAAAGAAAGAAATTGTAGCATAAACCAGAAGGCATTGTTGTGATGTTCTTTCTGTCAATCCTCACAACAACCCAAATCCATTCCTAATCCTAAAATGTGCTATTATTAATTCCAGGAAACTAAGACACAGAAAGATTGAGCAACTTGCTTAAGATCCCACAGATAGTAGCAGAGTCTGTCTTGGGACCCAGGCATCTAGCTAAGGAGCCTGTGCCCATAATCCCTAAACTTCAAGGCAGGATTTAGACTAAACATTCATGATGTGGTGTTTGGAGTTTACATTTTCTCCCTGAGGCAAACAGATAGAAAGCCAACGTACAGTTGAGATTGCTCAGAGAATGTTAAGTACAAACAAAAAAGAATTAGGTTTTCTTAATGAAGAGTTCTTCTGCTAAGAGTCCTTGAAATATATTCTTCCCTTACTGAGGAAAGCACCAGGTAAAAAGATGACTGGAATCTTCCAGTCAGGGCATTTTTTTCTTGCTAGGGAAGGAGCTCTGGTAGCGTAGTGGTTACGAATCGGGCTGCGAACCTTAAGGTCAGCGGTTCGAAACTACCAGCCGCTCCGCGGGAGAAAGATGAGGCTTTCTACTCCCGTAAAGATTTACACCCTCGGAAACCCTGTACAGGGTCGCTATGGGTCGGACCCGACTCGATGGCACTTAACAACAACAACAACAGGGACAGATAGATCAAATGCTAGGTCCCTTCTTTTTCCTCACCCTGCTATACAGAGGGTTTTCTGTTTGTACTTTCTTCTCTTAGATATGTTAATACATGGTCTTTACCCATGTTTTAAATGTGCTAATTTCCAAACTGTCCCTGCAGGTACTTTCTGATCTTTTGATTGGATCTTAATCTGGAAGCTCATTAGCCAGCATTTCACATATGATTCTGGAGTTGTGTTTCCTGCTTTTGGCTTTACCCTTCTGGGTTAATTTGCTTACCTGTGAATTCTGAGATATTTCACTAAGCTTCTTAAATGTTTTCAAAATTCCTTACTAAAGTTGACTTTTTTTTCACCGTCCACTTGTAATTGGGGAAATTTTTCTAATAGAAATTCTTCACAAATACTTCCCATTTGGAAATGGAAGAGGCATCTATATTTTTGGTGCTTCATTTTATTCAGGGTGTTTTGTTCAAAGCTCTGTACAGAGATAAAGGATATTTTCCTGGGGATGTTAGGGAGAGAATGAGTAGTAAAATTCTGAGTCTCTTCTGTACTGAACAAAACGTTACCAGCAGAAGTGGCAATCTTGAAAAGAGATATATTTTTTTAAAGGTAATATATTGATGAGACCAGTATTGAGACTACTGAGAGGATTTTTCAGAAAAAGAAATCAGAAAGTAAGGCTTGATTCTCCATATTCCCTTTCCACTGTTACCCTGTTACCCACCTTCTGTTTATCCCTGAGAACACAAACTCAGGAAGCAGACTCTGAAACTACCTGTCATGGCTTTACATCATCTAGAAATTGTTCATGAGTCAGGTATAGTTTATATTTCCATTTCGTGATATGAGTCTAGCACCTGACTGTAGTTTAATTAGTTTCATATTTTAAACAGATTAGATAGATAAACAGACAGGTAGATAATAGCAATTCTTAGGGAAATAACAATAGAAATGCCAAGTAGAGCAGTCCTTTCAGGTAAGTATTCTTATTCTAATCATAATACTGAGGGATATTTTGCATAGAAGCTTGATTACACTGCACAGCAAAATAAATAAACAAATATATAAATAACATTTAAAGAGTAAGTAAACCTTTCAATCATCCCTAGAAATTCTTCATGGTTTAATATAGGTTTATAGCCCTTCCTACTTGCGTTGCAACAACAATGAAATAGTTTGTTACTCAGTCAAAGCCATATGTATAGAATGATCACGTCACAAAGAAAGACGCTTTGGAAGCCTGGAAGTGTCTTACTCAAGCGTGATGGATGGGGCCAAATCCAGGCTGCTCAAGGAAAGGCCATTGCACCCCCCTGAAACTGCGTCTTTACTTGTGAACACTTTATCTACAAGAGTCGGCCTCGTTTTTCCCCCTTCAGAGTGCTCAATAGGGGTTTTTGTAACGTTCCATCTAGTCAGTTCCAATCCATAGCAACCCTGTATGGGGTTTTGACCCACAGTGCCACCCCAGGACTCCTCAATAGGGTTGTTGTTGTTGTTATGTGCCGTGGAGTTGGTTCCAACTCATAGCAACCCCGTGCAGGGTTTACTGAGGCTGTAAATCTTTAAGGGAGCAGAAAGCCTCATCTTTCTCCTGCGGAACAGCTGGTAGTTTCGAACTGCTGACTCTGAGGTTAGCAACCCAATTCGCAACCAGTACGCTACCAGAGCTCCTTCCTCAATAGTGTTAGGGGAAAGAATATAATCTGTAAGAAAAGTAAGTAAAGTAAAAATAAACACAGTGTGTTGGGCACATTCTAATTGCCTCAGCAGATCCATTCTTCACTCTTTCCCACCCTACTGTTGGCTCCATGAACTTAATGGGTTTGCTTTGCCTTTTGGCTCCAGTTGGGCTTGGTCAATGGAATGTACCTGTAGGAGATAAGATGAACTAAGCACATTGTTCCACAAGCTCCCTTCTTGCTAGGTTGTTGCGGATTGGTTGTATATTTACCTTAGATATGGCTCTTATCAGCTTGCCCTTTCTAGATCCTTTATCCTAGGGTGGTAATAAAAGTATATATCCTCACTCCCACTAATTTCCAACTGTATCCTCCAGTGTTAGGTGCCTAAAGCTGCCCACACCTGTAAATAATCCTTTTATTAAAGTCTTGTTGATTAACCCTGTTCAACTGGGCCAGCTGATTCTTCTAAGAACCCTTACTTATAGAATCCAGTGGCTTTAGCTGAGATAAATTGTAAAAAATAAGAAATAGTTATGAAAACTTAGTTAACTGCACATATTCAGGAGTTCTGGTTGTTAAGCACTGGACTGCTAGCCACAAGATTGGTGGTTCAAACCCACAAACTGCTCCTTAGGAACCCTATCAGGGTTTATAAGAGTTGAAACCAACTCAGTGACACTTACTAACAAAGCTCATATACACACAAATTTAGCTAAGAAAAGGTACAGGACAGATTTCTTTAAGACTGAATGTTTATTTTACCTCAGAGAGAAAGAGAAAAAAAAGATATCAAGTCTAGCGATACAGTCCTGAAGAGGGAAATGAAGGCACTGTTCACCATAACTGTAAGTCAAGGAAAGACTCAAACATTTTCTAGTTCTTACTTCAAATTAGTACCTTTAAGGTCAAGGCAAAATTGTGTGTGTGGTTTTTGCACATGGAAAAATGGCTACAACAGAAGAGTAGTTTGAGAATTGAGAAGTTGAGAGTTGTAGGTCACCATTCTTAGTTCTTAAATTTGATGAAAATTATAGACGTAGAAATAAAAACAACATAACTCTTTCACCAGCCACCTTTCACCACTGAAAATGTGCTTTGAGTATTTTCTTGAGGCCTTCATGAACCAGTGAGTGTATCATGACAGATCAACATGCTCTCACAGGAGGAAGCTTATTGACATTTCTACAAACAGTTGGATGAAAACGGCATTAAATCTCCTCTTGACCATATTCCAGTCACCTTCTCTCAAAAAATACAATGTCCTGTAAAAGAGAGGTCATGAATCTCTGTTTTTACCACTTTGTACCCTCAAACAGATCCTAACGCAGAGTGGTGATTTCGTGAGAAATCACTAAAGATTCCACAGTTTTGAGTTTTCTCACTGAATGCTCTGGCCTAGCTCCTGAAGTGTGCAGAAGGCAGTGCCATTTGTAACTATGAGAAGCCAGTCATCTATATAGCCCTGCTAGCGTAGTGGATTCTGAGCTGGGTTGCTAATCACAAGGTCAGAAGGTCAGTAGTGTGAATCTACTAGGCACTTCTCGGGAGCAAGTTCAGGGGAGAAAGATGAGGCTTTCCACTCCAGTAAAGATTTACAGCCTCAGAAACACTATAGAGGGTCATTATGCATCAAAACAGACTCCACAACATTTAACAACACATACACACACACA
>NW_006408563.1:5203887-5216486 GCF_000296735.1 Chrysochloris asiatica | reverse complement strand
AACCACAAGGTCAACAGTTCGAAACTACCAGCTGTTCCGTGGGAGAAAGATGAGGCGTTCTGCTCCCGTAAAGATTTGCAGCCTCAGAAACACTGTGCAGGGTCGCTTTGAATTGGAACCGACTCCACGGCACTTAACAACAATATATATATGACTGATTTCTCAAATTATATATATATATTTGTTGTTGTTGTTGTTGTTAAGTGCTGTCAAGTCGTTTCTGACCCATAGCGACCCTTTTATAGGGTTTCCAAAGAGCAGCAGGTGAGCTTGAACCACCAACCTTGCAGTTCAAATGACTTTGCAGTATGACACATTAGCCCACAGTGCCACACCAGGAATATATATATATATATACACACATACACATACATACATACATATATATATGTATTTGTGTGTATATATAGAGAGACTTCTGGTGTAGCACTGTGGATCTGCTCCTCGGAAACCCTATACAGGGATGCTATGAGTTGGAACCAACTCAACAACACTTAACAGCAACATATATGTATATACATATACATGCATATAAATATGTATGTATTTATATGGAGTCCTGGTGCTCTGCTGTAGAATAGGCACTAGACTTTTTACCACAAGGTCAGTGGGTCAAACCCACCAATTACTCTCTGGAAACCACACACAGGGTTGCTATGAGTCAGAACCAACTTATGGGCATTTAGCAAAAACAACAATATATATATTTATGACTGACTTTTCATTTTATATATATAAAATCCACTGGATCACTATAGTGATGAGTATATCTATCTATCTATCTATCTATATTATACTATACTATGTTGTTGTTGTTACGTGCCGTCGAGTCGGTTCTGACCCATAGCAACCCTGTATAGAGTTTCTGAGGAGTGACTGGTGAGCTTGAACCACCGACCTTGCAGTTCAAATGGCATTGCAGTCTGGCGCATTAACCCACAGCGCCACACAAGGACTCATAATAGGGATCAAATCCTCTTCTGTAGAGTTCCTTCTAACATGCTGTCTTTCAAGACGACAGTTTTGTTGCTCCTGGGTACGTTGGCCATACTTGCCACTTTCATATGCACTTATTTAGGTCTGTGGAGGATGTGCAGAAAATTACTGGTCTTGACACTGTTCTTATGCAGTATTATCACCATTGAGTGCTGGTGTGGCACTGTGGGTTAACGCACTAGACTGCAAAGTTGGTTTGAACCTCAAGGTCGGCAGTTCAAGTTCACGAGCCGCTCGCTGCTCAGAAACCCTATAAGGGGCCACTATGTGTCAGAACCGACTTGATGGCACATAACAATAAACAACAACAACAATATCCTTATCGACTTCTGAGAAGCAATGTTCAGCTTCCTTTCCTCAAGAAAACATACCAAAGTATTTATTAATTTCTAATCTACTCCAACCATATGGACAGTAGGCCCTGGATTCATATTGACAAAATATTTTTTAAAGCTCCTCTCTTCTTGAATTTATTTTTATTTGTCTACCTTGCTAGAGTTTTTTGTTTGGGGTTCTAAGGACTGGTCTCGCTCAAAATAGCATAATGTAACAATAATTGCATGGAAGCGAGTGTTACTGTGAAGATTCCTACCAGTTCTCCACTGACAATGATACTGGAATGTAAGTGCAGAACTAAAGCAACTTCAAAAGATAGTTTCTTCTTTCTTATGAATATTGGAATCTCAAGGTTTTGTTGCTTTCATTCTCTTACTCTTACCCAATCCTCTCTGTTCTCCAGCCTAGATACTTCTATGAGATAGATACTAGAAAGAATCAGTTTGGTCATCTTAGCTATTCATCTTTATCAGGTATCATTCTTTATATTTAGGTGTGGTATAGACCATCAGCTAGCCTTGATGGCTGTTCTTAAATCAGCATCCAGTCTTGGTTTAACCAATAGTCCTCTTAGTCCCTCTGTTGGTTTGGCACTGCTTCTTTGAGTAGGGGATTACAACAAGGGAACTTGCTACTAGATGGAGCTCATTGGGTTTGGTAAATGTCACAACTAATATATGCTACACACATATCATCATTTGAAGATACCAAGTTCTAAAACATTTACAAAGAACTTAGTAAATTGATCTTTGTGTTTGCTACGAAGTTATCTGTTTTAAGCCTTATAAAATTTGTTGAAGTCCACAAAGAACCTATTTATATTCTTTATTACTTTAATCTTTTGGTTATAAGTAAAGGAATTTGAAGATAGTTGCAAAAAATTGTAACAAATATGTATCAAGCAACAAGAGTGCACATGCTTGAGGCAAAATACGGATTAACTCAAGTTTTCCTGATAGCATTGAAATAAAAGTTGCACTTACTGTAATTCATGTACATGTGTACTAAAGTATTAATGGCTTTCTCAAATAATTTTATACAAAGGAACCACAACTTTAAACTCAGATTGTCTTTCAAAGCTTCAATCATGAATCCATGGGTTAGTGCTGAAAATTATACCATACAAAATAAATGAACTATTACCACCAGATAGCATTATAGTTAAGCAACTTGAACATTTAATATTTATAGGATCTTTGAATTTGCTAGTTATAGTCCTTGTAACCATAGTTATGAAAAACTATTAATTTAAGTTTGATGACTGAACAAGAGTAGAATTTTTTTTTCTTAAATGATGATGGAAATTAAGAGTTATTTTGGCTCTCAGGCGAAAACTTATATTTTACTGACAAAATGTAGACATACTTACTCTTGAGGAAAGTGTGAATTTAAAATAGACTAGGGGATTTTTTTTTCCATCAGCCTTTCAAATTGAATTGGAAATATTTTTAGTGATTTTCATAAATGCAAAGTATTTGTGAGACTTAAACACTGTATATATCCTTGTAAAAGCCTGCCTGGGAAAGCCTGCTCGGGCAATCATTGCTGTCAATTACTTTCCTGCCCTCTTTGCCAATAAGGAACTCTGGTAGCGTAATGGTTATGAGTCGGGCTACTAACCTCAAGGTCAGCAGTTTGAAACTTTCAATCATTCTGTAGGAGAAGGATGAGACTCTCTGTTCCTGTAAAGATTTACAGCCTCAGAAACCCAGTCAGAACCAACTCCACAGCACATAACCACCTTGCCAATGGCTTCAAGCCAGATCAGCTAGTGTGAGACACTGGTGAAACCATGAAGGGAGGGTTCACAGGGTATTCCTCTGTAAAAATGCTGTGGGGGTGGTGTCTTCACAAATTGGGGAAGAGAATCACCATCAGACTCAGCCCTAAACTGATTCCTATGAGGCGGAAGTAAGACATGCTTCTACCCTTCAATCTTTTTTTTTTTTTTTAACCAATACCGACGCCAACCATCAACCATGGCACTTTCTACTTCTATGATTGATGAATCATTGCAAGGGCCACACAAAATTCACAGACAATGTTCATGAATACAGGCTTTATTAGAGAGGTAACTGGTTACAATTTAGGATCAGAAACAATCAAGATACAGTTTTGCTTTTTTTTTAGGATAACCTTCTCTTAGCAGTGCTCACAGGCACACCTCTCTCTAACTTGGCCTCTTGGCCCCCAGCCCACTCCAAAATCTGTTACAAAGCTCTTTTTTAACTCTACCAGTAAATGCCCAAAGGCACTCACTCTGCCAGTAAGGCTTGATCCAAAGGTGCTCAGTCTAGCTCTGTGGGTCAGCAAACTTAGCTTCCCCCATTAAATGACCAGAGGTACACTACTCCACCAGAAAGACCTCTACCCTAAGTCACTGTTTTCTTGCCCATTGAGTCTGTCTTATGCCAGTTCTGCCACCTCTGCTGCTGCCATGTCCATGTCTCTGTTTCTTGCCCTCCCTCTTAGTCTCTGGTGTCACAGCTTTGCCTCTGGATTGAGGAGGTTCGCTACAGGGATCTCAGTTGCTTTCCACTCCTGGGTCTCCTTTCTGGATTATAGTGAGACCCCTTTTCCACCTCTGGGAAGGTTCATTTAAATCTAGATGGATGACAAAAAGGACCACTAATCCCCATGTTGGTGTTGTTTCCAACTCATAACAACCCTATGCTTAAGAGAATAAAAACACGGTCCAGTCCTGCGCCATCCACACAATTATTCTACTGTGTCAAACATACAACAATAGCTTCACTACCACTATTTATCTGGGAATAATAGCTCAAAGCAAAGAGCTTTCCTAATATTGACAACATTTGTATAAGGAATGATAATATCCTGTGTTCACTTTGTCACATTAGTGTGGAAAAGTAGTTGTTTTCATGTCCTGTTGTTGCTGCTGTTGTTGGCATTGCCCAGTCGTTTCTAACACATAGAGACCCTCCCTACACACAACAGAGAGAAACACTGCCCAGTCCTGTGCCAGCCGCACAATAAATTTTGATATTTGAACTCATTGCTGTTGCCACTGCGTCAATCCATCTTGTTGAGAGTCTTCGCTTTTTCACTGACTCACCACTTTACCAAGCGCATGTGCTGGTGCTGGGAGTCAAAACGATAAAGCCTTTTTTTTTTTTAATATTTGTATTTCAAACTCTAAAATAAGCGTAACTTTTGATACAGCTATCAAATAATTCTCTATAGAGAATTTCATATATATATATAAAGAGAAATACTAGCAGCTGTGTACAACAAGACATATACAATTCATAATTATATTAGTTGGGGGAAAAACCCCTAACGGTCATCACTGAGATATGGTTAAGTATGCATATTATGATGGTCATGTGTTCGATACTGAAATGGTTGTTGCTACATGTCATCAAGTTAGTTCAGACTCATAGCTACCCTGTGCATAACAGAATGAACCTCTGCCAGATCCTGGCCATGCTCACAATTGTTATGCTTGAGTCCTTTGCTTCTGTCACTTTGCTAATCCATCTCCTTGGGGATCTTCCCCTTTTTTGCTGATCCTCCACTTTGCCAAACATGATATCCATCTCCAGTGACTGATCCATCATGATAGCATGTTTGAAATGTGAGAGACAAAGTCTTCCCATCCTGGCTTCAAAGAAGCACTCTGACTGTACTTCTCCCAAGACAAATTTGTTTGTTCTTCTGGCAGTTCATGGTACTTTTAATATTCTTCACCCACACCATAGTTCAAATGCTTCAATTCTTCTGTGATTTTCCTTATTTTTTGTCCAACTTACATGAATATGAGGCAATTGAAAATTCCATAGTTTCTGTCAGGTTCACCTTGGTCCTCAAATCTTTGTTCTTTAACACTTAAAAGATGTCTCTTGCAGATCTGTCTAGTGCAATGCATTATTTGATTCCTTGGCTGCTGCTTCCATGATTGTTCACTGTGGATACAATCTAAAATAAATCTTTGACAACATCAATCTTTTCTTCATCTATCATGACATTATTTATTGGTCCAGTTGTGAGGATTTTTCATTTCTTGAAGTTGAAGTGCAATCCATACTGAAGGCTGTAGTCTTTGATTTTCATCAATAAGTGTTTCAAGTCCTCTTCCAGCAAGCAGGATTGTGTCATCTACATATCACATGTTGTTAATGAGTCTTCCTCCAGTTCTGATGCCATGCTATGCTACATATAATCTAGTTTCTCATCTTATTTAATCTGCATATAGATTGAGTAAGTATGGTAAAAGGACACAATCCTGACAAATACCTTTCCTTATTTTAAACCATTCAGTATCCCCTTCTTCTGTTTGAGCAGCTGACTGTTGGTTTATGTATAGGTGCCTCATGAGCACAATTAAGTGCTCTAGAATTCCCATTCTTCTCATTGTTATCCCTAATTTGTCATGATCCACATAGTTGAAAGACTTTGCATAGTCAATAAAACACACATAAGCATCTTTCTGATATTCTTTGATTTCAGTAAAAATCCATCTGAAACCAACAGTGATATCTCTCCTTCCACATCTTCTAAACCCAGCTTGAATTTCTGATAGCTCCCAGTCAATATACTACTGCAGTCATTTTTAAATTATCTTCTGCAAAATTATACTTGAATGTGCTCTTAATGATATTTTTGTGACTATCTCTGCATTCTATTGGGGCATCTCTCTTTGGAATGAGCACAAACATGGATCTATTCCTATCAGTTGACTAGATAGCTGTCTTGCGAATTTCTTAGCATAGATGAGTGAGTGTCTCCAGTGCTGTATCAGTTTGTTGAAGCATTTCCACTGTGTTCCCTCAATTCCTGGAGCCTTGATTTTAGCCAATGCCATCAGTGTAGTGTGGACTTCTTTCAATACCATTGGTTGTTGATCATATGGTATCTCTTGAAATGGTTGAACACTATTCCTTCTTGGTACAGTGACTCCATGTATTCCTTCTATCTTCTCTTGATACTTCCTGTACCATTCAATATTTTGCCCATAGAATCCTTCAATATTGCACCCCAAGGCTTGATTTTTCTCTTTAGTTCTTACAGCTTGAGAAATACTGAGCCTGTTCTTCCCTTTTGATTTTCTAATTCCAGGTGTTTGCACATTTCATGATAATATTTGACTGTCTTCTCGAACTGACCTTTGACGTATTCTGTTCAACTCTTGTGCTTCATTTCTTCCATTTGCTTTAGCTTCTCTACATTAAAGTGAAATATTCAGATTCTTTTCAGACATCCATGTTTGTATTTTCTTTCTTTCCTGTCTTTTTAATGAACCTTGTTTTCTTCATGTACCATACTGTGGTTTAGTGAATGCTCTTTCTCTTCTAGTCATAGTCAGTCTGTAACTTGCACCAAACAATGTCTCTGCCCTATTCGGTCTGAATAAGAGCAGGTGGGAGAAGATACTGATAGAATGATATGATTCAGCTGTGGATGTTAGCAGAGTTCATTGTAATTGTAAAAACCTGAAACTCTAACATGAGTTTAAAATGAACCATCCCAGAAGTAGGAGGAGGGAGAGTTTCACTACAGCCAAAGAAGAAAAGCCAGGAGTAGAACGTGTTCTGTGCATCCCAAGATCCCTGCATATCAAATTTCCTTGACCCAGGTACAGTAAGGTTGTAACACCAGAGGAATGGCAGAGGAGCCACAGCATCGGAACCAAAAACCAGAGCACAAAACAGAACAGTGTACTTCGTAGTCCATGGAGCAAGTAAAGCTGAGTGACTTTGGACAGGAGGCTTGCTTGTAGAGTGGGGTATCTCCAGGCACTTAAGTAGGGGAGCTAGGTTTTCTATCCCCCCAGAGCTAGAGCTGAGTACATTCAGGCTGAGACTTAGGGTGGTGTGGTGTGTCTTATGGGCATTTATCAGCAACTGACTGAAACAACTGTGCCCTGAGCATTTCTGACCCCAAATTGTAATCTGTCAACTTCCCTATTAGACCCCATAACTCTAAATACGGTGTTAGTCCTTTGTGGCCGTTACAATGAATCTTTGAACCCATCTTGAGTAGAGAGGGCTATGGGAGGAATGGTTAGGGACTCATATTTCTGTAGATGTTCTTGATGTCATTTCACAACTCTTTTGACTTCAGTCATCAGTGTCTAATATATCACATCTGTTCTTGAGATTGTCTCTAACTTCCAGTGGGATATATTCATTGTCATATTTGACCTCTTGTGGATTTGTTTTAATTTCCTCCAACCTCAGCCTAAATTTCATATGAACAATTGATGGTCTCTTCTACATCTGCTCCTGGTCTTATTTTGGCAGATGATATTTAGCTTCTCTATGTCTCTTTCTACAGATGTAGTCAATTTGGTTCCTATACATTCCATCAGGTGAGGTCTCCTTGCTGTTTCTATTATTGGAAAAAGGTATTTGTAGTGAATAAGTCATTGCTCTTACAAAATTCTGTCATGTGCTCTCCAGCATCATTTCTATTACCATGGTCGTATTTTTCAAGTGGTGATTTATTTCCTTTTGTTTCCAACTTCCTCATTCCACTCACCAGTAATTACCAAAGCATCTTGAGTGCATGTTTGACTAATTTCAGACTGAAAAAATTAGTAGAATTCTTCAATTTCATCATAATTGGCCTCAGTGACTGGTGAGTGAATTTGAATAGTGGAATGAACTGATATTCCTTGTAGGTATATGGATATTAACCTTTCACAGACAGCATGGTACTTCAAGATTGATCTTAAAAAGCTCTTTTTGACAATGAATGCAATGCCATTTCTTTTATATTTCTTATGCTAGGCCTAGTAAACCATGGAATTGTCTGATTCAAAATTGCCAGTACCTGTCTACTTCAGCTCACTAATGCCTAGATATCAATCTTTATGTGTTCCATTTAAGTTTTGGCAATTTTTATTTTTCCTAGAGTCATATTTTCTGCATTTCATGTTCCAATTATTAATGGATATTTGGAACAGTTTCTACTCATTTTAAGTTGTGCCTCATCAACAAATGAAGGTCCCTTGTGCCATCTTGTCATTAAAGTCAACTCTACTTTAAGGAGGCAGCTCTTCCCCAGTTGTTATTTTGGTGTCTTCCAACCTGAGGGATTCATCTTGCACTATGTAAGCCAGTGTTCTGCTATTCATTGGGTTTTCAGTAAGTAACCATTCTGAATTGGTCTGCCTCCCCTTTGTCTGTGTTAGACTGAAACCTCCACTGAAACCTGTCAGCATAGGTGATTTAAAATACTGATGACATAATTGCCAACATCATCACAAAACAGAAGCCACCACAGTAGAACAAACTAATAGATGGTGGTGGAATTCCCAGGTTGGGACTCCTTATATCTTATTTGCAAGATCCTGTGCCACTGTGAATGAATGTGCTGGATTGAAAGGTTGGTTTGAACTGCAAGGCCGGCATTTCAAGTTCACCAGCTACTCCTTGGAAATCCTATACTGGGTCGCTATGAACCAACTCAATGGCACTTAACAAGAAAAACAATCCCACAAAGTCCATGGAAGCCAAAGGACACATATGGCACTGGACAAATATATTACAAAAATTCTCTGTACAATGTTAAAAAAGCAAAGATGTTACTTTGGAGACTAAGATGAACATGACCCAAGCCATGGTGTTTTCAATCTTCTCTTATGAATGCAAGAAATGGAAAATGAATTGGAATCAGAATTGATGCCTTTGAATTATGATGTTGGTGAAGAATATGAAATATACCATGGACCGCTAGAAGAACAAATAAGGCTGTCTAGAAGAATTACAGCCAGGATTCTCTTAAGTGAAGATGGTGAGACTTCGTCGCATGTATTTTGGATATTTCGTCAGAAGCAACAAGTCCGTGGAGAAGGACATCATGTTAGGTACACTAAAAGGTCAGTGAAGAAAAGAATGTGGATGCAACAATGAGATCAATCATAGCAAGGATTGTGATATGGCACAGGACTTGGGAATGTTTTGCTTTTTTGTACAAATGCTTCTTTGTACATATGGTGAGTCAGAATCCTCAACTTGACAGCACCTAAAAACAATCCTGAATAGTTGCCCTGTACCTTATTTACATCATTAACAAGGTATTCAGTCCCCTGGATGGGCCACAAACATCTCCCATTTGCATAGTTCTCCTGTGGCACTGTGGAATAATGCACTGAACCACAAGGTCAGCAGTTCAAATTCACCAGCTGCTCCTCGGAAACCCTACACAGGGTTGCTATGAGTTGGAACTGACTCAACAACACTTAACAACAACAACAGCAAACAAGTCATTTTGAAATCCTGGTATGGTGCTATAGGATAAACACTGCAGTGCTAGCTGCAGGCTAACTGCAAGGTTGGTGGGGTCCTTCCCAACATTTAGATACTTTCTATTCCAATTGTTTAAACTCATGGCCGTCAAATATTATTTTATGTGTTTAACTTGCTGGTAGCGTAGTGGTTACAAATCGGGCTGCAAACCGCAAGGTCAGCAGTTCGAAACTACCAGCTGTTCCGCGAGAGAAAGATGAGGATTTCTGCTCCCGTAAAGATTTACAGCCTCGGAAACCCTGTACAGGGTCGCTATGAGTTGGAACCAACTCCATGGCACACAACATCAACAACTTGTTTGAGAATCTCTTTTGGTGTATTGGATTCAAACTCCTTAGCTTAATTCTCATAGCCCTCCTTTCCACTTTTACCTCATTTTGCTCTTTCCATACGTATCTTGATAACCTTTATAGCCTATGTTATGCTCCACTGAAACCTATCTGTACTAATCATGCTATCTTGCTTTCCGTATGCAACATTCGATTTCCTGCTTTCTATCTCTATGTTTTCAATAGGGCTGCAACTCCCTTTCTTATCACCTCTTTGATTTTGATGTTGTCTTTGTTGTTCAGTGCCATTGAGTCTTTTTCAACTTATACTAACACTGTACAGGATTTCCAAGTAATGATTGTTGGGTTTGCACACCTGACCTTGCAGTAAGCAGTCCATTGCTTATCCTACAGTGCCACACCAGAATTCCTTGATATTGGTAATACCTTACAATGAACAATGCACCATCACACGTATATGAAGAGGCTTCAGAAAGTTCATGGAAAATTCCATTATCTTTTTTTTTACTGTTTTATTGTGAATTATGTGATACTTTACATAGGAGAACATTAGTTTTACATTCATCCTATCGTATACTGTTTCATTGCCATAGTTAACATCCCCTCCATGTATCATAAACCAACCAAAGGGTATACCCTGCAAGCCTGCCCCCTAGTCGTCAGCACACAGCCCCTCTCCCACGCTGGGTCTAGAGTCCCCAGACGCTTCATCTCTCCATGTCATTGTCTCTGCCTCCATCTCTGGCGTCACTGTTTCTCTGGGTAGGGTCCCACTCTCCACTCTTCTCCATTGATGGTCCCAGGGAACTCCACTCCTAGATTACAAAGTCAATACTTCCCTCTCCTTGCTACAAAATATCTACCTTTACATTTCCAGCCCTCACAATCAGTCCTGATAACAATTATTCACTATTGTATCACAAGAGACCTATCATATTTCCTTTCATCAGCCCTATCTAGACAGATTGGATACTACTCAGTGGAGATTCTACTTTCCTCCACACCCTCTGGATCTAGGTTCCCTCTTGAAAGCTTGTAAGCCAGTCACTTCTTGCCTTTGTAGCCTCCCCACTTTGGGTAGCCAACGTCCAAGTTGCCCATCCTGTCTATGCTGTGTATGGAGTGGGTGGGAATGATCCTTGTTGTAAAAGATTTGTTCTCTCTTTTGAGCTACTGCATCCATAGGTGTAGGTCAAGTTCATCAAATCGTATCAGATTACTCTTTTTTTTCCCCTCTTCTTTCTTCTAGTTGAGCTCTGATCATCCAGTCATTGAAGTCAGGTCAAGTGGGTATTATCTCCACGTATGAATGTTCCTGTGCATATGCCCTCTCTTTTTATTAGCTGGACACTTCACTCTCCACTCTAGTCCTCTGTAGCTATGTCACTGAATCAGGACCCAAGTGTCCCAAGGTCTTGCCACGCTGCTGGCCAACCAGGTCTCCACCTGGGTTCACAGGAGTCTATTGAACATTGTAAGGCTTAGCTCGCAGCTTCATTGCTGTTTTTCCCTCACTTCCCATTAACGGTGACGGACATGGTCACCAATCAGGGTGTGTATTCTCATTGAGTCTTAGTCTTGGAAGGGGGTTTGCTCTGAGGGGACCCGACCACTTGCTTTGATGTCTACCGGGTGAGCAACTTGCTTGTTCTTGTAGTAATCAGTCAGTCTGCCTATATTGTTTTGTATTTGTCCTGTTGGTCTTTCTTTCAAGAAGTATCTTCTGTTCTTCTAGCTGCTCCAGGCTGGTCTGTCCATCCTTTCAAGTGGAAATTTCCCACCTCTGCAGATTCTGGATGCTGTTCAGGATTCCACCTATGGTATTATGTAATGCAGAGGCTCTGCAGGAAGCCTCCTTCACTGGGCATGTTGTAGCCGCATTTTAGGTATTCAATCAGGTAGAAGCAGAAGACGGACTCACAAGCTTTCTATGCTGATATTTCTGGCTATGCCTTTCTCTCTCCGTCAAGTGTCTATGTTATAATGTTATGCAAGGGAAACCAAGATTCAAAAGACAGCCAAGCATCTTAACATTATTTCCCCCACTTGACCCCATTCCAACCATGTCTCATTCCCTGTATCCTAGAGCTCTGTTGTTCCAATGTTGTGCATACATCATTGTTTACCTCTGTCCCACTTAGCCCAAGCAAACCTGCTTAATTGTTCTCTGATCTGCTTTGTTCCTCCATTCCTCTCCCCCATCTTGTATATTGCCTCCCTCCCTGCCCTGTGTTCCACCTTCCCCTCCTCCCCTCACTCCATCCCCCAGATCCCAGTAACCAGCAAAGAATCCCTCCCCCTTTAGTATGTATGGGTTCTTTTTCTTAGTGTTTTAGAGTACTTGTCCTGTGCAGTATTTCTCGTTTTGTGACTGACGAATTTCACTCAATATAATATCCTCAAGCAGTATTTCTCCTTTTGTGACTGACGAATTTCACTCAATATAATATCCACAGAACAAGGTTCATCCAGGTTCTGTGGTAGCTTGCAGCTTCCTCGTTATTCTTCAAAGTAGCATAATATTCCATTGTGTGTATATAGCACAGTTTGTTGATCCATTTTTCAGTTGATGGGCACTTAGGCTGTCTCCATCTTTTTGCTATTGTAAATAGTGCTGCTATGAACATTGGTGTGCATATATCTACTTGTGTTATGGCTCGTGTTTCTTGTGAGTAAATACCAAGTAGAGGAATTGCTGGATCAT
>NW_006408563.1:5184901-5199589 GCF_000296735.1 Chrysochloris asiatica | reverse complement strand
TTTCTCATCTCTACTGTAAAGTGTTTTTGAAACATTTTATAATCATTTTTTTGAATTCCTTTCAGGCATTTTCAAGGCCTGCCCTCCTTCCATAATGGAGTCCAGGTCTACTTCTAGGTCATTTGTCTCAGACATTTTGTCTTGTTTCTGGACTTGTGCTGATATGGTCATCTGCTTTAGCTTCTTGGACATTTGTAGTGTTTATCTGTGGCCTTAATACTTATTTGAGTATAGGTATTTTTTAATGCTTTCTGATAGCTTCCAGGTAGATGTGTGATCAAGATGTGGGCTTCCCTTTTCACTCTTCTTATTGCTTAACTCAGAGTAACTTTCACAGGTGTTGTCTGCCTCCCTGATATTTGCAGTTGGTATTGGTTCTTGCCTGGATTTTGGTGTTTTACAGAGTGTGATTGTAGCTTGACTATATGGCAGCAGTTGCTGTTTCTTCTTGGGTAATATAGGGAAAGAGTCCCCCAAATGTAGAAGTGGGAGCATAAAACATCAAAACAGAAAAAACAAGAAAACAAAACCAACACCCAGAAAACAACAACAACAACAACAAACAAACAAAACTAGACTGAATACTGTAGTCTATAATTGCAGAAAAGGGAGAAGAGGGAGAGAAGAAAAAAAAAAAAAATCTGTAGCCTAATATGAGTATGACTTTAATGTCCTCTCTTCAGCTCTTTCCTTCAAAGCTGCCTGAGAGGTTTCAAGATGCCACTATTGGTTCTTATGCTGTACCTCAGGATTTAATTTAATTTTGGACCTGTTTCGTTTTATAACTCTCTTTCCATCTCCACACCTCTGTACTGGCCTTTCCTGTATTTAAAAAACAAAACAAAAAACAGTTCAAGAACAGCTCTTAGGCTGAGTTTCTGTGCACATGCGTGGCAGAAGAGCCACCAGTGGTGAGGGTGGTGGGGGCAATCACTCAGGCAACCCCCTCTAAGTCACAAGAATGTAGGTGCACTAACAGTGGGGGTGCCAGTGACCAGATGCAAAAAAAAAAAAAAAAATCAGAACAAAGCAAAACCAACAAAGTGTATTGTCCATCTTTGCTCCAAGGTTCCGTGGTGTTTTTCTGTGCTGTTTCTGCTCCCCATTTGGTCTTGACATTTGGTTTCCCCCAAGATGTCAGCTTCGGGCCTCTGATCTTGGTAGATTCAAAAGTACACAATTTCTTACTTCAGCTTCAAGTTCCACTAGATGTAAGCCTTCAAACTTTTTAAATACCTGCACCTATGTGGTTTGAGGTTTGGATCTCTGCCCCGGATCTGCCTAGCCGGGTATTCTGTGGTATTGCTGATGGCAAACTTCACTGCACCTCCACCCTAGCCACCATCAAGCCCTGCCTCTCCCCATTATCTCTTAATTCCTTTTTTACATGAACTTTTTGAAGCCCCCACTTATATAACTTCCTGTGTCCCTTTTTTTCCTTAAATATTGGCATTATCCAATATTTATTTAAAGTTCTATCATCTTTTATTATAAATTAAAGTCTAGTTTAAGTTTTATCTAGTGTTCTAAATTCTAACTCTGCATGATCTCTTCTATTCTGAACAGTTCAACTGCAAATCTAGGACCTCCAGGTCTTAATCTCTTGTCTCCAGACCATCTGTCCTAAGCTCCAGATCTTGTATTTCTAGCTAAGCAGACATCTTTAAGGAACATGGTAGCACAGTGGATTAAGCATCAGGCTTAGGTCATAAGTTCAAACTTATCAGCTATTATGAGGGAGAAAGATGAGGCTGTCTGCTCCTGAAAAAGTTACAGTCTGGGAAACCCTAAGGAGCAGTTCTACTCTATCCTATAGGATTGCTATGAATTGGAATTGAGTTGATGGCAATAGGTGCATTAGTCATCTTACCTGCTCTTCTACAGGTATATCAAACTCCAGATGTTCCAAACTCAACTTACTTCATATTTTCTCCAACATACTTGTTGTTGTTGTTAAGTGCCATCGAGTTGGTACCAACTCAAAGAGACCTTATACACAACAGAATGAAACACTGCCTGATCCTGGGTCAACCTCACAATTGTTGCCACCTTGACCCCATTGATGCTGCCATTTTACCAGTCCATTTCACTGGGAGTCTTCCTCTTTTTCTCTGACCTTCCACCTTACCAAACATGATACCCTTCTCCAGCGACTGGTCCCTCCTGACAATATGTCCAAAGCATGAGAGATGAGGTTTGCACTTCTTCTGACACAGATCTGTTTGTTCTTTGGGCAGCCCACAGTACTTTCAATATTCTCCAGCACCATAACTCAAAAGCATCAATTCTTCTACCATCTTCTGCATGCATATGAAGTTATTGAAAATATCATGGCTTGGGTCAGGTGCACCTTAGTCCTCAAGCTGACATCTTTGGTTTTCAATACTTTAAAAAGGTCTTGTGCAGCAGATTTGCCTAATACAATACGTCATTTGATTTATTGACTGCTGCTTCCATGAGTGTTGATGGATGATCCAAGAAGAATGAAGTCCTTGACAACTTCAATCTTTTCTCTGTTGATAAGAATGTTTCTTATTGGTCTAGTGGGCAGGATTTTCATTTTCTTTACATTGAGAAGCAATCTATATCGAAGGCTGTGGTCTTTGATCTTCATCATTAAGTATTTACTTTCAGCAAGCTAGGTTGTATCGTCTGCATATCACAGGTTGTTAATGAGTCTTCCTCCAATCCTGATGCCACGTTTTTCTTCATAGAACCCAGCTTTTCAGATTATTTGCTCAGCAAACAGGTCCCAATTTCCAAGTATTAAATATTAGCTTTACTTGATAATATCAGCTCTTAATTTTCCTGAACTAGAAACTTAAATCATTCTGGACTCACCCTAAATGATTACTTCCTTGAAGCATCCTGAAAGATCTGTTGATTCTGCACTTCCTCATCATCTATGACAACTCAGTATTTTAAGAATACACTATTTTTTTTTAAAGCTTTTATTGTGAATTGAATGATCGTTTACATGGGAAAACATCAGTTTTGTACTCTTCCTATCATATTTCATTTCAATTGCAATGATTACAATCCCCTCAGTGCATAATCATTTAACAGTATTTGCTTTTATTTGTTTTGGTTCTGTTTTTTTATAATTTTTTTTAATGTACACTAAAACACTCAAGAATATATAATCATTTAAACAACCCAAGGGCACATTCTACAAGCCTGACTCCTGGCCTCAAGCACACAGCCTTTCTCTTTCCATGATTCTAGAGTCCTCAGCTGCTCTATCTCTCCATGCCCTCATCTCTGCTTCTATCTCTGGTGTCACTGCATCTTCCAAGAACATAATATAATAAACAAACTCTTCAACCTAATTTCCTGCCTCTTTCTGATTCACTAAGGCTCCAATCAAATTGGGTCCTCTTAATTTTTTTTTTTTTTCAGTATCATTTGGCTTGTTTCTTTTTGAAAATAATTTCAGACACAATAAAGATAAGTACCATTTTTAAAAGATAATAAATGGAATAAAAGTTTTGAGAGAGTGATGTATTTTCCTTGATGTGTATTGAGTACTTCAAGTATGTTACATCTTAAAACACAATTATTATCCTATTTAACATTGAAGGGCAGTGACAATTACCAAAGATTGCATCACTGGTAAGTGGCAGAGTACTTGGAAACATCAGTCTAGTTAGCCTCTGTCTACTACTACTGTTTATAATCCTTTTATACGGTGATGCATTCAAGGCCTAATCTCAGTTCTCTACCTTCTGTCAATTACATGAACATTATTATTATTTTTTTCTTCAAGTAAAGGAGTATAAATAAACCCAAGAAGATGCCTTAGCGAAAATAAATAGACATTGAGAAGAGCACTCTTGATTGTAAACTTGCCTCTGTTTAGGAGCTTTCATGGATTATTCTTTATCATTCTTATCCCTTCTTAATAGTCTGTCAATGAGTCTGCAGTATACTGACTTACTTAACATGGTCCTTCAAGCCACATTGCTCCATTCTGTGATATATTGTAAATCCTGGTTTCTATGTTTGTGGCTGTGTTCCAATTTGGAATGAGTTGTTATTGAGGCAGGATTAAGATGTAATTAAGGATTAAGGAGCCTTGGTGTGGCCATGTAGGATAACCACTGGATTGCTAACCAAAAGGTCAGTGATTCAAACCCACCAGATACTCCTTGGCAACTCTATAGAGGGTCACTATGAGTCAGAACTGACTCTTTTGACACTTAACAAGTGTTAAGGTGGGACTAAGGTGTCCTGGTGTGGTGCTGTGGATTAATAGCTGGACTGCAAGGTCAGTTTGAACTGCAAGGCTGGAAGTTCAAGCTTACTAGCCACTCTCAGAAACCCTATGCATGGTTGCTATGAGATGGATCCTACTCAATGGAACTTAACAACATGGGTTAAGAACTAAGGTGGAACTAAGAGTTAAGGATGCCTCTACCTTACTAGTGTCATCAACTCTTAGTTTCCTGGGGTGTGTGACCTGAGTCCAATACATAAGCATGTTTGGGCAAAGTTCACTCTTGCTCTGAATTCTGTATCCAACTCATCTCCATTTATGACTTACCACCTGAACTAATTCACTACCTCTTACAATCTTTTGCATCAGCAGCCTGTTGACTGACCTGCTGATTTAGGTTCCTCGGCCCCTGAGAATATGTGAGTGAGAAGAATCCTCCACGCTGATGTCTGAACCCTGGATTTGAGCCTTGTCAGCCTCCACAGTTGTATAAGCCATTTCCTTGACAGTCGGTGAGCTCTGTAATACATTGCAGTAGATTGCAGAAACCTGGGGCATGAAGGAGGGGTGGTTGATACCAGGAATTATGTAGTATTATAACAGAATGGAAAAGTCAACCATTTGGGATAATCTAATAATTTATTCTCCACCCTATAGGGACAGCACCATGTTGATCCTTCAAAAATAAATTATTTCAGAGAAAGAAATGATTCTTTTCACCTAGTGGTGCAAAGATATGAAGCTATCCCTAGTAGGACCTATGAGGAGGCTTAAAAAATTCCATAGGAAAATGCATTTAAAAGATAATGGACGTTTTCCATTAATTTTTTGAACTCTCCGCATATTCCTTTTTGATCAGTATTTATGATATCCAATAACCTTCAGAGAAGGAGATGGCAAGATGAGGAAAAACACTTAAATAATTATCAACTCTTAAGGCAACATCGCTGATGGTGTGTTTGGTAGGTTCATTGGTTTTTTTTTTAAGGAGATATTCATTTCACGATTCAGATCTTTTCCAGAAAGATAATCTAGGCAGTACATTTATATCTGTAGAGTGTAATTCATTATAAGAAGGGAAGACATGGAAGTGTCATTTGTGGAGACATTGTGAGCAAAACAGTTGACAAAAAGTAGTCGACAAGTGGATGTCATCAGGTGTACGTAGGAATAACACTTTCTAAGAAAAACCTCCTTCCAAATCCCATAACTCAAACCTTTTTGCCTTTAAATATGGAGGGGAAGAATGAAAATTCACACCTGTTTTGCTATTTGTGCTATCAAGATATCAGTGTAGCACCAGGTTTCAGAAGGAAGTTAAGAACATGATCTATTATTACACCAGTTGCTCCAATTGTCTTAGAAAAATGATTATCTTTAAGATAATTAACTGTTTAGTAATAAATAGCACTTTTTATAATTGTTTGAAAGGTGAAAATATTTTGTTTTAATTGTGTAAAATATCAGAATGGATGATTGTACTGTTAACCCTAAGGTCACAGTTTCAAATCTACCAGCAGCTCCTTGGAAACCCTGTACAGGGTTGCTATGAGTGGGAACTGACTCGATGGTATTTAACAACAGCAAAATAGATGAAAAATTATCATTCTTTATTCAATATACACTTAACTGGTTCTTGACATTTTAGTAATAATCTCCACCAGGCAGCATAATTTAATAACATTGGTCAGTATTACTGCCGATCACTGGCTACTCCAAAACTAGTTAAGTTGTTGGATAACAAATGAGAAAATATCACACTGCAGGCAATATTTACCCATCCAGCAGGCAAAACAAGAAAATGAAACCCAGGCAGAGAGCCCTCTAATGTTACTCAATCAAGGCTAGTTATTTATTGTTTTCTGCACATGAGGTCCCATGGGGCATAAAATATTGATTTAGGAATTTGCAGGGTATGAATGACTGTGCGTTGTAACTGTGTTCTTTTACATCACTTGTTAATATATAATAAATTATTTCTATGTACTCCGTAATGAGGCTTAGTAAGAAATTAAATCCAGGCATTTAATAAACATGACATGTAAGCATTAATAATGCTCTTTTTATAATTACTGCCTTGAGGCCAGAAAACTTCATTGTTCACATCAAAGTCTACCTGAAGCTCTTAACAATGGCATGACCTCTGATGCATCCCACAAACCTGATTCCAATCTTTCTGAGAGTGGGGTTCAGAGAGCTGGGCCTCTTTCGTAGTTTTTTAGGGCTTCTCGAAGCCGGAAGACTGGACCAGGGCTCTAAGTATGGGGAGGGGCTAAATCAGACTCAGAGAGTGTGGGAAGAGGAGTGATATTATCTGAGCAGAAGAGAAAGAGTGTGGAGCAACTGTGAAGGGAAAAAAGCAAAAGAACAATGGCCACGAAGGATGAAAGATAGCAATAGGACAAGTTAGTTCATCAGCAAAATATCTTTGCTCTGTAATATTCTACCAAATACATTATCCTATCTATGTAATACCCAATGCTAAAAATGATGGTGAACCATTAAAGCACGACACTGTTTGCTCACTTCACTCACTTTTACTTCTTACACACACAAAATAAATCAGCATGGTAGTTGGCAACAGTCTCTGGAGCCAGATTGTCTGGGTTCTAATCTAGGTTTTGCTATTTTCTAAGACTGTGATTTTGAGCAAGCTGATTAAGTTCCTTTGACCTCCATTTCCTTCAAAACAAGGATAACAAAAAACATCTCTCATAATATACGCTGTTGCTGTTAAGTGCTATTGCGTCAGATCTGACTCATAGCAACCCTGTATAGGGTTTCTCAGGCTCTAAATCTTTGTGGGAGCAGAAAACTTCATCTTTCTCCTGCAGAGTGGCTAGTGGCCTCCAATGGCTGATCTCAGGGTTCTCAGTCCAGTGCAAGCTACTGTGCTCCTTTGTAAGATTATAGCGAACGAAAATACGAAATATGTATCAGACTCAGTGACACACAAGAACAACATGCGATGCATATAGCTCTGTGTGAATCCTTGTGTGGTGCTGTAGGATAAGCACTAGATTGCTAACCACAGTTTAAACCCACTAGCTGCCTCTCTGGAACAGACCCAATGGCACTTAACAAATAACAACATGTATTCGACGGCATTTAACAACAACAACAACAACAACATGCATATATGGGACTCCTGGTGTGGTGTTGTAGGATTAGCAATGGACTGAGAACCACAAGGTTAGCAGTTAAAACCCATGGGCTGATCCGTGGAAAACCTATACAGGGTAGCTATGAGTTGAACTGACTCACCCACACTTAACAATACCTCATACATCATATACCTATATCATGTTGTGGTCTTGTGTGTCATTAAATCAATTCTGATATATAACATTTTATATGACAGAGTAGAACCGCCCATAGGGTTTCCTAGGCTGTGGTCTTTACTATAGCAGTGTGGAGCAGCTGATGAATAAAAACACCAATTTTTCTATTAGCACCAAGCACTTAACAACTGAAGCATCCAGACTCTTTACATTGTATGCCAGTGCCTGGTACCTGCTATATATGTTAAGTGCCGTCCATTCAGTTCCAACTTATAGTGACCCTGTATAGGGTTTCCAAGGAGTAGATGGTGGGAGTGAACTGCCAACTATGCAGTTCAAACTGACCTCAAGGCTGCATACTGACCCTATGGTGCCACACCAGGACTTCCCTGGTATACATATGTGTGATTAAGTGTCATCGAGTCAGTTTCGACTCAATGTGACCCTGTATAGGGTTCGCAAGGAGTGGATGGTGAGTTTGAACCCCAACCTTTCAGTTCAAACTGATATTGTAGTCAAGTGCTTTTCTTATAGCACCATGACTCCAGTGTGTGTGTGTGTGTGTGTGTGTGTGTGTGTAGTGTAGTGTAAAAATGTTAGGTAGAATGATCAAATTCACTATTGCTTTGTATTTAACTTTTGTAGGCCTTGTTTCCCAAACTTTTTGTGAGTCCCTGATGAGTTGCGTAGTGTTTTAGTTACCTAATGCTATCACAAGTGGTGGTCTTAACAGGAATTTATTTTCTCTCAGTTCTGGAGAGAAAGTTCAAATCAGGGTTTTGACGTTCCTTTTTGGTAGCCCTGGACATTCCTTTGTTCTTTGGTATTCCTTGGCCTGTAGATGACCCTCACATGGATCTGGATTCCTGCTGAGTGTGCCTCTGTGTCTAGTCTGGTTTGTTTTTTTATAGCTCAGAAGTGACTAGGTTTTGGATCTATCCTAATTGATATGATCTCATTATGATAAAGAAAAACACTTTATAAACAGGATCAAACCTATCCATGCAAGGGTCAGGAAATAAACATATTTATTAGAGGAGGAGGTTGAAACCATAAGAGGAAAGTACTTCTATTGTATTATCAATATTTGTTTTTGTTGTCCCATATGTTGAGGCTCTAGTTCTCCCTTGTTCTCAGTTCATACAATTTAGTGGCTGGTCCGGTCAGTCACTTCTGGAATCCTTTTCCCTCAGAAAGAGTATGTAATCCTACACAGAAAAAGGTCATGTTGGTATCTGAGATGTCTGGCTTTAAGGTCACGCAAACCTGGAGCCCTGGGCGTGGCCCTCTTTGTCCCTGGAGGGTGTGCCTGCTTGAGAATAGAGACAACATTGAAGAATATAGGGTTATAGCCCCTGATGACATTATTTAAGTTCCTGAATTCAGTCTTGCATGAATTGAGTCCTCTTTGGATTTTCTGATTTTCTAAGGAAATAGACCTCATCTTTGGTTTAAATTATCTTGTGCAGGGTTTGGAACCAAAGTATGCTACCTAATTTACATTTTCTTCAGATACCTTGGTCTGTACGGTCCTCTTTGATGTTGATGATCTTGTATAAGGACTATACAGACAAGGGGAACCCTGATGGTGCAGTCTGCTTCCCAAAGGTGACAGCTTGGAGACCTTGTAGGTCAGCCCTAGTCTGTCCATTAGGGTTGCTGTTAGTGGGAATAGATTCCATGACACATACAAAGCAACCACAATATGTTTATTGAATATGTAAATAAGCAACATTAAGACAAAAACAAGAACAAAAAACTCTGAGAGTCCATTCATTTAATCTCTGAGCATTATCTTGCCATCCTAGGAAATTTCAAGTTTTAATGTACATATATCTTGACAGAGGAACACATCATTTTATAGAGAAACACATGATGTAGTCCTGAGGATCTTGTTGGATGAATCCAATTGCTAAGAAAACTGCTTGTAAGAGGAGACCAGAGACGTAGAGCCTGAAGACCTCAGTTCTGTTCATTCCTTAACCTTCGTGAGCACAATTCTTTATACAAAAGATGGGAAAAATAATACAGTATTGGTGATAGGGTCAAATCACGAACCTAAAGATGTCTTAAATCGTTGTTCTAATCAAATGCAAGGAAGAGGCACATCTTAAAAGCATACAGGATCACAACTAGGTCACGCTTGTGACCTTTGGTGGATTACTAGGTGTACTCTTCCCTTAATATCCCCAGGAGCTCCAGAGGCGAAGTGAGATGTGGGTACATTAGAGGAGCTTCTAACAGGCCCTTTGTCTCTCCTTGCATATCAACACCTGTGAGCTCCTTGAGATACTTTTAGCTACAAGGTGAGAAGTACCTATTCCAGTGCTCTCCTTGAATTTTGCTCCAATCCTCTCTTTTGAATGATGTGGGAGTCGCTCAGCAGTCACCTTGCTATTCCCCAGAGTGTGCTTTTTGAGATCCGGTTTCAATCCCTGGTGGGTAGCTTTCAGGTCCCGTTACAATTCCCCAGAGCTCCAGTGTGTGTGTGGAGGGAGAGAGCCAGGGAGAACCCGAGAGAGGGGCCGAGACTCCAGTTACGCCCCGCATGGTCCCCGCTGGTGCCGTGGAGTGCGCGACAAGTCAGGCAGCGCCGCGGCCCCTTTAAGAGCCGGGCCCAGGCCGGCGGAGCAGCGGAGCGGAGAGCGCACCGCGGAGGAGTTGGGAGACGGCGCAAAAGTTTCCTCCCAACTCCGGCCTCGCGCGCCGCCGCCACCGCCGCCGCCCACTGCAGCTTGGGGCCTGCGGCCGGCCGGCTGCCGCCAGCAGGGCCGGGAGCCATCAGTTTCATTTCGGCGGAAGCAGAGCAGCTGCCTTGGTCGGGCGAGAGGAGGTGGAGGTGGAGCCGGGCCCGTGCAGCCTCCTGGTCCTGGGCTACCCGCCTCCTGGGAAGTAGCCCTTCCCGCGGTCGCCTGCTCCACATTTTCGTTCCCCTCCTGTCCCAAGGCAGCCTGTCGGGGGGAAAGGGCACTGCCGCAAGTCCCCAGGCCAGAGGGGCCGCTGGGGAAGCTGTCCTGGGCCTCCAGGCTTGCCTGTGACGTGACCCCCCACGGGAGTGGGGGCTGCACCCGCAGGGCCAGACACCTGTTTGGCCCGGCCAGGCGTGGTCGCCGGGGACCAGGATGAAAGTGACCGTGTGCTTCGGCAGGACCGGCATCGTGGTGCCCTGCAAGGAGGGCCAGCTATGTGTCCGAGAGCTCACGCAGCAGGCCCTGCAGCGATACCTGAAAACCCGAGAGAAGGTGAGCGCTGAGCTGGGGACACTCGGGCAAGGCGGATGCAGGGGGCGCGGCTGCGGGCTATCTGTGAATGCCCAGAGGCCAAGGCACCTGCCAGGTACTGGGAGCCCTGGGTGGTGAAGCTCAGGAGAAGCTGAGCAAGCCAGTGGCCTTATTAGTCATCACCTGTGGCCACAGTTTTGTGTGTGGATACCTAATATCAATGATCTGAGTGTGTGTTTGGCTCTGGGGACGCAAAAGGCGTTGAGAGCTGTAGCAAGGCAATCACTAGGGGCTGGAATCCAGTCTCAGAATCTGGTGGTTTTTTGTTTTGTTTTGTTTTGAAAACAAGATCCCCAGGTTACTGGAATGACCATTGACGTTTGTGATAGACAGGCACTGGTTTAGAAGTTGTCTGAAGGGACATCTCAAGTTGTGATTTTTGACTATTCAAGAACATACCCACTAGAGCTTCTTGGAGTTAATTTCGATTGGTGCAAATAACAGATCCTCAGAGGTTGTAACTGGTGGGGCCTCATAACTTTCTTCTCTCAGTGATTTGGACAGGAACTCAGATGGGAAGATGCTGCTTGCTTACACCAGGGTACATTTTTAGCTCATCGCCACACATTCTTTTCTGTGTGTGAAGGCTGTCAAGTCCTGAGTGGCCAACGAAATGAAGAAAACTCTTCCCAGCCCCCTGTATCAGAATACACAGCAAATATATATTCATTTCAGTGACCAAAGGGCACATTTTGCAAGCCAGCTTCCTGCACTCCAGCACACAGCTTGTCTTATTCCATTGGTCTAGAGTCCTCAACTGATCTGTCTCTATGTCACCACCTCTGTTTCCCTCTCTGGTTAGGATCCCAGGCTCCATTTATGCTCTTCCCTCTTGGTGGTCTTAGTGCCCTCTGTACCTGGAATGAAAGAGTAACTACAACCCCCTTTTGTTACACATGTTCTACCTTGACAGTTGTGACAATCCAATCACAATTAGACATGATAACAATTACTCATTGTTGAATCAAAAGAATCCTATTCCCAACCTCCTCTGGACCCTTGTAGAGAAGAGGAAAACTATTCATTGGGGATTCTCCCCTAACCTCTTTGATCTGAAACTAAACAAACTCTTGGAAACTTGTAAGCCAGCCACTTTGCGCATTTATAGCCCCCCATTTTTTGTAGCCAGTTTCCAAGTTGCCATCCCTATTAACCCTGTATACTGAGGGGATAGGCTTGATCCTTGGTATGAAGACTCCTTCCCTCTCTGTTGGACTTTTGAGCAACTACATCCATAAACAAAAATCAAGTTCATCAAATTGTAGCAATTTTCACTTGCTTCCTGTATCAAACTTCGTTATCTTTTTCTAGTCAGGTACTGATCAGCAAGCCATTCAAGCTAGGTCAAATGGATACTATCTGTAAGTTTGGACGTTCTTGCATGCTTCCCTCCACTTCATGTCAGCTGGATGTTTCACTCTCAACCCTAGCCACCAGTGGCTGGATCAGTGTCCATGCGCTCAGGAGTTTGCAAGTCTCCTTTCCACCAACTTTTGGAAGCCCCTTGTATTAAATTTAATCTCCCAAGCTGAACTTTTTACTGATGGACTTTAGGTATAGATGACAGAAAAAATTCAAAGTGCCCTAAAAAACTAGATGGGAATCTGCCCCAACATATGTTGCCATTGCTAAAATGTATTGTTAGGTGCCATCGAGTTGGCTCAAACTCTGAGGAACCCTATTAGCACAATAGGAGGTGTTTCACCACCCTTACAATTGTTAGGTGTGAGCCCCATGCTGCTGCCACGGTGCCAATCCATCTCCTTGCGGGTCGTTTTCTTTTTCAATGACCCTCCACTTTATCAAGCATGATGTCCTTCTATCCAGGGACTGATCTCTCCTGATAATATGGCCAAAATATGAGAAATGAAGTCTTGTCATCCAGTTTTCAAAAGTGGATTCTGGCCATACATCTCCCTACACAGATTTGTTTTTTCTTCTCTGACACCATAAATCAAGTGCATTAATTATACTACTATTTTCCTTATTCACTGTCCAGCTTTTGCATGCATATGAGGTTACTGAAAATACCATGGCGTGGGTCAGGCACACCTTAGTCCTCAAATTCATCTCTCTGCTCTTGAACACTTGAAAGAGGTCTTGTGCAGCAGATTTGCTTAATGCAGTACAATGTTTGATTTCTTGTGTTGATTGTATATTCAAGCAAAACGATGTCTTTGACAACTTCAGTTTTTTCTCCTTGTATCATAGTGTTACCTGTTGGTGCAGTTGTGAGGATTTTTGTTTACTTTACATTGAGGTACAGTTCTTCAGTAAATATTTTAATTTGGGAGAAATATGAGGCTTTCTGCTCCCATAAAGATTTGTAGCCTTGGGAACACACTATATAGGGTTACTGTGAGTCAGAACTGACTCAGCAGCATACAATCACCACCAGCACCATAACAGTGTTGTTGTTATTAAGTGCCGTTGAGTCGGTTCCGACTCACAGTGACCCCCGTAAAAGGTTGCCAGGGAGCGGCTGGTGAGTTTGAACCATTGACCTTGCAGTTGAAACTGCCCTGTGGTGCAGTACTTTATTCTACAGTGCCACACCAGGGCTCCGCAACAATAGTATGTGGTGATTATAGTTTGTATATCTCAGTTATTAAAAACTGGGAGTGGCACAAAGTAATCAATGGTCTTGAGAATAATATTCCATTAACTTCTGAAGATGTAGTTAAGTGCCATCAAGTCGGCTCTGACCCATAGCGACCCTGAACAGGGTTTCCGAGGCTGTAAATCTTTACAGGAGCAGAAAGCATCATCGTTCTCCCGCAGAGCAGCTGGTAGTTTCGAACTGCTGACCTTGCGGTTCGCAGCCCAATTTGTAACCACTACACTACCAGAGCTCCTTAACTTCTGAAGATGGGGTAAGATTAATAAGTAAAAACGTTGCTTCTTCTTCTAGCAAATTATTAAAATAGATTTTGTTGAAGAATTGTCTTACAGAGATAGAGTTGATAAAAATAAAGTGAAAAGATATTCTCTTGTAGATTTAATTTAGGACATGGAAGCTGTTTTAGAGCTAATGATAAGCTTTTTGTTGTTGTTAAGTGCCCTTCCCACTCATCGGGCCTCTATAGGGTTTCTGCCACCTTGCAGTTCAAATCAACCTTGGAGTCCAGTGCTTCTCCTACAGTGTCACACCAGGAATTCAGGGGTAAGCTAAAAACTTGTAAATAAGGTATAGATGATTGTTTAATGCATTGTAATTTTATCTTAAAAAGTGTTAAAAAGCTATTGATATTCAGGACTAGAAGCATAGTTGATAATATCACAGAATCTATAACATAATTGCATTGATCACTTTACTGTTATGACCAGACATTATATTTTCAGTGTTTACTTTTATATATTAGTTGAATTTGACATTTAAAGGTCACCTGCAGCTTATAAATCCTCCCTCCCTCTTCTGGCTTTTAAAATCTCAATTTAATAAGTGACAAGTGATATTTTTCCCTTTCCAAAATATTCCTCTCGCATAGTTTCATTTTAAATAATATTGTAATCACAATGAGGCTTAGCTAATATTAAATGGTATTCTTAATGGGACTAAAATGTCAGGAAATAGTCTGACAAATTCGATGCTTTTATCAATTGAATTTAGAAAATAATGGGAGAAGAACAGAAATGCCAAAATTCAATTGAAAAAAACAATTTGTAATAAACTCACTTTTTTTGGATCAGTGGGAGATTTAAGACTTCGCTCTCCTTAAAGCAAGCGTTGAAGCCTTGAGCTCCAAACACAGGAACAGCTTGTGGATGATGCAGGTTCAGTTCCACACCACAATTAAGTGACTTTCCTAAGAAGCAAGTCACACATTAAGTAAGTCCTCATCAAGGATCTCTGGTAGTATAGTGAGAATCAGGCTGCGATTCTCAAGGTCAGCAGTTCGAAACTACCAGC
>NW_006408563.1:5183794-5184356 GCF_000296735.1 Chrysochloris asiatica | reverse complement strand
CCTTGTGGTTTGCAGTCCAGTGCTTATCGTATAAAATTTGAAGTATTGTGAACATTACCAAAATGTGACAAAATGAGCACATGCTGTTGGAATATGGTGCCAGGAGACAACTGTTACTATCTTCCAATGAATAAAAACTCATTTATTTGTGAAGTACAATAAAATGAAGCATGTCTGAAGTGATGCTAACAGTAAGTACCATGTATTGTGTCACTTAGAACCCTGTTGTACATATACATATATACATAGTTAAGGAGCTCTGGTAGCATAGTGGTTATGAATTGGGCTGTGAACCTCAAAGTCAGCAGTTCAAAACTACCAGCTGTTCCACGGGAAAAAGATGAGGCTTTCTGCTCCCGTAAAGATTTACAGTCTCAGAAACCTTGTACAGGGTCGCTATGGGTCAGAACTGACTTCATAGCACATAACCACCACCATATCTAGTTGGTTATGTGCCATGGAATGGATTCTGATTCTTAGCAACCCTGTACAGGGTTTCCAAGGCTGGAAATCTTTGTGGAAGCAGAAAGCCTCATCTTTCTTCCGCAGAACAGCTGGTAGT
>NW_006408563.1:5179957-5183039 GCF_000296735.1 Chrysochloris asiatica | reverse complement strand
TTCTGCTGTGCATGGGGTTCTGACTCGATGACACCTGACAACAACAACATATATATATATATACATACATATATACACACACACATTTGTATATATATTTATTTGTTGAATGACTTTTTTCTCAGTCACTTCCAGAAGTAGATGTAACTGTTATTTTTCCACTTTAAAGGGATAATATACAGATCAGAAACAGACACCAGAAGGCAATTTGTTTACGATTACATGAGTGTGTGGTGGAACTGGAATTTGGACCAGGTACTGTGGTTCTGTGCCCTTGCTCTTGGCCACTAAATATGCAGCCTTGTTATTATGCTTTGGGATTTACTGACCTTACTAATTAAAATTTTTATTAGTTGCTCTAATATCACAATTCCACGGACAAACTGTTACTTTAATTAATATAGACATCTAAAGGAGTCATTAGCGTAATGGTTATGAGTCAGGCTGCGAACCTTAAGGTCAGCAGTTCGAAACTACCAGCTGTTCTGTGGGAGAAAGATGAGGTTTTTTTACTCCCATAAAGATTTATAGCCTCGGAAGCCCTGTACAGGGTCGCCATGGGTTGGAATCGACTACGACAGCACTTAACAACAACAACAACAACAACAACAACAACAAAGTAGTCTGTATGTAGCGCTGCAGGATAATGCACTGGAATGCAAGGTTAGTTTTTGAGCCACAAGGTCAGTGGGTCAAACGCACCAGCCTCTCCGTGGAAAACCCTATACAGGGTCACTATGAGTTGGAATCGACTTGATGGCACTTAACAACAACAATAAAAGTAGCAAGTGTGTTTCTTGCATAGAGATAGGACACCCACAAGTTCCTTTTGATTATGTTTTTTATAACACAGCTCCATGCTATTGGGAGAAGTTTAATTTCTGAGGCACATATTGCAGAGTTTGCAGATTACGTGAAAATTACATTCTAATTACAGTCGAATGATGGGTCAGATCTCTTGGGTAGCTAGGTTGGTTTTTGTTGTTAAGTGCCACTGAACCTTGCGGTTCACACAACTGTGCAGTCTAGCACATTAACCCACAGCACCACACCAGGACTAGGAGGACTGTAAAACATTTGACAGAACATGAATGTAAAGAAGTCTGCTTCTTCCATGGCCAGGAATTATTTAGATGGGGGAAGCAGATTTCAAGATTGAGAATAAAAGATGAGGTTTCTGACGTCTAGAGGGTAAAGGAAGCCCAAAGAATGTATTCTGGGTTTTATGGGCATCATCCAGGAAGTACTGGCCATATGCTAAGAAGAAACTTGGAAGTTGGGTATTTGAGGAATGTGGGGTATCAGTTGACTTAGCTGAATCAGATAAGGTAAGATGCTGAAGAAACAGGACACTTGGTGGATGGCTTTAATTATGTTCTGATTTCTGGGACTTCAAGCTTCCTTTCCTCTTCTCCCTTCTTGCCATTTGATGAGCTCCATTGGGTGGGTGGGTGGGTGGGGGGACAGTGAACTGACTGAGAAGTAAGGATTATAGCATTGCTTATCTTTGGGTCCTGCTACTTTATCATGTCCAGGCATTAAAACCAATTGAGTTAAACAATTAGTGTAAAGGTATCAGTACTACTTGTAAGTAGTCAAGATGGGGATCATTGAGTAATTCATTAAATTCATTATCAAAATTATGCGTCAGAAGTGAATGGATGATTGAACTGTTTCCTGCAGGGGTTGTAACCTTGTTCTGAACATTAGTTTTAACATTAAACAATTTGAACACAAGTTCTTGAGTCCCTTCCTTGAAGATGTTCACTGAGAGGTGTTAAAATTGCTCTGCCTGTAAGATTCAGTAGCACGATTGTTCCTATGAGGTGGAGGTCAATATTTCTGACCCTTGCTTGCCCCCATCATGGCTTACTTTCTCTGTGGGTTAATACTTCGTCAGAACAATCACAGGGCTCTCACAGAAACAACACAATGCCAACAATGACTTAAATAACAGAGAAGGATAGAAACAGAAGCAATTCGGTAGACTCTTGACTGGAATGAACTGAGTGAGCACCCTTATGTTCGGATCATTTTTTTCCTGCTTCTGTTTCGGTGCAATCACGGGCTGTGAGCTTTGCATATAGTTCACCTGTTGAAAGCAGACACCTGCAGCACTTGAGCTCCCTGCCATAGCATCGGGCTCACACAGTTCAAACCCATATTGTTCACAGGTCAACTCAATTAGACGCTGAGTTTTGACTGGGAGGTCCGCTTTGCTTCCCACTCCCCCGCATTGTTCAAGGGTCCACTGTCTGTATATGTAAAGGATGAGGTTCATCCTCACCCGTCAGGAAACGTTCGAACAGAAAGCTCAGCGATAGCACTTGGCAGTATTGGTGACTCAGCCTCTGGTCTTCTACACTACTGCTTACTACCTTTGGAGTCTGTTCTTCGCCTCTACTTCTTCAATCATTTGCAAGATTGTGGGCTGACCAGACATTTTGGGAGAATGACAAACCTGGGTTCAGAAAGACCACATAAAGCTGCAAGAGGTTTTGGAGTGGGACCTGGGCACTGGTATTTAAAAAGAGCCCCTGGTGATTCTGCTGGCCATCTGGAATTGAGAACCAGTAATCTACCACAAAGTTTTTGGTATTGTTGAGCTTACTTGGTTTTAAACTCTTGCAATGGCTTAGACATCTATAGACCAATTTGAAATTTTTAAATGTCCCTCTGCTTCCAGTTCTAACTAATTCATTTTACACAAGGTGCTCAAATAAAAAGTGATTGAAGTGAATGTAGGTTATACAAAGGTAAGTTAAAAAATATTGCTACAAAATCACTTAAACTTTAATTAAACAAAAATATAAAAAAGGTGAATCTATTGTTTCTTGACATTATCTGAATCTATTACACACTTCTGAACACCATGCTTCCACCTCTCTCTCTTCCTCAAGGAATTTTTTGCTCTTCAATTTACTCCTTGTTATAATGACAGTTTTTGTAATCCTCAGTGGACTGAATTCCTGTTCCTTTGAAATGTTCTGAGTTTGGGGAACAAAAAGAAGCCTGAAGGGGCAAGACCAGGATGGATGGGGTAAAGTTTCCCAAGGAAATTCTTGTAGGACAGTCCTTGCTA
>NW_006408563.1:5152231-5178827 GCF_000296735.1 Chrysochloris asiatica | reverse complement strand
GCCACACTGCTGGCCAACCAGGTCTCTACCCGGGTTCACAGGAGTCTATTTACCGTTGTAGGGCTTAGCTCGCAGCGTCATTGCTGTTTGTCCCTCACTTCCCCTGTTCAGTGATGAACTTCCATGACCTTTTTCTCACTAATGTAGTTTCAGCTTTCTTAAAAGTTCTGCCTAGTAAACCCCTGAGATTGCCCTGTGTCCTTTAAGAAGATCGAGATTACCCCTTTGGAGTCCTAGACAACAGTCACCATTATCTTCTGAACTGGTCTTTGTGCCTTGCCTTGAATTTAACTGACCCAACAGATGCCCTGAAAGCCACTGTTTTGGTTTTATCTTTAATTTTGAAGGCCCCCTAATGAAACTAAGACAAGTGTATGAGTGAGAGAACTTGTCTGCAGAGACTACAGAACTGATCTCAGAGACAGGACTACACAAACTTTGTTTGAAATAAACCCATGCATGTTTGAACTAAAACACTATTAATTACCTTCGTATTAGTGTACACACACATGGGGGAAAGAGAAGATGGGTCGAAGTGAATAAAGGAAATGCTTAGGAGTTTGTAAGGTGTATTCCCACCAAAAGCAGAAACATGATTGTGGCATTTATCTTTGCATTCTTGTCACCTATGATGGGGTTGTGACCTTTTACATTGGTAACCCTCCCAAAGAAGTACACCTAAAGGTATTCAGTCTCTCCCTTGGATTTTGGCTGTACTTGTGATTTGTTTTAACTAATAGATCATGGATGTTGAACATTTGCAATGTGGTAAATGAAACAGAGGAACTGAATTCTTTCTCTTCATTAATTTACATCTACCTCAGAAACCTTGTACAGGGTCGCTATGAGTTGGAACTGACTCCACGGCACATCACCACCACCACCACTACCCACATTTAGCTAATGTTTACCTTATTTGACAGCTCATGTCTGCAGGTGCTCTGATGACTTATCTCCGCTGCTTTTGAGAACCACTGATCTTGAGCCCAGATCCCAGGCAATCTTTATTCATGTAGATATTACAACTATTCTGTTGAGATTATTGGCATCAGAAAGGGAGCTTCATTTACTCTTTAGTATCCACAGGTGGTAGAGAGAACCTTTGAAATCTTTAAAGCTCCTAGGTTCTAGAACTAAAACTAACAAGGCTTTGGATGAAATCACGTCTGCTTAAGTTTGTACTTTGGAGCACAACAGCCTGAGAATGAGGGTCCTTTGTTTCTAGTGTTGTCTTTGTTGTTAATTGCCATCAAGTCAGTACCAACTCATAGCAACCCAGTGCACAACAGAATGAAATGCTGCCCGGTCCTGGGCCAACCTCACAATCATTGCTATGCTTTAGCCCATTGATGCTGCCACTTTGCCAGTCCATCTCATTGGGGGTCTTTCTCTTTTTCTCTGACCCTCCACCTTACCAAGAATGATATCCTTCTCCAGTGACTGGTCCCTCCTGACAATATGTCCAAAGTATGGCCATCCTGGTTTCCAGGGAGCACTCTGGTTGTATTTCATCCAACGTAGATCTAATTTTTTATTTTGGCGGTTCATGGTACTTTCAATATTCGTCTCCAACTCCATTACTCAGATGTACCAATTCTTCTATGGTCTTCCTTATTCAATGTCCAACTTGTACATGTATATGAGGTTATTGAAAATACCATGGCTTAGGTCAGGCACACCTTTGTCCTCAAACTGACATCTTCGCTCTTCGGCAATTTAAAGATGTCTTGTGCAGCAGATTTGCCTAATGCAATACGTTGTTTGATTTCTTGACTGCTGCTTGCATGAGTGTTGATGGTTGATCTGAACAAAATGAAGTCTTTGACAACTTCAGTCTTTTCTTCATTGATAAGAATGTTGTTTATTGGTCCAGTGGTGAGGATTTTTGTTTTCTTTACGTAGAGATGCAACCCATACCGAAGGCTTTGGTCTTTGATCTTCATCAGTAGGTATTTTAAGTCCTCTTCACTTTCAGCAAACAAGGTTGTATCATCTGCATATCACAAGTTGTTAATGAGTCTTCCTCCAATCCTGATGCCACATTTTTCTTCATACAATCCAGCTTCTGGGATAATTTGCTAAGCATATAGAGTGAATAAGTGTGGTGAAAGAATTCAATCATTCAGTGTTTCCTTTTTCTGTTCGAACAACTTCCTCTTGGTCTGTGTACATGAGCACAATTAAGTGTTCCAGAATACTTATACTTTTTAATAATGTCCATGGCTTGCCATGAGCCTCACAATCAAAAGCCTTTTTGCAGTCATTAAAGCACAGGTAAACATGTTTCTGCTATTCTCTGCTTTCTGCCAAGATCCATCGGACATTAGCAATGATATCTCTTCTCAATCCAGATTGAACCTCTGGAAGTTCTTTGTCAATGTGTGGTTGCAGCTGTTTCTGTATTACCTTTAGTAAAACTTAACTAGCATGGGCTATCAAAGATATTTTCATATGTTTTCTGCATTCCATTGGGTCACCTTTCTTTGGAATGGGCATAAAATACAGATCTCTTCCAGTCACTTGGCCAGGTAGTTGTCTTCCATATTTCTTGGTGTAGATGAGTGAATACTTCCAGTGCCTCCTCATTTTGTTGAAAGACTTAAATTTATAATTCATCAATTCCTGGTGCCTTGTTCTTTGCCAGTAGCTTCAGTGCACCTTGGACTTTTTCTTTCAGGCTCATTGAATCTTGAAATGCTGCCTCTTGAACTGGTTGAACAACATCAACCATTTCCTTTTGGTAGAGTGACTGTGTATTCCTTCCATCTTATTTTGATGCTTTCTGAATTATACAATAATTTGCGTAGAGAATCCTTCAATAATGCAAGTCCAGGCTTGAACTTTTTCTTCAGTTCCCTTAGCTTGAGAAATGCTGAGTGACTTCTTCCCTTTTGGTTTTCTAACTCCAGGTCTTTGCACATTTCATTATAATATTTGACTTTGTCTTCTCGAGCTGACGTTTGAAATTTTCTGTTCAGCTCTTGCACCTCCTCATTTCTTCCATGTGCTTTAGCATCTCTATGCCGGAGAACAAATTTCAGAGTCTCTTCTGACATCCATTTTGGTCTTTCCCTTCCTCCTTGTCTTCTTAATAACCTTTTGCTTTCTTCCTGTATGATATTCTTGATGTCATCCCGCAACTCTTCTGGTCATCAGACTTTAGTGTTTAATGCATCAAATCTATTCTTAAGATGATCTCTAAATTCAGATTGGATATATTCAGGGTCATATTTTGGCTCTCGTGGACTTGTTTTCATTTTCTTCAGCTTTAGTTTGAATTTGCATATGAACAATTGTTGGTCTGTTTCACAATCTGCACCTGGCCTTATTTTGGCTGGGGATATGAACCTTTCCACTGTTTCTTTCCATAGATGTAGTCAATTTGATATCTGTGTTTTCCATCTGGCATGGTCCATGTGTTTAGTCATCTTTTATACTGTTTAAAAAAGGTATTTGAAATGAACAAATCATTGGTCTTGCAGAATCCTATTATGTAATCTCCAGCATCATTTCCATCACCAAAGCCATATTTTCCAACTACTGATCCTTCCTCTTTTCTTCCAACCTTTGCATTCCAGTCTCTAGTAATGATTAATACATCTTGATTGCATGTTTGATCAATTTCAGACTGAAGATGTTGGTAGAATTCTTCAATTTCATCCTCACAAGCTTTAGTGGTTGTTACTTAAATCTGAATAATAGTGGTATTAACTGATCTTCCCTGTTGTTGTTAAGTGCCGCTGAGTCGGTTCCAACCCGTAGCAACCGTGTACAGGGTTTCCGAGGCTATAAATCTTTACGGGAACAGAGAGCCTCATCTTTCTCCCGCAGAGCAACTCGTAGTTTGAAACTGCTGACCTTGCGGTTGGCAGCCCGACTCGTAACCACTATGCTACCACAGCTCCTTCCCTGTAGGTGCATGGATGTAATCCTATTGTCGAGGCCCTATGTTGGGGTCCCGCCTCGACAAGGAAGTGTGGGTGTCACGAAGAAGGGAGATCTGGCGGCGAAAGTGATAGAGAAAGAGAGAGACAAAATATATACAAAAAAGACAGACACGCGGATATGATGCAAGCTGGCAGGTAGACAGATCTGCAAACATATTGCCTAGCATTGCACAGCATTGCATGCAGAATTCACTTTACCTCAGCCTTTTATTCTCTTTTTTAGGGAGGGATTTGTTACAAAGGAAGGATGTAATTCGTTCAGGGAGGATGTCACAAAGGGAGGATGTGATTAAGACAGGATACGGAACTGAAATGTGATTAATCATTCAAAACAGGACATAATCATTACAGGAACAACTTCTAAGATATTTTCATAGTTTTTCTTAACAATCTAACATTTTTATTTTTACAGAAAAAAAGGTTCAAACAAGCTGTTATATATTAACTTTTAGGCTTAAATGATCTAGAGTAGCAACATGCAGTTTCTTAAGGATACATAGCATAAAGCAAGGTTCCTGAAAGGAGCCAAGCTGTCTCTGTATACTTTGCAAACTTTTGTTTGTGAGCAAGATCTCAGGCACCGGGCTTCATTTATCTATACCTAAAATGCTACATTGTTCTTAATATTCCTATATACTTTCAGGAGAAAGGAGAGCATCTGGGTTAAACTGATTATATTTAGAGGTGGTTTAATGAGGCTGCCACTGATCAACCCAGGGTCTGCGTATGCTGTCCCCAGCACTATCACAGACAGCCTTGTATCTCATGACAGATATGTGCTCTTTCTAATGATGAATGCACTGCCATTTCTCTTCCCAGCATAGTAAACAATGTGGTTGTCAGATTCAGAATGGCCTATTCCAGTCCATTTTAGCTCACTAATGCCTAGAATATCGATGTTCATGCATTCCATTTAATTTTTGACAATTTTCAATTTTCCTAGGTTCATGCTTCATATATTCCATCTTCTGATCATTAATGAATGTTTATAGTGTTTACTCTTCTTTTTAAGTTGTGTCCCATCAGCAAATAAAGGTCCCATGGGCTTTACTCCATTCAAGTCATCACAGTCAACTCTACTTTGAGGAAGCAGCTCTTCCCCAGTCACATTTTGAGTGCCTTCCAACCTAAAGGGCTCATTTTATGGCACTATATTTGACAGTGTTTCACTGCTATTCATAAGGTTTTCAGTGACTAAATATTCAGAAATAGTTTGTCTCCCCTTCTTTCTAGTATGTCTTCGTGTGGAAGCTCATCTGAAACCTGTCCACTGTGGGTGACCCTGCTGATATTTAAAATACCTGTGTCATAGCTTCCAGAATCACAGCAGCACAAAAGTCACCACAGTATGGCAAACTGACAGATGAGTTGTGATGTTTCCAGTATTAGACAGGTAATGGGTCAATGGAGAGCAGTGAAAAGAAAATATAGATCTTCTTCACTTAGATTTAGATGCTTCTAGATTATTAGAGGCATCTTAATGTGGTGCTGCAGGATAATGCACAGACTGCAAGATCAGTTAGAACCATCAGGTTGGCAGTTCAAACCTACCAGTCATTCTTCGGAAACCTAATACAGAGTCACTATGAGTCAGAATTGACTTGATGGCACTCAACAACAGCAACAAGACTGTGAGAAATGCTAAACATTTTTAGCACATGGTTTCCTGGATATCACAGTCTCCTGATATTCTTTTTACCTCTTTGGTTTGCTCCTTCTTTCTCTACCACATTTTAATTTTGGAGTTCCCTGGGCTTCATCTTTGAACTTCCTGTTTTCTCTTTCTGTTCTTTCCATTGATAAGCTCATTTAGTATCATGGATCCTCCCCACCCCCACAGGACTGTAAAAAATGCCCCTTAGTCTTTACAGGTGTGAGTATACTAGCTCCTTGTATGCTGGTGTGCAAGAATTCTGACCCAGCTCTCGATAGGATTTTGTCTACTCCATGCCTTCAGATAGCCACAATCTATACCTCTGGAGAACTTGACCTGGACTCTACTATGCATCTGTCTGCCTCTGGACTTCACCAACAGGATGCTCCACAAATAGTTCAAACCTGCCCTTTCCTTTTCAAATCTGCTGGTTCCCCTCTCTATTTGTGGCACCATCGTGTACCTGGTTGTCTAAACCAGAAACTTGGAACTTCTTTTCTCTTTGACGACCTCTCATCCCTCATTCTTTGCTACCTTGATGGTCAGAAGGTTCCTTTGTTTCTTCCAAGTGATGTCTCTTGGTTTTGTCATCTTCTCTACACCCCAAAGCCTGTCATGACCTTTACTTTGTTTCATTTCTCTTGTGGGAAACTTAAACAGATCCTTAACTGGTCTCCCTGCCTCTGTAATACCCAACTCCTCCAAACCCAACATTCTCCGTTGGCTGTGAAACCAAAAATTAATCATGCTAGCAGTATTCCTGGGAGTGTTTAAATAGTTTTCCATTGCTTCTGAATGAAAACCTAAAGTTATCTGTCCACTCTCCTCACTGTTTCTCTATTCCCTTTAAAATCTTCATGAAATTTCATGTTCTTTTAGCCTCCTCCCCTCACTTGCCATCTTTGAGGATATCTCTACTCTCCTCTTTGCTAGTAGCTTAGGAGTCTTCTGTTCCCAGGGCTTCCCATCCTTGTATTCATTTTGCAAAACATATCTTACATTATGCTGTTTATTAGTGGAGATCTGCTAGCTTATTTTTCTGAAGGTAACTCAAAAACAACTGCAATAATACACAGACAGGGAGCTGCCAGAAACTCAACCAGATTCAAAAGAGGATGTGAAACCAGGGATATCATTGCTAACATCAGATGGATCTTGGATGAAACCAGAAAATGGAAGAAAGCTGTTTGTGCTTTATTTTGACTTAGCAAAGGCTTTTGACTGTGTGGATCATGACAAGCTATGGATAAGTTTGAAAAGAATGGGTATTCTAGAACACTTAATTGTGCTCATGAGGAATCTGTTCACAGTCCATGGAACAGTTGTTAGAACAGAACAAGGGGATACTAAATGGTTTAAAATCAGGAAAGGTGTGTGCCAGGGTTGTGTTCTTTCATCATTTTATTCAATCTGAATGCTGAGAAAATAATCTGAGAAGATAGGAGTATATGAAGAAGAACATGGCGTCAGGATCGGAGGAAGTCTCGTTAACAGTCTCCAATATGCAGATGATGTAACCTGCTGCACAAGACTTCTTTAAAGTGTTGAAGAGCAAAGATGTCAGCTTGAGGACTAAGGTGTGCCTCACCCAAGCCATGGTATTTTCAGTAACCTCATATGTATGCGAAAGCTTTTACAGTGAATAAGGAAGACCGTAGAAGAATTGAAGCATTTGAGTTGTGGTGTTGGAGGAGAATATTGAAAGTGCCATGGGCTGCCAAAAGAACCAGTAGATCCGTTTTGGAAGAAGTGTAGCCAGAATGCTCCTTGGAGGCCAGGATGGCCAAACTTTGTCTCTCATACTTCGGACATATTGTCAGGAGGGACCAGTCACTGGAGAAGGATATCATGTTTGGTAAAAGTGGAGGGTCAGAGAAAAAGAGGAAGACGACCCCCTAAATGGGATGGATTGGCCAAGTGGCAGCATTGATGGACTCAAGCGTGGCAACAGTAGTGATATTGGCCCAGGGATCGGGCAGTGTTTTGTTCTGTTGTGCATAAGGTCTCTATAAGTCGGTACTGACTCGATGGCTCCTAACAACAACAAAAACATCTGCAAGCAAAGAGAATATAAAAAAATACTGATGAAGATCAAAGACTATAGCCTTCAGTATGGATTGCACCTAATGTAAAGAGAACAAAAGTCCTCACAACTGTGCTTCATGATAAATGAAGAAAAGATTGAAGTTGTTAGAGACTTCATTTTGCCTGGATCCACAATCAACAGCATTCAAGAAATCACATGACATTTTACATTAGTAAAATCTGCTGCACAAGACCTCTTTATAGTGTTCAAGAGCAAAGAGACCAGTTTAAGGATTAAGGTGCACCTTACCCAAGCCATGGTATTTTCAATCACCTCATATGCATGTGCAAGTTGGACAGTGAATAAGGAAGACCATAGAAAAATTGATGCACTAGAGTTATGGTGTTGGAGGAGAACATTGAAAGTACCATGGACTGCTAGAACAAACAAATCTGTATTGGAAGAAATACCGCCAGAATGCTCCTTAGAAGCCAGAGTGGTGAGACTTGCCTTTTTGTACATATTATCAAGGGGAACCCATCTTTGGAGAAGGATATTATGCTTGTTAAAGTGGTTGTTGTTGTTGAGTGCCATTGAGTCGGTTCCTACTCAAGAGTTGGCAAAAAAGAGGAAGACCCGCCCCCGCCCCCCATGGGATGGATTGACGCACTGGCAGCAGCCATGGGTTCAAGCGTATGTAACAATTGTGAAGATGGTGAAGGACTGGGCAGTGCTACGTTCTTTTGTGCCACTAGGTGTCTTTGGGTCTGAATCTACTCAAGAGCAGCTAACAACAATAGCTAGCTTAACGGGCAGCCTGTAGAGCACAGTGCCTCATCACTACAAAGTGGTCTCTTTATGCGCCAGAGGTGGAGGCAGGGCAGTGACTCTGATCCACACAACCTGTTAGCCTTAGGGTTTTCCGCAGAGCTTCTGTGTTTCATTGACAATGACCAGAGTGTGTGGAGGATGCCATAGGAGGTTAGGGGCCTGACCTGGAAGTGGTGAACATTGCTTCTGCCCATGTTCCCCTGGTGGGTAGTCCAATGGCCTATCTCACTGCAGCAGGCTTTGGCCAAAGTCGTCCTCTTGGGTATAAGGGAGCCACCAGCCAGCTTTTGCCACATACTACAATCACCTCTTGTCTCTGCACCAGACTCTGAATTATTCAAAAACAGGATGAGAATCTTACTTCTTTTTCTATCAATTTTTTTAACATCCAAACCAACTGCTGTTGAGTGTATTTCAACTCATGGTGATACCATAGGATGGAGTAGAACAGCCACATAGGATTTCCAAGGCTATAAATCTTTCTTCTGTAAAGCAGCTGGTGGGTTTGAACCACTAACCTGCTGGTTAACAGCCCAGGGCTTAACCCACTGCACCACCACTGGATTCTTGTTGTTGTTTTTTTAATGTTTTAGTGTGAATTATGTGATAGTTTACATGGGAGAACATTAGTTTTACATTCATTCTATTGTATATTGTCTCATTGCCATGGTTACAATCCCCTCCATGCAGTCCTTCCCTTGTACCCCCCAGGTCTTCAGCACACAGTCGCTCTCCCTCTCTGGATCTAAAGTCTCCAGCTGCTCCATCGCTCCACGTCATCATCTCTGGCTCCATTTCAGGCATCACTGCTTCTCTGGGTAGGGTCCCGCTCTCTGCTCTTCTCCCTTGATGGTCCTAGGGACCTCCGCTCCTTACTATAAAATGTCTACCTTTACATTTCCGAACCTCACAGTCAGTCCTGATAACAATTATTCACTATTGTATCACAAGAGACCCGTCTGCATTTCATTGCATCAGCCCCGCCTAGTCAGACTGAATACTACTCACTGGAGATTCTACCTTCCTCCAGGCCCTCTGGATCTAGGTTCCCTCTTGAAAGCTTGTAAGCCAGTCACTTCTTGCCTTTGTAGCTCCCCAACCCCCATTTTGGGTAGCCAATGCCCAAGTTGCCCATCCCTGTCTACTCTGTGTGTGGAGGGTGTGGGAATGATTCTTGCTGTAAGGACTTGTTCCCTCTTTTGAGCTACTGCTTCTATAGGTGTAGGTCAAGTTCATCAAATTGTATGAGAATACTTTTTTTTTTTCCCCTCTTCTTTTTACTTCTGGTTGAGCTCTGATCATCCAGTCACTGAAGCCAGGATAAGTGGGTATTATCTACACGTGTGGGTGTTCTTATGCATATGCCCTGTCTTCTTATCAGCTGGATACTTCACTCTCCACTCTAGTCCTCTGTGGCTATGTCACTGACTCTGGGCCCAAGAGTCCCCAGGTCTTGCCACACTGCTGGCCAACCAGGTCTTCACCCAGGTTCACAGAAGTCTGTTGAAAGTTGTAGGGCTTAGCTCACCGCTTCATTGCTGTTTTTCCCTCATCGGTGGGTGTGGAGCGTGGTCACCAATCACAGCATGTATTCCCATTGAGTCTTAGTCTTGGAAGGGGGTTTGTCCTGAGGGGACCTGACCTTGATGTTTCCTGGGTGGCTTCTTGTTTTTAGCACAGTACTTGGTAAACTATAGTGTGCATACAATAAATACTTTTTAATTATAACAAAATTTTACATAGTTTTATGAAAAGAGAATGACACTGTATTCAACAGGCTATGTAAGTTTGAAATATTCATGTGTGGACAGTTTGAAAACAAAATCTAAGTGCAACTTTTGATTATCTTCAAAGGCCTCATCACATCCACATTTGCTGTAGGCAGTTGTTTAATGGGCCATTATATCCGCCATGTTGGTTGTCTTAAATAACAGCTTGAGATTTTGATAATTTGAGTCCTCAAATCTTTGAGATTGAGCGCTCCGTAGTTCTGGATTTTCAAAGAAGAGACATTATGTTTTTGCTTCATGGAGATTTGTGCAGTGCTGTTTTTTTTTTTTTTTTTTATGGAACAAATGTTTGATAATCAGTATCCTTATTAATTTCATTTGATGTTTAGAAAAACAACTCTGGGTCATCTCAATTTCTATTATTTCTAAAAGGCACAGAAAGTATATCTGGTTGTTATTAAGTGCTGTCGAGTCATTTCCAACTCACAGTAACCCTGTATAGGGTTTTCCAGGAGTATCTGGTGAGTTTGAACTGTCGACCTTGTGGTTTGAAGCCCAGTGCTGATTGTACAGGGTCACATAAGAGTCCAACTGTTTCTTAGGGGCTGCCAAAATTAGGACTGCTTCCATCTTTTGGATTGCCAGCCTCTGATGGCTTGGGTCGCAATGAGATGGAATTGCACAGATACCAAGAGACAAGCTGGTTAAAAAAGGTTTCACTTTTCGTCTAGTCTTTATCAGATGCAGTGCCAAGCTTTCTCCAGATATATGCACACTGCACGCCTCCTGTCCTCTTCCTCAAGGTGACATTATTAGACACTCCAGGTGGTCTGGACACTGGTGGGACTCGGTGATAAAGACAGATGACAAAAATGATGTCTACAGCCCTCAGCTGAGTCGCTGTGAATGAGACCAGCAAACCATGCTGACAGGAAATGATCAGACCCCTTTTACTGCTCACAGGGGACAAAAGTGAAGAGCTCTGGAAACTTGAGACATGGATTTCTAGTACCTTTTTAGGGAGATTTAGAAGTTCCTGCTATTTTTTTCCAGTGCCATGAATCTTACTCAGTGTAACTTCCCAGTAAAGAGAGACTTTGGACAAGGAAGTCATAGATAATAGCTGTGCTCCTCCCTCCCTACAGAGGGGTGACCTGTTTCTGAGAATGGGTACAGAGACAACAACGCACCACCTAATGTAATGATGGGAGACTATTAGTCTCCCTGTCCCATCTGCAGCACACACACACAAATTACGTTGTATATTTAGTGAGGTCTCAGTGGTTCTCCATGGCAGGTATGCTTCCCAAGGCTTATTTAGAACAGTCTAACATGGAGTCCTGAATAAGTACTGGACTGCTTACCAAAAGGTTGGCAGTTCAAACCCAGCAACCAGCAGCTCCTTAGGGAAACCCTAAGAACAGGGGTGCTATTTCCTGGAACTAACTCAGTGGCACTTAACAACAACAATCTAAAAGTTATTTCAGAAAATATTTAAGGCACTACTTTGGGTCAAGCATTGTGCTCTGTGCCCGGAATGTACAGTGACAGAAGACACAGTGCCTGTCCTGTTTAGGACACAGAGACCAACGGAAGGAAACAAAGCAATGTGATAGAGAGCTGTAGCAGTGTTGGTGGATACAGGGGCTGATTGACTGCACGTGGCTGGACTGGGGGAGTATGGCAGGTTAGACTCGGTGGGTCATACCTGGACAGGGTTTTTAAGGAAACATAGACATTTGTTAGGGCAGTAAGAGTGAGGAAGGGCCTTGCAGCAAAAGAAAACATGGTTTGTACAGTGGCATGGATATGAAGTAGCTTGCCTATGACTGAAGGTTTCTGAAACAAGTGAGGTTCTTTGTTTGCTTAAGGATGGAGGAATATTGTGGAAGAGGCAGTAGAGGGTCCATGGTGGGATTCTATGTGGGAGACCTGAATCCCCAGCCAATCTGTCATTGGAGCCTTGCATGTTGCTGTGATGCTTAACAGGTTTCAGCAAAACTTCCAGTTTACGACAGACCAGGAAGGAAGGCCTAGTGATAACCCTTCTGGAAAAATCACCCAGTGAAAGCCTTATAGGTCACAGTGTTCATTCCCATCACCATGTGTTGGGGGCTGACTGGATAGCAGCTGCAATAACAACAATATTGCATGAAGTTTCCTCAGGGTGACCATGGGAGAGAGTAGTAGGAACAAGGCTGTAAGAAGGCAGGCTGGAAGCCAAGAAGCCTTTGTTTTAGCTTGCTGCAGAGCTTGAGGCAGCACTGAGGATAGTGTTCAGTTTGCCTTTTTGGGTAGATTACTCTGGAGAATGGAAATGGAGCTGGGACCAGAAGTGAGACACTGGTTGTTCTGGTCCCTACTATGGGAGGGAAGGCCAGAGGCTCTGAAGCAGAAGAGAGGAAGCCTATGTGCTGGGCCCTGTGGATTCAGGATATAGTTGAGAAAAACCTGGGCTGTGCGCTCAAGGAGCCTCAGAGATACCTGTGGGAGAGGTGGAAGATATAAGGGTTGAGGAGTGTTGAGAGCCCACCTGAGATCATAAATCATGAGTGTACAGTGATACCAATCTCTGAGTGTCAGTTGTTTGGCATTAAGTTAGAGCCTTGAGTAGACATTTTATAGTAAGGAGGGGAGTGATTAACTTTTCAGTCTAGGAGCAGAGGTCCCTAGGACCATCAATGGAGAAGAGTGGACAGCAGGACCCTACCCAGAGAAGCAATGATGCCTGAGATGGAAGCAGAGATGGTGACGTGGAGTGATGGAGCAGCTGGGGACTTGAGACCCAGAGAGGGAGAGGGGCTGTATGTTGAGGACTGGGGATTGGGGGGCAGGCTTGCAGGGTATACCCTTTGGTTGATTGATGATGCATGGAGGGAATTGTAACCATGGCAATGAAATTATATAGGATAGAATGAATGAAAAACTAATGTTCTCCCATGTAAACGATCACATAATTCACAATAAACATTTATTAAAAAAAAAAGTTAGAGCCTTGATTCAAGAATGGCTTTTGAGGACAGATATGGGGAATATGTATCCCAAAATACAAGTGTTGAGACTAAGTTATTTTACAAACTATATTGATGACTTTCAGAGTTTGTTTGTTTGTTTGTTTTTGCAGTGTTTCAGCAGAAGTGTATTATTTTATTTTTAAATAACAATATCCCTGTAGCCAGTTGTTAACAACAAAGTCATTTTTCCTAAATCTGGTTTACACCTATCAGTGTACTGACAAGGTTGATACTCTGTTAATTTCCTCTGTGAACCTTTCAATGGCTCAGTTCAGAGCACTTTCTATCACCCGATCGCAATGATGCTCTGATGGCAGCTGGCATTTTTATAGTCACTGATTTGGCCAAAGTTTCTGGTATTTTACAATGTATTGGTAATTAGTATGTTGTGAACTTACATCAGTAACTTTTTTGAGAATTGTGGTGATCAGTACTAGACTAAGAACCACAAGATTGACAGTTCAAACCCACCAGCAGCCTGTCGTAAGCCCTATACAGGGTCACCTCGACAGAACCAATTCGAGAGCCCATAACAACAACAGCAAGTAATAAAGGAAAAGAAGGAGAGGAATGGAAAACAGCTTCCTTTCAGTTACCAGTGATATTGTAGCTAATAATGCTGCCATTCAGTGTAGAAAGATTTTACAAATCAATTTTGTTGTTAGTATCATATAATCTGGAGTCCTGGTATGGTGCTGTGTGTTAATGCACTAGACTGCAAAACTGTTTGAACTGCATGGTTGGCTGTTCAAGCTCACCAGCTGCTCCTGGGAAACCCTATGCAGGGTCACTATGGGTCGAAATCAACTCGACGACACTTAACAATGACATCATGTAATCTGGAGTTTTGGTGTGAAGCTGTGGGAGAAAGCACTGAACCACAAGGTGGGTTTGAAGCCCATGGTTGGTGGTTCACACTCATCAGTCACTCCTAGGAAACCCTATACAGGGTCACTATGAGTTGGAACCAACTGATGATGGTTAACAATAACAACAATAAGCCAAGAATTGTAACATTTAAGCAATTTACAACTTTAAAAAATGTTTATCATATATTATCCCATGATTAAAACTGATAATAAATATGACTACTAAGGATTCTGGCATGGGAGGTGGTCCATGGTGGGGTGACACCAGCCCTGGTCGCATCATTGCTGGATATCCACAGATCCCTCCTCTCCATCATTTGATTACTGTGCCCCACGGACCTCACATTGGTTCTGTGGGGGGAGCACCGTGAATGCCCAGGTAGCATAGATTCTAGCATCCCAGCTACACTGGAGACACCTCAGTGACTTGTTCATCTTTTTTACTTTGTCATTTCTTTCATAGTCCTCAGCTTCTCTATGCTCAAGAGCATGTTTTAGACTCTCTTCTGGCATCTTCATTGGTGCTAATCTTTCTTCCCTGCCTTTTTAATGGTTTCTTCATGCATGGTGTCCTTGAGCCGTCTCACAACTCACCTGGTCTGCCGTCATTAGGTGCCTAGTGTTTCCAATCTGTCCTTGAGATGGTCTCAGAGATTTTTTTGATAGACTCAGCATTGGTGGGAATTCTGATCCATGAAGCTAAGCTGTGTAGACCACATCTGAGGGCTTTGTTTCCCCCCATCTTATAGTTAGGGGCAGTCCATTGGGAGGCCCCAGACAGAAAACAGAGCGTGGACAGCTAACTCCCTTCCTGCCACTTCACTGCGGTTGGCTTCATCCCTTTACTAAAGACTGTAGCTCCTATTGGAGTCCTGGTGTGGTACTGCAGGTTAACGCACTGGACTGCAAGGTCGACAGTTCAAACCTATACCAGTCACTCCTCAGAAACCCTAGGGTCACTATGAATCAGAATCTACTCTATGGCACTAAATAACAACATAGCTCCTGCGGGAATCTTTGGGCACTTAACTGCTAACTGGAAACTTGGAGTTCATCCAGACATCCCACAGAAGAAAGGTCTGGCAGTCTCCTTTTAGAAACTCAGTCACTGAAAAACCATGCATGGAGTCAATTAAAATTGATACATGCAGGAAGAGATAGGTTTTCCTTCATGACTCAGTACCCACAACCACACACCGACAAACACAGAAAAATACACAACTGAAACACCAAAGACTACTTACCCTTACTGTGAATGAAGCTCTGTAATTTTTTTTATTCTATTATGTTTTAATTTTTTTTTAAGTTGGTGAATATTAAATTGAATAGAACCCATAATTATAAAACCACTGGAACTACCTGATGTTTAGGGAACAACAGATGGGTAGTCAAGTCAGGTTAAGTAGAAATTCCCAGAGCTCTAAGATTGTCTTATGGATTGAAATAAAATGCCGGGTTGAATTTAAGTTCCTGAAATCAAAGGTATACTATAAATGTTTAAATTATTATTTTTCCCTCTGGATTATAATGCAGAATGTATGGTAGAAATAAGACCCGGATCCTGAGACATGTGAGTTGCCAACACATGAGCTAAAAGTGGTCTTGGCCCTGACGTCTGTTCAGCTTGATAAAAGCTTGGAGAAATTCAGTTTACTTGTCATTTGGATTCTTTCATCATGACATAGTGATGGTATTGGTAACTTTAAATATTAGGTTCGGGATTACTTCCTTTTGTAGAAAAGAGTTGAGGAAATGCAAGATGGATAAATAATCATTGTATCTTTATTTATAGGCACATTTAAAGAGATTCAGTAGGCTCAAGTTTTGACAGCAGTGTTTGATCAGAGACATTTTCCAAGAACCTTAAAGGGGAAAAAAAAATCTCTATCACAGTTCAGAAATTTCTAGTAAAATATTTTTTCTTTTCTTTTCTTTTTTTTTTGTAACAAGATTTGTATTTCAGATCATTCTGCCTTTGTTCCACTTTTGTGTGTGGGTGATGAAGGGTCACTTGGAAATAGGATTTGTGAGAGAATCCTATTCACTGTGTGGCCCCTTATTGTAATACATTTTGCCTGCATTTATAATAAGAGGTATAGGGAGTTTCATTGATACCTAACTGCCTTCTCTGTGATGCTGCTACTTTTTTTAAACCTTAACACTTTGCTCTGAAATGTTCCAAGATAACTTGTTTTCTGTTTCATTGAGACATGACAATCCATATGCTCTGACATCCTTCATTTCCTGTCTTTCCCACTTAAATGTTTTTGTTTCCATACCTTTGTTAGGGAACTTGTGGTTAGCAATCCAACACCTAGCCCACAATACCAGTATAGCAAGGTAATCTGTATTTTTAAGGTGGTACTTTGGGCTATGTGTTGGGCTACTAACTGCAAGGAAAGGTCAGCAGTTCAAACCCACCAGCTGCTCGGAGGAAGATAGATGAAGTTATTTGTCCTTATTAGTATTTATAGTCTCAGAAACGCTATGTGTGTTATTATGAGTCAGAATCGGCTTTGTGGCAGTGAGGATAACTTCCTTTGTGGTCTGGCTTCATAAAACCCAAAAAATAAAACAAAACAAAAAAACCCACCACCACAACAAGCAACTCCACTGCCATTGATTCCATTCTGATTCGTATTGACCCTGTGAAGTGTATCCAAAGCTGTAAATCTTTGCAGGAGCAGAAAGCCTCATCTTTCTTCCACAGTGGCTGGTGGGTTTGAGCTGACGACCTTGTGGCTAACAATGTAGTACTTACCCTACAGCACCAATTGCATTTCCACAATCATTGTCCATGATTTTTGCATTTGATTAGGCACATCTGCTGCAAAGATCACTTTAAAGTGCAAAAAAGCAAAGATGTCATTTGAGAACTCAGGTGCATCTGACCATGACCTCAAATGAATGTGAAAACTGAACAATGAATGAATAAGGAAGACCAATCAAGAGTTGATGCCTTTGAATTATGGTGTGTGTGTGTGTGTGTGTGTGTGTGTGTGTGTGTGTGTAGGATATTGATTATACTGTGGACTCCCAGAAGAATAAACAGATCTGTGTTGGATGGACATCCAGAATGTTCCTTAGAAGTAAGGATGACAAGACTTCATCTCATGTACTGTGATCACATTATCAGGAAGGACTAGTCCATGGAGAACAATATCATGTTTGGTAAAGTAGAAAGTTACTGAAAAAGAGGAAGATCCCTAGTGAGATGGTCTAGCACAGTGCCTGCAACAGTGATGCCAAACATAACAATGTGAGGCTGGCACAGGACTGAGTAGTGTTTCGTACTGTTATACACAGAGGTGCTGTGAGTAAGAATTGACTTCAGGGCACCTACCAAGAACAAAAGTTAAATTAGCCAGGATGAGGGCAGGTGGGGTCTTTTAAGTGCCTGTCAATTACCATAGTCCCTTTCTTTCAGGGCTTCATAAAAGAGTTGGAGAGACATGTATTAATACAAGATGAGGATGAAGCAAGCCACACCAGGTGCCAGATGACTTCCCTAGTCAGCCAAAGGAGGGAGAGCTCAGAGTAGGTTGAAATGGCCAAATGTGCAAAATGGACAGAATTTAGGCAAACAGGAAAACTGACCATGTGTCCTGTGGAAGCCTCACAGTAGTTCTCAAGTTTACTGGTGTCAACACCTTTTATACGCTCACATTGTTGAGGACCTAAAAGAGCATGTTATGTAGGTTATATCTATTTATCTTTACCATGTAAGCAATTAAAACTAATAAAAGAGATTTGATCTGAAATAACTGTGAACTAGTTAGATATAGGATAGTTTTATGAAAAATTTATTTTCCAAAAACAAAAATTAGTGACGAGAGTGGCATTGTTGTATGTTTTTGCAAATTTCCTTGATGTTTGGCTACTAGATATTTGGATTCTAAAATCTGATTCTTTTTCCAATCTACTGCAGTATGGTTTGGCTGAACTGTACGGAGATGAAGATCTTGCCTCACACAGATACATAGTTGGAAATGGAAGAACTTGTATTAGCTTTTTCAGAGAATTGTGGACATGACTTTTGGCAAATGCTTAATGTGGTTGCCTGCTAAGCGAAAGGTTGGAGTTTTGAGTCCACTCAGAGGTGCTTCAAAAGAAAGGCTAGTTGATCTGCTTCTTAAAAATCAGCCATTGACTTACAAGCTTTCAAGAGGAAGCCTAGATCCAGAGGGCATGAAGGAAGGTAGATTCTCTCCACTGAGTACTATCCAGTATGTCTAGGTGGGGCTGATGAAACAAAATGTGGATAGGTCTCTTGTGATACAATACTGAATAATTGTTATCAGGACTGATTGTGAGGGTTGGAAATGTAAAAGGAGGAGGTATTTTGTAGCAAGGAGGGGAGTGATTAACTTTGCACTCTAGGAGCGGAGGTCCTTGGGACCATCAAGGGAGAAGTGCGGTGAGCGGGACCCCACCCAGAGAAACAGTGAGGCCTGAGATGGAGGCAGAGACGATGACATGGAGTGATGGAGCAGCTGGAGACTTTAGATCCAGAGAGGGAGAGGCTGTGTTCTGACAACTGGGGGGCAGGCTTGCAGGGTATACCCTTTGGTTGGTTGATGATGCATGGAGGGGATTGTAACCATGGCAATGAAATGATATACAACAGGATGAATGTAAAACTAATGTTCTCCAATGTAAACTATCACGTCCTTCACAATAAAACAAAAAAAAAAAAAAATCAGCCATTGAAAACCCTGTTGAGCACAGGTCTGCTTTGACACAAATGAGTTCACCATGATTCAACAACCTTTTGCTTTTGGATATTAAATGAAAAGTTAGTATGTGATGGTTTTCTAAAGGTTAGTTGTGATGTGGGATTTGAAACCACAACATTGAAACTTCCATATTTACCAAGCATTTCCACACAATGAATTTGACAGTTTATTGGTCTGTGTTGCCATTTGAGTAGTTCTTGTATCCATTCCTGATTTTGAGATCATGCATTGGTCATTTGAAAAATTTGAGTTCACTGAGTTATGTCAATCTTCCAAATGTTAGCACACTTCACGATGCAATATTTAAAAACCCCGCATGTATACATGAATATCATCAATTACAACAGAAAGGTCTAAATATTGGGCTCTGTCAAACTCACAGTGGTGAATGTAAGTTTTCTGATGTTCTAAATTTCACTTTATCATCGGCAACAAATGCTATCATTTATTCCTCTTGAAATGCTCAGTTTCACAATGATACTCACTTTTAAGAAATATCTGCCCAAAGCTCCAGTGTGAGTCACCATAGTTTGTCAGCCATTGTTTCAGGTGGAAATAGTGCAACATGGGAAGAGCCGCACATTCAGCTTGCACTGCGCACCATCAGTCACACAAGTGTGTTTCTTTGAGATGACTGATGTACTTCAGTATGTAGCAGAGTGCTTTCTATCTACTTTCCATTTCTTCACACAGCCTCTCAAAAGGATGGGAAATCAAGGGTCGAAAGTTAATAAAATCATTTTTACTGCTTTATCAAGGACATGCTTAAGTGAAAGTGATACTTTTTCCTTTTTAACTGAAAATGAATAATGCTGCAGAATACAAAGACCCCTAGTACAGTTGAGTGCCTCTTTCTCGGTTTGGGATAGAGCACTGGTAGTTTTCCCCACCATTGCATTAGCACCAGCAGTGTAAGTTGACAATTAGTTGTTCCAAGAGAAACCATGAGATTTCAAAAACGTATTATATCTGCTGACTATTGCAGCCCCAACATTTGTTGTTAGAGGCCTGGTTATTAAGTCTTCCATTAAGATTATCACCAGGAAAGCTCTTTGGAACAGTCCTACTCTGTAACACTTGGGGTCACCACGAGGTGTCATTGACTTGAGAGCAGTGGGAGTGTGGTTTGGTTATGTGTTGTCAGACATTTAAATGCCCTTGTTCAACCAATAGCAGTGCTGCTTTGTCATCACAGACAAAAGAAACTGCAAGTTCAGCCATGTCTTTAGACTCATCCATATGCTAAGCAAAAGTACAATTCTGCAGGTGGGATATTAACTCAGTCTTTGTGCTTACAGCTCAGTCTTTATTTGAAGAATTGTAAAATGGCACTGTCTTGCTTTTATGCGGACTTGTCATCCAGCAGGTGTTCAGTACTAACAACTGTACAGGGCTTCATTAGGGTCTCAGTTATTGTGTGTGCAACACAATAGCTTACCCCATAAAGTGCTTCCATGGATTTTTCATTTTTCTAGTTTGAAAAACTAACAATGTTTGACTTTGAAGTGCTCATCATGTGTGCATTTAAAAATACTTAATTCCTTTTCCTTTAAACTCTTCATGACTGGTTTCAAAAATAATGCATCACTTAACTGTGGGGAAATGTTCTTTTGCATAAGACATGATACAGCAATTTGCTAATAGCTGTAAAGTCAAGGTAGAGCTAACGCTCATCATGTTTTGGTTTATTTACAGTTTTGCTAGGTCTTTGGGAGTAGAGTACTCCCTTCCAAGCATTAGAAATCTCTGATATGCTAGTTATATTCAGGCATCTTTAAATATACCTAATGCGTATATAGAGAGAGTCCTGGTGTGGTGCTGTGGGGTAAAGCACTGGATTACAAGGCCAGTTTGAACCAAAAGGATGGTGGATCAAGCTTACCAACTGTTTATCAGAAACTCTATACGGGGGCGTTATGAATCGGAACCATCTGTCAGTTTGTCGTACTGTGGGGGCTTGTGTGTTGCTGTGATTCAGGAAGCTATGCCACTGGTACTTTAAATACTAGCAGGGTCACCCACGGTGAATGGGTTTCAGATGAGCTTCCAGATGAAAACAGACTAGGAAGAAGGATATACAGACTACTTCTGAATACTTAGTCACTAAAAACATTGTGAATAGCAGTAGAACACCATCAGTGTCAGATTATTGAATATTGAAATATGATGAGGAACACCAGAATATTGTGAGGTACAGTGCCGGAAGTTGAGTCCCTCAAGTTGGAAGGCACTCAAAATACAACTGAGGAAGAGCTGCCTCCTTAAAGTAGAGTAGACAGTGATGACGTGAATGGAGTAACCTTGGGACCTTCATTTGCTGATGGGGCACAACTCAAAATGAAGAGAAACAGCTTTAAACATCCATTAATAAACAGAACATGTAATGGATTAAGTATGAATGTAGGAAAATTGGCAACTGTTAAAAAAACTGAAATGGTATGCATAAAAATTGATATTCTAAGCATTAGTGAGCTGAAATGGACTATTATTAGCCATTCTGAATCTGACATTCATATGGTTTACTATGCCAGGAGTGATAAATTGAAGAGGAATGGTGTCACAGTCATCATCAAAAAGAGCATATCCAGATCAGTCATGAGGTACAACACTGTCTGTGATAGGATAATATCTATACACCTACCGGGAAGACCAGTTACTGCCACTACTATTCAAAGTTATGCACCAACCACTAAAGCCAGTGAGGATACAATTGATGAATTCTTCCAACTTCTTTAGTCTGAAATTGAACAAACATGCAATCAAGAGGTATTGATAATTACTGGTGACTGGAATGACAGGTTGGAAACAAAGAGGAAGGATCAATAGTTGGAAAACATGGTTTTGGTGATAGAAACAATATTGGAGATCACATGATATAATTTTGCAAGACCAATGACTTCTTCATTGCGAATACCTTATTTAAGCAACATAAAAGATGACTATACACGTGGACCTTGCCAGATGGAATACACAGAAATCAAATGGACTAAATCTGTGAAAAGAGATGATGGAAAAGCTCCATACCATCAGCCAAAACATGGCTAGGGGTAGACTGTAGAAAACATCATCTATTGCTCATATGCAAATTCAGGTTGAAACTGGAAAGAAAAGTAAAACAAGCCCACGAGAGCCAAAATATGACCTTAAATATATTCCACTTGAATATAGAGATCATCTGAAGGGCCTCTTTGATGCATTAGACACTAAAGACCAAAGACAAAAAGAGTTGTGGTATGACATCAAGAACATTATACAGGCCGAATGTAAAAGGTCATTGAGAAGACCAAAGAAAGAAGAAAAATGTATGTCACAAGAAACTCTGAAATTTGCTATGTTGCGTAGAGCTGCTAAAGCAAATAGAGTAAGAGATGAGGTATAAGAGCTGAACAGAAAATTTCAAAGATCAACTCTAGAAGACAAAGTCAAATATTGTAGTGAAATGTGCAAAAACCTGGAGTTAGAAAACCAAAACGGAAGAACACGCACAGCATTCTCAAGCTGAGGGAATTGAAGTAAAAATTCAGACCACGACTTGTGGTATTGAAGAATTTTGTGGGCAAAATATTGAAGGATGCATCCAAAGAAGATGGAAAGAATACAGAGAGTCAGAGACATTGTGCCAAAAAGAAATGGTTGATGTTCCACCATTTCAAGATGTGACACGTGTTCATGAGCCAATGATCCTGAAGAAAGAAGTCCAAGATGCATTGATGTTATTGGCAAACAACAAGGAATCGGGAATAGATGGAATACAAATGGAAATCTTTCAACAAACTGGAGGTACTCACTCATCTATGCCAAGAAATGTGGAGGACAACTACTTAGCCTTCTGACTGGAAGAAATTAGTATTTGTGCCCATTCCAAATAGAGGTGACCCAACAAAATGCAGAAATCATCAGACAATATCATTGATATTGCATGTGAGTAAAGTTTTACTAAAGGTAATATAGAAATGGCTGCATTCATACTTTGACAGAGAACTTCCAGAAGTTCATGTCAGTTTTGAAAGAGGATATGAAATGAGGGATATCATTGCTGATGTTAGATGAATCTTGATTGAAACAGAGACTAGCAGAAAGTTGTTTACCTGTGCTTTATTGACTACGCAAAGTCTTTCAATTGTATGGATCATGACAATCTATGGACAACATTGTGAAGAAAGAGGATTCCAGAACATTTAATTGTGCTCTTGAGGAACATGTACATAGACCAAGAGGCAGTTGTTTGAACAGAACAAGGGGACACCGAATGGTTTAAAATTAGGAAAGGTGTTTGCCAGAGTTGTATTCTTTCACCATACTTATTTAGCCTATATGCTGAGCAAATAATCCCAGAATCTGGAGTGTATGAAAACAAAACAAAACAAAAACAAACCATGGCATCAGGATTGGAGGAAGACTCATTAATAACCTGTGATATGCAGATGATACAACCTTGCTTGCTGAAAGTGAAAAGGACTTAAAAAATAGTTACTGATGAAGATCAAAGACCACAGCCTTCGATATGGATTGCATTTAATGTAAAGAAAACAAAAATCCTCACAACTGCACCAATAAACAACACATTCTTAACAATGGAGAAAAGATTGGAGTTGTCAAAGACTTCGTTTTGCTTGAATTAATCATCAACACAATTGGAAGCAACAGTCAAAAAATCAACTGATGCATTGCATTGGGCAGATCTGCACAAGACCTCTTTTAAAGTGTTGATGTCAGTTTGAAGACTAAGGTGCACCTGACTCAAGCCATGATATTTTCTAAAACTTCATATGCATGTGAAAGTTGTACAGTGTATAAGGAAGACTGTAGAAGAATTGATGCATTTGATTATTGTGTTGGAGGAGAATATTGAAAGTACCATGGACTGCCAAAAGAACAAACAGATCTGTGTTGGAAGGAGTACAGCCAAGAGTGCTCCTTGGAAGCCAGGACGGCCAAACTTGGGATTTGTTGTTGGGAGGAACCAATCACTGGTGAAGGATATCATGTTTAGTAACATGGTGGGTTAGAGAAAAAGAGGAAGAACGCCAACGAGATGGACTGGCACAGTGATAACAGTGATGGTTTCAGGCAAAGAAACAATTGTGCAATCGTGAAGATGGCCCAGGAACAGCCTTGTTTGTTGTGCATAGGGTTGCTATGAGTCAGTACTGAGTCTATGGCACCTAATAACAACAACAACATGAGTTGGAACTGACTTGAAGGCACTTAACAACAACAACAATGAAATTATAGACTAAGAAAAGGTATTTTGTAGTCTTCCTTTTAAAGTCAATGATCCATCATTTAGTATACAAAAAGTTACAGCTTCTATTTTATTTTAGAGTGATATTAAATTCTAACATAATTTTTATAAAATTCCAAAATTAAGAAAAGGTAGTAAACATTATTGCAAAAATAGACAACAAAGTTCATTTACTTGACTTTATATGAAGGAGCCCAAGTGGCACAACAGTTACTTGCTTGACTGCTAACTGAAAACAGATTGGTGGTTCAAACCCACCCAATAACTTGGTTGGAAAAAGACTTGGCGATCTGCTTCTGTAAAATGACAGCTTAGGAAACCCTACGGGGGCAAGTCTACTCTGTCATTTGGGGCCATTATGAGTCAAAATCAACTTTTCTATCCCTAATAACAATGACATTTTTGTGGGACAATTTCATTATTTCAAAATATTGACTAATTAGGTAATAATTATTTGGGTGATTATAGCAGGTATAATCAATGATGGCTAGGAAGGGCAAAATAGAAGTGCAGAGAGAACAAACTCAGCTAATTTCTGAAAATGTACCGATTCCTTTCCAAAACATATCTTAGAAAATTCTAGAACAGGCATGTATTCCATTAGTCATCACACAGCACGCAGCATCTGGAAAACACCACTGTAAACTTGTTGAAGAGCAAGTGAAAAGGACAAATAGCCTTGTAGAGTTGCTTGGGAAAAAGCCTTAACCTTGCAGACTTCTGGAGCAGGTTTCAGGACCCCAGGAGTTCACAGATCACGCTTTGAGATCTGCAAGCTGAAGCTCACTGTATAGGTAGCCAAATAGCTAATTCTCTTGGTCTGTAAATCAGTGTATTAAGAATTTCAAAAATATTCTCACCATTTATCCTAAAAAAAAAAGAACAAATCAGTTGTCATGGAATTAAGATTGGGGGCAAGAAGAGGATTTTGTCATTGACTGGGAACTTACTTAGCATCTGGCAACATAGGGTAGGAATAAAATGCACTTTTCTGGCAACAGAAATATATTTGGACTGTTCTTAATCTTGATTTAACATTTTATAAAGATCATTTAAGGAGGATGTATGTATCATTCTTCAAGTTAACATTTCTCTGAAAGAGCAATTCTGAAACTTATTGAAAACATTTAAACTATATTATTAGAACATCAGCTGGCACTGGAGGCATACTACTGTAGTATAGGGTTAGTATACTGTTGGTGGTACACTGGGTTTGAACCTACTAGCTGCTGCACTGGAGAAGCTGTGTGAGTCTGCGTCTGTAACGGTTTACAGTCTTCACAGCCCTGTGCGACAGCTCTACTCTGACCTTTCTGGATGGTCACTTTGAGTCAAAATTGACTCCATGGCAACAGGTTTGTTTCTTTTTCTGTTTAAGTCCTGTGTGGCACTGTAGGGGTAAGCACTAGACTGCTAAGCACCGTAAGGTCAGTGGTTCAAATCTACCAGACACTTCTTACCAGCTTGCTATGGAACTGACTTAACAATACTAAACAACAACAGTATGCTGAGACTAAGAAAACGGCCCAACAGTCCAACAGTCTGATTAAATCAGAAGGGATTTGGGTGAAGGGAGGGCAAGCCTTTCAGATTTGCTCTCATGGCACTTAAAATGCACATTGGCTCCCCCCCACACACACCCCTCACCCCCGCGCAGCACAATTGACTTTTCACAGAAGAACTTTAGAGCAAAGGGAAGCATGGCCACTGCATAATTTACAGATTGAGGCTTTCTTGGAAAGAGTTACTTTAAATCTCATTAATTGTTTCCTGTGAAAAGCTTATATCTTTTATTTTTTCAAGAACCCAAAGATTTTGATCATCTATCTCTATAGTTTGGCATGGTTTTCCTATGATTCAGATAAATTTAAAAATCAGAATGGCTTGCTTTAAGCTCTTATTCATGGAGAGTGGATTTGTTTGGTATAAATATTTAAATGTCAAAATACATGTTGAACTTAAAATACAAGATGTATAGCATATACCAACCCTAAGCCAATCCCATTGCCATCAAACCCAATCTGATTCATGACTACCCAATAGGACAGAGTAGAACTGCTCTGTAGTTTCTGACCCTCTGACCCTGTACATTTATATGGAAGAAGACAGCCTCATCCTTTTCTCACAGAGTGGCTGGTGAGTTTGAACCACCAGCCTTGTGGTTAATGCTTAACCAACTATACCACCAGGTCTCCTTTTAACATCTTATCAGTAGTCCTCACAAAGATATTAGAATCAACGTAGGTGTTCTGATGCGGCACTGTAGAATTAGCACTGGACCACTAACGACATGTTTGGTGGTTGAAACCCACCAGCTGCTCCTTGGAAATCCTACAGAACGTTACTCTGAGTAGGAACTAACTCTTTGGTATTTAACAAGAGATGTTGTTGTTGTTGTCAGGTGCCATTGAGTCGGAACCGTCTCATAGTGACCCCATGCACAGCAGAACAAAACAATCCTGGGCCAACCTCATTACCGCCGCCACACTTGACACCATCAATGATGTCATCTGACTGATCCATCTCGTTGGGGGTCTTCCTCTT
>NW_006408563.1:5126271-5149229 GCF_000296735.1 Chrysochloris asiatica | reverse complement strand
GCTTTGGGCTGGGCTTGTGGGTCTCTAAGTTGGTCGACCTCATCTCAAAGCCATGAACCAACTGTTAAGCTAGGAAGGCGCTCTTGCGTCTGGGGTAAGTAGGACAACCTGGCCAGCCCCTGCAGTCTCTTCCCGCTAGGCAGCGTCTCCCCATTGACCTGGTCTCCAGACACCTCTCACCCTGCCGCTCCGTGGTCTGGGTTTCATTTAACACCTCCATCAGGTCTGCGCAGTTGTTGCATAGGTAAAAAGTATAAATAATTTGACAGTGATCTTTAAGGAGAGAGCTTTAAGTGCCTCTCAAGTGGGTCTGGACCATACCTCACCTTTAGGGATGATGTTGGGAAGATAGATATGCTGTCTTGTGCCTCCTCCTTCTCTTATTATCCTGGTAAGGACAGCGGGTAGAAGGAAACTTGGCCATTTCTGTGCCCTTATGGTTATGATCAGAGCCATCTTACTCAACTAGGGGACTCACTATTGAAGGGCTTGATTGCCCACATAGAATGTAAGGGAGGAAGAGTTAATGATATGTTAAAGACAGTCCTTTAGGTAAATTGACCAGGGGATAGTATACAGGATGAATTGTAAGTGGGAGAAAACCAGAGATCAAACAAATAGCTTGCTGTTCTAGCTGAGATGTGTAAATCCTACTGGTATTAACTCAGATCCCTGATTTCTGTATAGTTTATTACTCCAGGTAATAGAGCAGAAAATCTAACTTAGAGTTGGATAGAAGTCAAAGAACTCTACGTGGGGTTTTAGGAATGCAGTGGACTTGGTGTCCACAGAGTCTGGAGTTACAGCCTGAGCTTGTCTATGAAGATGAACTAGCTCTGAAATCTTGGGGAAGGCCCTTGAACTCCTAGGTCCTCAAGCATGGAGTATCTTATCTTCAGGACTCCTCCCCAATCATAAAAATGTATTTTTAGTACCTGATTTATTACATATTTCTATGTGCTTACTTCCAAGTGCTGCCAAGGAGTGATCTTTTAGGGTCTTATTAGGATGAAGGATAGATGACTCATTTACAGTTAACAGTGTATACTTCCAAACAAACAATTTCTGAGCTCTAAGTCTCTCAAAATAGTTATTTTTACCACTTCAGTAGGGTTAGGAGTCCTGGTGTGGCACTGTGGGATAATGCATTGGACTGCCATGTCAGTTTGAACCATAAGGTTTGCGGTTCAAACTTCCGAATCACTCCTCGGTAACCCTATATACAGGGCTGCTGTGGGTCAGAACTGACTCCACGGTGCTTAACAATAATGAACAACACAGTAGTAGGGTTAATTAAGCCTTTGACATTTTGTTTACATCTTTATTATACTTAGAAATGATTTTCTTTCAGATATGCATATCTCATCTCTAGTTAGATTGTAACCTCCTTGAAGGCAAAAATGCCTTGTTTTGTGTACTTTCTTGTTTTGTTCCACATAATGTTGTACACAGTGCAATGCATACAGAAAACCATATATCTAAATGAAGGGGTAGATGCTGAATAAATTTTAGTTTAGAATCAAATTTTATGAACCCTGAAGTACAACACAAATTAATAAAGTGTATGGATATGATAATTTATTACTATTACTGTCCTGAATTAAACAATTTAGTTTTAAGTGTTATCGCTGTGGATACATGCAGTTGTGATGGAAAATTCAATCTGAGACTGTAGTGTACTGCTATTGAAAAATATGATAGGAGTTGACTCCTAATCTTCCAGCTTTTATTTTCTACATTGAAAGGAAATATTCCTTTCAGAGATCAGTGTGGGAGTGACCACATGGACTCAGAACAGTGGCCTGTAGTTGAGGAGAGAGAACGAAAGATACTGTCAAGAGTTCGAGAAGCAATAGTGACTGATGTTTATGGAAACAGCAAAGTACTTAACCAGTTTTCTGGCCAGAAGGAAAAGAACACTTTTGGCTCTATATGATTTTAGAGACAAAAGTGTTTAAGCTATGGATTGTCTGGTTTCTACAGGAACCAGAAACAAAAGAAGATAAAAAGAGAAGTTTAAAGACGGATTAAAAACAAAGGGCATATGTGCTGATGAGGCAGATCCTGGCAGATACTGTGGAAGGAGAAGGTGGAGGAAGAAAGAACAAAGCTAGAAACGCCTCACTGTTGGAGGAAGCAACTCTCTACATGCATCAGTAGCTCCCTGGAGGCTCTGTGTATTTTCACCCAGAACATTCATTGATCTTCATAATGGTAGACATGACAAGTGCTTCAAGACTAGAGGGATGCTTGGCCTTTGTTTTAGGATGTTCCATTAGAAGCCAGCTGTAAAACAAAGATATTTAGATGTTTGATTTCTTTGTTAGAAATATTTCTGTAAAACACAGTATGTATATCTATTTCTTCCTGGTAATAGCTTGTTGGCCTCTGAGGAATTGAGATAAATAGGTGGGTGACACAGACAACTGTTTCTGTTTTTATAAATAAAGGTCACAAAGTCATGCATTGACTCAGCTAGGCAACATTTACTGGTGGCAAACTTGTGCCAGGAACTTTGTCAGCTAGTGTAAATGCAGTGAAGTTATTCTGTGAGTTCTGCCTTCCTGTGGATAATTCTCATCCTGTGTCATGGTACACACCACCAGTGAAGCACTGTGTCTCACAGATGGTCTCTGGGAATAACCGCTGTATTTAGAGAGTTGAGATTTCAGAAGACCTCATGGAAGCGATAAGACTTTAGACATCTCTGATAGCATAAATTAAATGAGCCATGCTGCAACCATAGAGGCCATGTATTGACACAGATGATGGAAGATGGGTTGTATCACTCCATCCAGTCTGCTGTTCCATTCCTATTGCTGGGTAGTGCTCTACATCAAGTATGATGCTGGACTGAGAGAGAGGAGAGACACTCAGAAATTGACCCAGATCTCCACACTGCATGCCCATACTTACTTTCTCAACCATAAAAACTTTCACTCTTGCTGTCTATTCCACTAGATTGTAAGCTTCTTTATGAACTTGATAATGGCAGGGATATTGATGTTGTTGGTGATAATACCTAGTACTTACTGAACATCAACGTACATCAGACATTGTGCCAAGCACTTTACGATGTTCTTGTTAGGTGCCGTCAAGTTGGTTCTGACTCATAGTAACCCTATGCACAAAAGAACAAAAATTGCCTGGTCCTACACCATCCTCACAATTGTTACACTTGAGCCCATTACTTTTGCCACTGTGCCAGTACATCTCATTGGGGGCTGTCTTCTTTTTCACTGACCTGCTTGACCAAGCACAACGTCCTTCTCCAGGGACTCTATGTAAATGATTTTGTCTGATGCCTACAGACTGGGTAGTTGGGGCTACCCTTCTCTCCTGCCTCATCAGTGATACCACTGAGGCTTAGAGAGGTTAGAGAACTCTCCCAACTCTGCCTGGTGGACGAGCTGTTCCTCTGCATGTTCTTTTTTTGTAGATGTCTCTATATAACATATAGCCTCCCTCCCTGCCACATACTCAGTTGGTACAGGGTTTTATGTGTAGCAAGTAATATAAACACTGGACCACAAGATCAGTTTGAAGTGCAAGGTCATTGGTTCAAGCTCACCTTTACAGAGAAGCCTCAGAAACCATGTACAGAAACACTGTACATGAACCTGAACTGACTCAACAGCATTTAACAAGTACTGAATTAGTGACACATGCTGCTCTGTATGGAGATTGTACTTTCCTGATTTTTTTTTTAGACTTTTTATTGTGAATTGGGTGAAGGTTTACAGAACAGATAGCTTTTCTATGTACATCTTGTTTCTTGTCACTGGATGCAATTCCCACTTCCTGTGTTCACTATTTCCTTCTTCCTTCTTTCCTAGCCCTTCTGAACTTTGTCCCCTGTTGCTTGCTGTGCTGGTTGGTATGTGGTCAGAGTGGCCCGTGAGGCCCTCAGGTGCTAAGGCATTGCGATGCAGGTCACTGATGATCCTTTGGCTGTGCTCTTTGTCCCCTGTTGCTTGCTGTGTTGGTTGGTATGTGGTCAGAGTGGCCCGTGAGGCCCTCAGGTGCTAAGGCATTGCGATGCAGGTAACTGATGATCCTTTGGCTGTGCTCTTTGTCCCCTGTTGCTTGCTGTGTTGGTTGGTATGTGGTCAGAGTGGCCAGTGAGGCCCTCAGGTGCTAAGGCATTGCGATGCAGGTCACTGATGATCCTTTTGCCTTTTATTTAACCATCGTTGACTCTTTTGCTTTTTTTCAGTGTCTGTCACTCAGCTTTCCCACCTGACTCCTAGTCTTGGCAATCACTGCCTGCATTCTTGTCCTGTCAGTGTGACTAATTCCCAGCCACTGCCTGCCACTGCTGACCTGTACTGAGCCCAGTGCCAACTGCACTCTATTCCTTTTCCACTCTCTTCCTTCTCTTGGAGAGTCTCTACAGTCTCCAAGAAGTTGGTCACCAGGGCAGTCATTTTGTTTGATGAACTGACCAGTAACTTAGTCTCAGGGCATCCTTCTATACTTGTCTTTCTTCTGAGCTTTATTCCTGAGTGTGAGCTCAAAGGTTGGTTATTTGTTTTATATAATGCTTGAAGTTGCATCTGTTTAAGAATCCTAGAACCAGAGATGTTTACTGTATTCATATTCAACCGTTGGTTAGAAACAAAACAGTCTGTTAATCTCCTGAACTTTATTTTTATTTCTGTGCTTATCTCTTTTTAAGAGAAATTATGACAAAGTTACTCATGAAACCAAGTTGGTTGGTAACTTGTACTTCATTGGTAATAAATTTTGTCTTAATATGTATACTTTTTATCTTTAATTCTCTGACTTAAATTACTCCTCCCTTCAGTGGGCACTTGGAATATTCCTCTATTTGGGGTTACTTTGCAACCATGGTGGTGTTGTTAAGTGCCTTCCAGTCAGTTCCAATTCATAGCAACCCTATACAGGGTTTCTGAGGAGTGACTAATAAATAACTTTGAACTGCCAACCTTGCTGTGCTTATTCTATAGTGCCACATCAGGACTTTGCAACCATTCCTTAGTTTTACACAGTTAATTTTGGGTTCAACTCTTAGTGTAGAGATACCTCCTTTTGGAGTGACCATATACTCTTAATGTCAATTGTGTAGGTACTGGATTCAACTAAATCCAAGCTGTATATCTTATGCTAGCTGAATGCTCTTGGGCAGCTTATGTGCACTCTGCCTCCGTTTTCTCATATGTAAGATGGGAGTAATAGGGTTGTAATGAAAATGCAATGAGTTTTTCAATGACGTATAAAATGCCAACCACATACTGACAATGGAAGTGTGTTTGCAGTTAAATATACTTCTCAAACAGATTTTGAGCAGGCCGAGATGTGGGAGTCCATTGTTAATTCCTAGCAGAGCATTCAATACACACTTTATATTCAGAACTTTTTGACTTAGACCTAACATGAATATATAAACAGACAAACCCTTTACTAAATCTAATCAGGTTTGTATACATTTTTAATCTAATAAGTTGTTCTTCCAAGCTTAATTACCTACTCTCTGATGGACTCTGCTTTAGTTACTAGATTTTCATTGATTGGTGTGCTGGTGTGTCCTGTCTATCATATCAGCCAGTAGTCATAAGACTCAGCAGTTTTGTAAGAAGTGGTATTTGGTCTGAGTTGTTCACTGAGTGTAACTCACCTCAGACAGCAGTGCACATCGTTTCTCTGCAGTCTGTGTGTTGTTAAGAGGCACAGTTTCTGTAATCGTGAAAATGGCCATTCATTACCATGTGTCTCTTAATGCTGTACTTAAAATGAATTTGTTCTTGGTTTGAAAAGACATTCACAGTTGTGGTAAGCACTTAAAACATTAATCCCATCATGCTTTTTAAATTCTAGATGGAAAGCCTATGTTACATCATAAGGATCCTAAACATTATTTAAATAGTTTGGAGAATGTGATGTGTAAGCTGCTTTTCAGTTCAAGGGAACGCAAATGTAAATTATTGACCCTCTGAAACCCTATGCTACGAAAGCAATTCAAAATTTTAATCTTCCATTTAGCACTTATTAATATAGCTGAACAAGCATTTCCCCCTCCCTTTTGGGTAGGATGGACTTAACTGGAAATACTTTGGAGTGGTGCACTATTTGGATCAGGTGTCGTTCCCGTAGGAGATTGGTATAGCCCTGCCTTCTCTTCCTTTGGTTTCCTCTATAGGCTTATGGGTACTTCAGAGAACTAGGCCTAACCTTAGTTCAGTGTCAGACACTAAGGAAAGGCCTCAACATCTGTTTAGTTCAGCATGGGGTCTTGACCAGTTCCTATGGTTCCTTTGACAGGACCAGTCAATGCTGGGCCCTTAGATATAAGGCCCTGTGGAGACCCAGGTCTGTTATTGGTAGCCCATGATTCCTCAGGCAGTACTGGTTCTTTTTTATGGGGAACCTTGATATATAGCTCTTAGGTTTTACCCTAGATATTGATTATGCTATTCAAATGTTGTGTTCCTCAATTATAAAGTCTACCCATTTATAAACCTTTTATTCTTTTCATCTGGCTACTCTCTCTTGCCCACCACTTTTTATTTTAGGGTCACTGAAATAGCAAATAGAACCTTACAATTTATAATAGCTCTTCACTTGGTAGCATTTCACCTTTGTCTGGTCTGATGTGAGTATTTCACTTGAATAGGTGACTCTTTTAAAGTTACACTGCAGCTTGAGGCACCCTAATGAGAGTGATTGGTAGGGACTTGCCTCCCTCCAGCAGCTGGGGTACAGCTAGCTTTGAAGACAGGAGTGTCTTCATCCTTGCTACACCAAAAATTTTCCTACAAGTCCCCTGGGGCATGATTTATTTTTTTATTGCATCTCTGTGTGATCTAAGTCAAAAGAGGGAAGCTGAAGAAAATAGGAATCTGTTTCTGAATGCAACACTATATGCGTTATAAACCATGAGATACCTGCATATTGCTGCAATAAACATCATTTTCAGTTATAAATAAAGTGTTAACTCTTCATACAGAAGCTGCTTCTAGAAGCCAGGGGTTCCTGGCATTAGAGCAGCAGGTGCAAAAAATGGGATACCAATACCAACCCTCCCTAAAAATGGGATACCAACCCTCCCTAAAAATGGGATACCAACCCTCCCTAAAAATGGGATACCAACCCTCCCTAAAAATGGGATACCAATCCTCCCTAAAAATGGAATATCAACCCTCCTTCCCACAGCACTTTACTGGGTACGGTAATTTGTTGCAATGACCACATAGAACTCAAGATACTTAACTCAGAGTTAAGGGGCTTATTAGGAGAGTTAACAGGAAACTAGCATTTAATGAAAGTTTTGAATATATGAAGTCAAGTCAAAAAGTATTACTATAAAACAGAAACCTTATTAAGCAAAAATACCAAAATGCGAAGGTTTTGTTTCTTGACACAGCTTCTTCTAGGTCTAATGCTTTGTTTCCATTTCTCTAACCATTTTCTGAATAATTTTGCACTTTTCAATTTACACCACATTAAAATGATTGTTGAGACATCCTCAAGGAACTCATATTGTGTCCCTTTTAAATGTTCTTTGACGTTGGGGAGCAAAAAGAAATCTGAAGGGACAAAATGAGGGCTGTAGTGTGGAGGAAGTGGGTATCCCAGTGACATTCTCATAGGACAGCCCTGCCTGCCCTTGAAGAATCAGCAGGTGCATTTTTGTGATGAAAAAATAGCTCAGCACAGCTTTCCTAGTGTTTTTCTCATTAGTGAAGTTTTCAATGTTCTTATAACTTTGTAATAAGCCCCCATGATTTTCCTGTGTCCTTTGAGAAAATCTCTTAAGTTTACTCCTTTGGAATCCCCCAAAACAGTCACCATAACCTGAGCTGGCCTCTCTGCCTTGAATTTAACTGGCCCAGAAGATAACTGGACCTTTTCATTGCAGGCACCATAACAAGACAAGTGCACTATTGAGAAAACTTGACCACAGAGACATGTTTAAGCACATTTTGTTTAGAACAAACCTATGCTTGTATAAACTGGGTTCCTAGTAGCAATACTTTTGATTTTTATTGAAGTTTTTAATTGTGAATTGGGTGAAGATTTACAGAGCAGATCATCAGTCTTGCATTCAACAGTTTATGCACATTTTGTTTCATCACTTTGATTGCAGTCCTCTCAGAGTAGTAACATTACTTACCCTGCCTCCTCCTGTGTTTCTTGTTGTCATTCCCCCTTCTTTCCTAACTCTTCTGAACTTTGTTCTTGGGGAAATGCTGCCCTTTTGATCTCAAGTAATTGATTATACTAAAGTATGCATACCTCACTAGTGTTATGGGGTCCCCTTATAGACATGTTGTCTGTGAAAATACAGCCCTGACGGGTGACTAAGAACTGTAATCTCGGGGTTCCACCAGTCTCTATCCTACCAATAAGACCTGGGTCTTTTTTTATGGTTTTGGGCTTTGCTCCACATTTTTGTCCCATTCAATCCAGGACCTTCTAATGTGATCCCTTTTAGTGCAGTTGGTAGTGGTAGTGGGCACCATCTATTCTTTTAGGATCAGGGTCATGGAGACTGACGTTCTTGTGGTCCATTAGACTAATTGCTTTCATTTACCTTTGATTTTCATTACTTCTCTTTCCTCTGGATAGGGAGAGATCATTAGTTGCATCTTGGATGGCCAATCATGAGCTTTTAGCATCCCAGTTACTGCTCATTGTCTATGTGGTCTATGGTCCTGAGCCCCCAGGCCCAAGAATTTATTCTCTTAAGGTGTTTGATTATGCTTAGTTTTTCATAAATTTGTTGCTGTATGCCTATCACATTTATGGATAAATTTTTAGCAAAGGTAAATATCCATTGACAGTTATTCTCTGTCAAACCTTTTATCTATTTGCAGTATATGTCTTTTATATGTATATGATTGGTGGTTGATTATGTACCGTGGAGCCGGTTCCTACTTATAGCGACCCTGTACAGGGTTTCCGAGGCTGTCCATCTTTACGGGAGCAGAAAGCCTCATCTTTCTCCAGTAGAACAGCTGGTAGTTTCAAACTGCTGACCCTGCGGTTCACAGCCTGATTCGTAACTACTGCGCTACCAAAGCACATGTTATATTTTCATTCCAATTTTTGTGTGACTTTTTTAAGCCCTTTGTACACACATATACAATTCCATGAATCATCATCTTTTGGGATGGGATGGGGTGGGGTGAGTGGGGTTTGTGAACTATTAAAAGTGTAGTGTGTTAGCTCTTCTAGACATGATAAGATAATGTATTCATAGATCCTTAAGATCCAGGCTAGCAATAACAAACATTTATTGAATGCAGCTGGACCTCCTTACCTTTGGTAGTTAGTTATGTTCTGTACTGAACCATTGCTCCTAGGGGAAATACAGGGTTAGGTTCCTGCAAGCATCTCTAGTCATAACATCTTCATCAACTGATCAATATGTAACCTTGTTTTATGTGTTTTGTGTGAAGACAGCTCATTTAATATATATTGTTGATTCATTAACAATGAACTCACAGCTAACAACACTGTAACTCATGCCTGAAGGACGCTTAATGGAAAACATCTATTTTCTCCAAAAAGCGCATCACAGCCTCTTGAGTTTAGTAACATTAAGATCTATGCTTGGGGCCATTTTAACCAGTGAAATTACCAACAGAAAGCACAAAACTTGGCACTAAATAGGTTGTGGAAAGATTAATTTCTTACAGTGTAAAAGTTAAAATATGAAGCCAGGACATCTCCTTGTTGGCAGTTAGCTGGTAACATATTCATCAGGCAACTCAACTTTGTTGCTGGACTGTCCTTGTCCACAAATGATCCTGAAAGCATTGCAAGTACTGAATCTGGGATTATAGGCAAATATTTTGTAAGTACACAAATTTACAGATAATGGAATCTATAAATAATTCAGATTTACTGTGTTTCCTTAGTGCCAGATCCCATCCCAAATGCTTTCATTGCATCATTCCATTTCATTCTTGTTTAACTTGAGGACCTCTTTAGTCCACAGATGAGGAAACCAAGGCACAGATGCATTAAACAGTGTGCACTAACTAGCACTTAATGAATGCTTCCTATGTGCCCAGGCTCTTCCTAAATGCTGTCTGTTAGCCCATTTCCTCCTTACAGTAATGTAATGAGATGTTTACTATTATCATCACTGTTTTATAGGTGAGAAATAAAGATTTGGAAAGGTTAAGTGCCATGTCCTTGGTCACCCAGCTTTCAAGTGGCAGAGCCAGGTCCCAAACTCAGCTGCCTAGTTCATATTGCCTCATGACCCAGGAATAGAATGGGGTCTAATGCCTCCACATCTGTCTCATTCATCTCAGGGACACTTTGCTTTCAATTCTTGAAGAATGTTCTCATTTTTTACAAAGGGTTAAGAAAGAGTAAAAATGTATTCAGATCAGTGGTTCTTAAGTGAGGGGCTTTTGCCCCCCAGGGGATATTTTACAATGTTGGAAGACATTTTGGGTTGTCATAACTGGTGTGTGGGACATTATTGACATGTAGTTGGGAGAGGACAGGGGTGTTAATAAGCATCCTACAAGATACAAGACAGTATCCCCCCTAACAATGAATTATTTAGCCCCAAATGACAATGAATCCTGGCTACACAATGGTTAAGTGCTTGGCTGTTAACCAAAAGCTGCCTCACAAGAGAAAGATGTGATCATCTGTTTCTATAAAGATTGCTGTTGTTAAGTGCTGGCGAGTGTTGAGTCAGTTCCGACCCATAGCCTTGGAAACCCTATGGGACACTTCTACTCATAGGCTCAAAGTGAGTCCGAATTGACTTGGATGGGTTGTTGTTGTTAAGTGCCATTGAGTCAGTTCTGACCATAGCGACTCTGTATAGGGTTTCCAAGGAGCAGCTGGTGAGCTTGAACTGCCAACCCTGCAGTTCAAACTGCCTTCCAGTCTGGCGCATTAATCCACAACGGCACACCAGGACTCTGACTTGGATGGTTAGTAGGTAGTAAATTACAGTAGTTGTTGTTGTTGTTAGGTGCCATTGAGTCAGTACCGACTCATAGTGACCTTATGTACAACAGAACGAAACACTGCCCGGTCATGAGCCAACCTCACAATCGTTGACACACATGAGCCCATTGATGTTGCCACTTGGCCAATCCATCTTGCTGGAGGTCTTCCTCTTTTTCTCGGACCCTCCATCTTACCAAACATGATATCCTTCTCCAGCGACTGGTCCTTCCTGACAGTATGTCCAAAGTATGAGATATGAAGTTTGGACATCCTGGCCTCCAAGGAGCACTCTGGCTGTACTTCTTACAAAACGGATCTACTGGTTCTCCTCCAACACCATAACTCAAAAGCGTCAATTCTTCTCCAGTCTTCCTTATTCACTGTCCATCTTTCTCATGCATATGAGTTTATTGAAAATACCATGGCTTGGGTCAGGCGCACCTTAGTCCTCAAGCTGACATCTTTGCTCTTCAAAGTACTGCTATTAAAAAACTCAAGATTAGACTAAGTATACTGACTGAGCCTTTTCCCTATCAGTTCTTTTCATTTAAAGTCATATACAACATTTATTATACTGAAGAGTCAAGAAAAGAGGGCAGTGCTTATCTATGAGGTGGATTGTTTGTTGTTGTGAAATGCCATTGAGTCTGTTTCAACTCATAGCGACCCTGTATAGGGTCTCTGAGGAGTGGCTTGTGAGTTTGAACCACTGACCTTGTGGTCCAAACTGAACTTATGGTCCAGTGCTTATCCTATAGCGCCATACCAGGACTCCTTAGGTGGTCTCCCATCCAACTACTCACCAGGCCCAACCCTGCTTAGCTTCCAAGACCAGACAAGATCTGAGGCATACAGAGTGGTATGGCTGCAGCTGCGATGTGGATTAATTTTTATTAAAAAAACAAAAACCTGTTTGAGTAGATTAATAGGATCACAAACTCCAGGACCTTAGGAATTCTGCAGGAGCATGATGTCTTTAAGCCCATCCCTAAAGCTGGACAAGGCATAGTATTTGGAGTCTATATCTAAGGATATCTGTGTGATGAAAACTTTGTATATTCAGGCAATACTCCTGGGTATGAGTGAGATCCATCCGTAATGGTGTCTCTGAGAATTTGAAGTTCAGTTGAACAGCTATGTGTGGTTCTTACTGAGCTGTCCTTTAGTGCAAGAAAAGCCGTGAAGCCTTTTAAAATGCTTTACAAGCTGTGTGCGCTGCAATTGAAATGATGAGAAAGAATGTTTTCAAAGTAGGTGTTGGTTCACTCACTTTTCAAATTGAGGGCAAATTTATATAACATTAAAGGACAAGTAGGAATTTTCTGTAAATTGGATGTCCTTAACCCGGGGTTTGCCTGTAATACTTGTGTGTGTGAGAGGCTGTGTGTGTTTTCATGTGATGAGTAAGAGTGACTTCATAAAAGACAGTTTCTGCCAGCATTCAGAACACAGCAGGTAATGTACTCACCGAAGAGGTAAGAGCATGAGTAATTCTTGTCTCATGAGAAAGCTGTAGACTAGTTTATTATAATGATGTAATATTTGGGTGCTTGATATATCATCTCCATTCACAATGATGCAAAACCTCAGAACTATGAAGATTATAAAAATTCCAAGTGTGTTTTTGATGTCTCACTCCCCCCAACCCCCCAAGCAAATAAGTGTTCCCTTTGTCCTGATATTTTGTTGCTTTAGGATCTGGTTAAGAACTTGACATAATCACTTTATGGTGGGGAGCTCTTAGATACTTGCTCCATTAGCGGGGTCTTAATGTGGGTATCCTGATTTGGCGCTGTAGGATAAGTACTAGACTGCTAACTGCAAGGTTGGTGGTTCAAACCCACCAGCTGCTCCTTGGAAACTGTGAGTTGGAACTGACTCAAAGGCATTTAACAACAGCAACAACAACAATATAGGAAAATGGGATTCATTCTGATTATAAGGCAGACAAGCATCTTAATAATAAAGGTGTAAATCCAGGATCATGGCAGCTTTGAGGAGATGGATAGTTATGTGTGTGGCAATAAACAGGAAGTCGGGCAGGAAAAGAGATCGAGATCGGAGAGGAGGTAACCTTTGAACTGGGTCCATACTGAGTTTTTGTCAAATGCCGTTGAGTCGGTTCCAACCTGTTTTGACATTGTATAGGGTTTCTGAGTAGCAGCTGGTGGGTTTGTATTTCAAGCTGACCTTGCAGTCCAGCACATTAACCTGCCCCACCAAACTAGGATGATAGTCTATGCAAAAATGTCGCCTCTTTAGTGTGGGCTTGGGGCAAGGAAATGTTACAGAGATAGGGAACAACAGTCATCGTAACAAAAACAATCATACCAATAAATCAATGACTACTTGTTGAGTTGTGGTTGTTGTTAAGTGCCATCGAGTCAGTTGTGACCCCTAGCAACCCTGTATAGGGTTTCTGAGGAGCAGCTGTTGGGTTTGAACTGCCGACCTTGCAGTTCAAAGCAACTTTGCAGACCAGCGCAGTGCTTTTCCTTAATTCTGACAGCAATCTTATAAGGTTATTAGTTTTAGCACATTTTAAAAAAGAAAGCTGGGGCCTAGAGATGCTAAGTGTTTTACCTACTGCCACAGTCAAAAGGTTCCTGTGGACCAGCCTTAGGCCCCACGGCAGCAGTGCATCCGAGCTCAGACTTGGCAGTTCCAATGTTGTCAGGGAGTGATGTGGGCAGGCTTGTTCAGTAGCAAGATGAACATGATTCTGGGAGAAATGTCTTTTTACCTGTCTTTCTGTGCCTGTAAAATGGAGTAAGTTTGGGCTTCATTTATGGAGACTGTCTCTATATTATACTTGGTCTCTGAGGAAAGTTTGGAAATATTGTGACCTGAAAAACTGGAGCAGTACTATGTGAGTTGAAAATAGTCAGAGTGATTAATTGGAAACATTTAAGTATAAAAGTGTAACTACAGACTCAACAAATGGTAATTATTACCACGAAGCTTTCTTGCAGCAGAAAGTCTAGGTCAAGCTAATCTGGAGTCTGCGGCTCTTTCGATTGTAAGAATGTAACAGCTCATTCTTCTCTACCCTCCTTCAAGAATACAGAGTGAGTGCTGGGCTGGGTTAGTAGAGGAGGGGTGTCTTAATATGCTTGACCATAAGAGCTAATAGTATTGCATTCTCATGTCTCTCTTAGACTGTATACCATCACTCCCATTTTTACTTTCATTAGGATGAATTGAAAGCTAGCATTTTGTTAGGAACCTAGAAGGTTAACAATGTATCAGAAAATTCTAGATGTTTATTAGTGTTTCCTTGAGAACTCTTTATTTTGAAGCTACTTTGTTATGAGATATATCTAATCTGACCTCCTTGGGAAACAGAATTCAGTCCCATTCCTTCTTTGTTCATTCAATCATCAAGCATTTGTAGCAAGCCAGTCCTTGATTTGGAGATGCTGCTCCTAGTCTGAACTCTCCAGATGAAAACAGACATGAGAACCAATGTGTAAAGTAAAGGGACAGACGTCAGAGCAAAACGTTTCTGAGCCCTTAGAAAAAGGGGTCCCTCTAAAGGGGAGAGAGACAACCCTAACTTCCTAGCTAGGATTTTCCCCACTGTAATTCCTATCATGCCCTGTCCTAGACTGACACCCTGTTTTTCTCTTTCATCAGACTGAGTGTCCTGAGTGACCCAGTAAGATGGCCACCATCTCATTGCATTCTCTGTGAGGGCTCAATCACCTTCTTCCTCTGATACTCACTAGCTTCTTCAGCCTGTATCCTTACTTCATCTGTTGTCATCTGACCCTAGTCAGTCCTGTTACTTGTCACAGAGGTGGCCGGAAACCTAGGGAAGTTGAAATATATTACACACATATACAAGTAGTTAGTTCCTTTCTAATGAGGGAGTATTTTATTATATAGGTCCTTATCTTGGGTTGGAAGTACAGGTTAATGTATATACGTGCATTTTTTCTTCCTGGATACATGTTTAGTTTCCTAAACACATACCAAGTTAGGTTTTGCTTGGTATGTGTTTAGGAACTGCAAGGTTGGTGACCTCAATTCTCATCATTTGGAAGGCTCCTGGCTTCAGGAGTATGAGTGGGGCTCTGAAGGGACAGGCTGTGATCTTGCTAAGTTCTGTAATATCAACTTTTTATGACACAGAATGAGTCTATTTCAAGGGAAGGAATAAAGGAGTCGAAATGGTAAATTTAGAAGTACAAATCTCTTTTGTTAAAGTATATGCAATTGCAGTTTCTCTTGACATTTCTATTAGAAGAGTCCCAGATTTAGGCATACCAGTGTTTCTGCTTAGAAAGTCTTATTGCTTTTGTTCAGTATCAGTATATCATTGTTCAAGCCAAACCCACTGCCATGGAGTGGATTCTGAATCACAGGGACCCAATAGGGCAGAGTAGAGCTGGTCCTGAAGGGTTTCTGAAACAGTAAATCTTTATAGGAGCAGAGAACCTCATCTTTTCCTGTGTAGCAGTTGGTGGATTTGAACCAACAACCTTGAGGTTAGCAGCCCAACACTTAACCCATGGTGTTACCAGGGCTCCATAGATTATCATTGTTGTTGTTAAGTGCTGTTGTGTCAACTCCAACTCATAGTGACTCTGTATAGGGTTTCCAGAGTGGCTGGTGAGTTTGAACCGACAACCTTGTGCTTCAAACTGACCTTGCAGTCCAGTGCTTTATCCCACAGCATCATACCAGGACTCCATATTATCACTGTTGTTGTTAAGTGCCGTCAAGTCGGTTCCAACTCGCAGCAACCCTGTATAGGGTTTCCAAGAATGGCTGATGAGCTCGAACCACCAACCTTGCAGTTCAAATGGACCTTGCAGTCCAGTGCGCTAACCCACAACTCCACACCAGGACTCCATATTATCGTTAGGAATACCTAATTCTAAGAAACATGTGATCCAACATATGTAGCAAATGTTTTGTTAAATCATTGCTAAATTGTTAGAAATACCTACAATTCTAAAAAAAAAAGCCAGTAGATGTATCATTTTGTTAAATCAGTGTCTAAGAAGTGTATCCACAAGAAGCCTAACATATTTTAATTGTATTAATGTAATTTTAAGCAAATTTGGGGGAACAGAATTGGCAGTAGCATCAGCAGGGCTGCGTGACCAGACTGCAGTAACTCATGAAGTCAGCCCCATTCTCCCAATGAAAACCATGCCGAATCCTTATTGTTGTTGTTAGGTGCCATCGAGTCAGTACCAACTCACAGCGACTTTAAGCACAGCAGAACGAAACACTGCCTGATCCTGGGACAACCTCACTACTGTTGCCATGCTTGAGTCCATCAATGCTGCCACTTGGCCAATCCATCTTGTTGGGGGTCTTACTCTTTTTCTCTGACTGTCCACCAAACATGATATCCTCCTCCAGTGACTGGTCCCTCCTGACAGTATGTCCAAAGTATGAGAGACGAAGTTTGGCCATCTTGGCTTCTAAGGAGCACTTTGGCTGCACTTCTTCCAACACAGATGTGTTGGTTCTTTTAGTAGCCCATGGCACTTTCAATATTCTCTTCCAACACCATAACTCAAAAGTGTCAATTCTTCTGTGGTCTTCCTTATTCACTGTCCAGCTTTTGCATGCATATGAGGTTATTGAAAATACCATGGCTTGGGTCAAGTGCACCTTAGTCCTCAAGCTGACGTCTTTGCTCTTCAACACTTTCAAAAGGTCTTGTGTAGCAGATTTGCCTAATTCAGTATGTTGTCTGGTTTCTTGACTGCTGCTTCAGTGAGTGTTGATAGTTGATCCAAGAAGAATGAAGTCCTTGACAACTTCAGTCTTTTCTCTATTGATAAGAATGTTGTTTATTGGTCCAGTGGTGAGAATTTTTTTTTCTTGACTTTTGAGATGTAATCCATACCGAAGGGTATTCTCTTTGATCTTCATCAGTAAATGTTTTAAGTCCTCTTCACTTTCAGCAAGCAAGGTTGTATCATCTGCATATGGCAGGTTGTTAATGAGTCTTCCTCTAATCCTAATGCCATGTTTTTCTTTATAGACCCAGCTTCTCGGATTATTTACTCAGCATACAGGTTGAATAAGTATGGTGAAAGAATACAACCTTGTCACACACCTTTCTTAATTTTAAACCATTCCAGTGTTCCCATGTTCTATTCGAACAACTGCCTCTTGGTCCAGGTACAGATTCCTCATGAGCACAATTAAGTGTTCCGGAATACTCATACTTTGCAATGTTGTCCATAGCTTGTCATGATCCACACAACCAAAAGCCTTTGCATAGTCAATAACGTACAGGTAAACATCTTTCTGATATTCTCTGCTTCCAGCCAAGATCCATCGGACATCAGCAGTGATATCCCTTGTTCCACAGCCTCTTCTGAATCCAGCTTGAACCTCTGGAAGTTCTCAGTCAATGTATGCTTGCACCTGTTTCTGTATTACCTTTAGTAAAACTTTACTCACATGGGATATCAAAGAAATTGTCCGATGATTTGTGCATTCCGCATCTTTATTAGTTATTATTAATTTCAGTCACTGAGTAATATGTGATCAACATTGCTATGCATCACTTTCATGGAATATTTGTTAGATGTATGAATACTAACAGCAAAATTGTTTTTGTAAAATCTTTCCACATGAATTACATTATTAGTAACCTTTTTATTTTTCTCTTTTTTCTTTAATTACTACTTCATTCTCAGAAAAAGTTATTGAAGAAGGCTTACAAAGATTACTTGCCACAATATTGTATGTAAAACACCCCAAAATTTGACAATATCTGAGGCTGTGAGAACACAGGGAGCCATGCAAACAGCAGTGTGTGTGGTAGCGTGTTCAGACGAAACCACATGATTCCAAACATCATTGCGATTGGGTAGTAATGACAGCTCTGACCCCAGTGCTTTAGAAGGTTCAAAAGTAAATTAGTACGGTTTTAGCCTTGTTGGTATATTGATTCATGTAAACTGGGAAAATACTTTTGTTGCTTTAATTACAGGTTTGTTTTGTTTTGTCTTTAAATTTGTTGAAACATTGCACAAAATTTTTGTAGACAGTCATTGTGCCACCACCTCAGACAGTGTCACTCAGTATGGTCCACATCCCTGTAGTGATACCACTGAGCAATGCTTTCATAGGATCACACACTCTTACCTAATGCAGCCCTGCTCTTTCTGAGGTCATCTCAGAAAGATATTGAATTACATATATCAGTCAATCATTTCCTCTTTTCCTTCCTTCCTTCCTTTTTATCCTAGTCATGAACGCCTCACTGTGTTCTTGTTATATGTTGATAAATGCTTTGTAATTGCTGCACAACTGAATGTTGAACTTGAGTGGCTATATGGATTTTCAATAAAAAACAAAGACCAAGTAGTGGGAAAATGATCAACTCTGAAGGAAAAGTATAGAAAACAGGAACTAGATAAGGGCTGAGGAAGATGTTAGGAGGACTTCCCAAGTCTAACAGACCACCTCCTGAGTATTTAGTCTTTGCCATGTAGCACTTAATGGTTTTACATGGACTGAAATCCCCACAGGAACTCCGTGAGATAGGTATTATTACTACTCCCATCTTAAAGGTGGTAAAACTAAGGTGTAAAAAACTGACTTACCTTGTCCAAAGTTGAACAGCATGTTGGAAACGAATTTTGGATCCAGGAAGTGTGATCGCAGCCTGCAGCGGTATAGTCCAGAGAATTACATTTGGAATTGGTCCTTACACAGACACACCCTTCTCCACTTGCCAGTCCTCTGCTACTTACCATTTCTTTGGTCTTGATTACTTTAACTCCTTATTTGTAAGTGGATATTATGATACGTGCAGTATAGAGTTAAATAAGGCAGTACATATAAATGACATTGACTTATCTCCCTTCCGTTTTCTGCCCAGAGAGAGCAGTGGTGCTAACCTGCAGCCCTTATGCCATCTGTGTCTCCCCAGCATCCCCAGCGTGTGTGGAATCACGCAGAACTCTGCCCAGGTTGTTTGAATACACACCTCACTCAACTCAGTAATTTCTAAGGTTTCCTCTCTGTATTCTTTAGTGATTTCAAAAGGGTTTTATTTTCATAAATTGTCTACCTAGTTACATTTTGCAGTGGGGGATAAAAGGGGTGGCTTTGCAGGCGGTCTTATGTTTGCAAGTATATACCACTGAGTAAATAGTTGTTTCTGGTGGTATGAGGTAATTTGCCCCAGCATCCTTGCCTTCTTTTACTTAAGAGATGATAAAAGTTGACTTACTTTTATCTCTTTTATTCCTTTGGAATTTTTTTTTTTTTAATGTTAAGAAAATGGAGAAACAAGTTTGAGGGAAGACAGATTATAGGTGGTGTTGTGTTTTTTCCCTTTCCATCATTCCTTAATCCACAAAGTTCCCAAGAGTAAGAGGTGAGCACTGTGTCGTTGCGGTGCCCTGGTGCTGATATCTGTTTTACTGCTCCTCTTCTAACGTGCCTGATCCACCTGCCCAGGTGCACTGCTGGCAGGATGGCCCACAGGCAGATATACTACTCGGACATATACTTTGACAAACACCATGATTACTGGCATGTCATGTTACCCAGAGAACTTTCCAAGCAAGTACCCAAAGCCCTTCTAATGTCTGAAGAGGAGTGGAGGAGAGGAGACAAGGTGTTCAGCAAAGTCTAGGCTGGGTCCATTGCATGATTCATGAGCTAGAATCACATATTCTTCTCTTTAGACAAACTCTTCTAAAAGATAAGAAAAATAATGAAGCATGTCTGTAAATCACCAGTGAAATATTCTTAAAATTTAATGTATATGAGTACATATGGTAGTGTTCAGAGTATCCTTGAAAAATCTACAAATAAGTCATTCATCCCTGTGCATCAGCTCTGTATTCTTCACAGCGTCAGAGCTCAGGTAAATGCAACTACAATGAAATGAAATGTGGATGGGTCTCTTGTGATACAATAGTGAATAATTGTTATCAGAACTGCTTGTAAGCGTTGGAAATGTAAAGGTAGATGTTTTGTAGCAAGGAGGGGAGTGATTAACTTTTCAGTCTAGGAGCAGAGGTCCCTGGGACCATCAAGGGAGAAGAGCGGAGAGTGGGACCCTACCCAGAGAAGCAGTGATGCCTGAGATGGAGGCAGAGAGGATGATGTGGAGCGATGGAGCAGTTGGAGACTTTAGATCCAGAGAGGGAGAGCGACTGTGTGCTTATGACCAAGGGGCAGGCTTGTAGTTTATACCCTTTGGTTGGTTGATGATGCATGGAGGGGGTTATAACCATGGCAATGGAACTATATACGATAGCATGAATGTAAAACTAATGTTCTCCTATGCAAACCATCACATAATTCACAATAAAACATTTTAAAAAATGCAACTACAAGAAGATTGCTGTAAAGTGTTTAAACTTCCTTCTAGTCAGTTTTTCTCTTAAATCTAAGTGCCTGTTGAACTTTACCTGTTACTTCTGTTTAATAAAGTTTTTATGTTGAAAAAGAATAAAAAAAAGTAAGCGGTGACACCTGAACTCAGAGGTTTTTCTTCCGTGGCCTCGGTGGGATTTGCAGATTAGTTTATGGATTTGGAAGGTTGATCCGGGGTTGATTTATGGAGAAGACCAATCTCCATCCTTTCCAGTCTCTGCTCTCCTCAAGCCCTCAATTTGCCCTGGCCTGGCCTGGCCTGTGTTTTGTTGGGGATTTTTTACAGAGAGACACATTTAACATGGGTGTCTGAGTGTCCTTATAGATGTCACTTGCTTCATTAAAGGCAACAAAGTGCGTACCTGTGGCGTGATTCTTAGTATGTCATCCAAGGACCACCTGTGAGAGAACCTCTGGGGTGTTTATTAAATAAAGTTACTCAGGGCCCACCCCAGATTCATTAAATCAGAATCATGGTGTCATTTTGCGTGCTTGTGTGGTTTTAAAAAATGTTTTCAGATGTTGATTACATTCTCTTGGATGAAAAGCAGCAATACAAACTTTTCACATCATGTTAACTTGTTCAGATCTTGGTGCACACTTTTTAGGGATAGCTTTCTCCCACCGTGACATGTCCCTGCCAGTGAGGGCCTGCTTGACAACATTCCCAGCGTTGGGAGTGGTTAGTGAGGGTGACAGAGAAACAGAAGTTAGCAGTGGTGAGGCTTTGCAAAGAGGTAGAGCTGGAGTCAGGAATTAGGTCTAAAGCAGAGGTGGTCTGCACCCAGAGGGTCTGAATTCAGTAATCTTAGGGAGCAAAGGAAGGAAAAAGGCATTCAGCAAAGGGGATAGCAAGAGGATTTTATGGGAAAAGGGTGAAGGTATGGATATAGGGCCAGACCCCGGCCTAGAAACGTTTGGAACTAATTAATCTCAGCTCTTTACCTCCAGGTGTTTATGATTCAATTGACCAGTCTGACTTTGGGAATTTGTTTGAAAATTGAATATTAACACATTGAGTATAATGTATTACGTGGATTAATTATATATATATATATTGCTTATAAAAGAGCTCTGGTAGCATAGTGGTTATGAATCAGACTACAAACCTCAAGGTCAGCAGTAACTACCAGCTGTTTCGCAGGAGAAAGATGAGGTGTTTTGCTCCCATAAATAATTACAGCCACCGAAACCCTGTACAGTGTTGCTATGAGTTGGAACTGACTCCACTGCACATAACAACAACAACAACATTGCTTATAAGTAAAGAATGAAACTGAAGTGAGCTAGTAAGGACACAGTTGGAGTACTGAGAATATACTTAGTCCTGTGGTGCTGTAGGAAAAACACTGGATTAGTAACCACAAGGTTGGCAGTTCAAACTCACTAGTCACTCTTGGAAACCCTATACAGGGTCAAGATGAATCGGAACCAACATAACGGAACACAACCACCCATAAACTTACTGTCATAGAGAATGCTAGAAAACCCAACAATATAGGAATATACTGGCATTCTAGTACAGTGTTTCCTGAACTTCACTGCATATTGGATCATCTGGGGATTTAAAAAACAAAACAAAACAAAACTATTAGTGCCTGGTTCCCACTCTCAGACAATCTGATTAAATTAGGATGAGATGGGACCTGGCCACAGAAATTTTAAAAGCTCTCTTTATAGATGGGGAAATTCAGGTCTAGAGAGTAGAGAGATTGTGATTTTTTCTAAGGCCATTTGTCTTATAAGCAGAGGCAGAAGTAAAGCAACAAAGGTCTCTGTGACTCTTAGCTCAGGGTCCAGAACCACTCCAGGCCTTAATAGACAAAGCTCATTGTTGACACAGTTGATGCAAGAGTTGAAAAGGTAAATGGAATATGGTGAGCAACTCTGACCCACAACAGCAGGGAGCAGCTACATCACCCCAGGGCTGGCAAGACCTTCTGGTGGTGTATTGGATCCCAGAAAGTGGAACAATTATACAGGCATCTAGAACCAAGGTGGGGCTCCCTGGGAGGAAAACAAAGCTGTAGAAAGAGCTGAAGATGTCACCTGAAGCAGAGGTGGGAGAAAGAGAATACCCTCACTTCAGCCTTCTTTTGCTTTCTCCTGTTTGTTTGCTTTACTAGAACTTTCAAGTGACTGAAGCAGTTGGGAGGTGTGGTTCCCTCCAGAGCAGGGGAGGGGAGTGTGCCTGAGCACAAACTGACAAGTGCCCATGCTGTCTTTAGAATATGCTGAGGTCCTGTATGTGGAACAGAACTCTATTATGAGTGTGGGTTTTGTTCTCATATCTCAGGAAGTTAGGGGTGGGTGAGTGGACCTTCTTTTTCATTTGTACATAATTATCATATTAAAGTCTAATTTTTTTTTAACCTTTTGAAAATTGAATGAAGGTTCACGGAGAAGATCATCAGTTTTACATTCAACAAATCATACCAATGAATGCAATCCCATCCATGTTAACAGTGGTTTTCTGATGTCCTCCCTTCATTCTTATTTCCATTCCACCCACCTTCTCATCTCTTCTCAACGTTGTCCTTGGGTAAATGTGGCCCTTTTGATCTTGGATAATTGATTATTCCATGGTCAACATATCTTGTTAGTTTTGTTGTTCACCCTGTATAGCTAAGGAGCTCTGGTAG
>NW_006408563.1:5088238-5123163 GCF_000296735.1 Chrysochloris asiatica | reverse complement strand
GTGGAGGGTCAGAGAAAAAGAGGAAGACTCCTAACGAGATGGTTTGGCCAGGTGGCATCATTGATGGCATCAGGTGTGGCAACGGTAGTGAGGTTGGCCCAGGATGGGACATTGTTTTGTTCTGCTGTGCATGGGGTCACTATGAGTCGGTTCCAACTCGATGGCACCTGACAAAAACAACAACAAAGATTTACAGCCGTGGAAACCCTGTGCAGACTTGCTATGATTCAGAACTGATTCCACCTATATATCTAGTTATTGCTTGGCTGAAAATTAGGCCACAAGGATGAGTTCCATTCCAGATTTGAACGGTGGTTGAGGGCCACATTCCTCAGGTTCCTGCCATATCTTTCTGACTAGTAAGATGAGTTCTTTTTCATATTTTTGAGTTTTGTTTCACATTTTCTCCCACTCTATTTGGGACCTTGTAGTGTGATTCTTTTCAGAGTAGTTGATAGTGGTATCCAGGCAACATCTGGTTTCAGAGTCGTGGTACCTGATGTTCACAGGTTCCATTGATCCATTTGAGTACTTGATTGCAAGCATCTTCAAATTTTTTTCACTCTTCTTTCTCTTGTACAGGAGAGACCAATAGTTGCACCTTAGATAGCTTCCCATGAGCTTTCAAGATCCCAGATGCTACTCATCAAAGTAAGATGTAGAACATTGTCTTTGTGGACTATGTTATGCTAATTCATCTTTGTGCCTCCTGAGACAATGGTGCCTCCTGAGACAATGGTCCGGAGCTCCCAGGCCCAACAACTCATTGCCTTAAGATATTTTATAATATCTAAGAAGTTTTCATCATTTGGTCCCCTGTATAGTCGACCCTATAAAGAGCTCTGGTAGTGTAGTGGTTACAAATCGGGCTGCTAACCTGGAGGTCGGCAGTTTGAAACTACCAGCCGTTCCATGGGAGAAAGATGAGGCATTCTTCTCCCATAAGGATTTACAACCTTGGAAACCCTGTGCAGGGTCACTATGAGTCGGAACCAACTCCACAGCACCTAACAATAGTTTACCCTATACAGGGTTACTATGGGTTGGAAGCGACTTGACGGCACTTAACAGCAGCATTACCCCACCACATTTACAGGTGTATTTTCAGCCAAGGAAAATACCTATGTATAAATATCTTCTTTCAAATCTTTATGTCTTTGTGGGACGACTTCCACTCTCCCTCACATACCTGTTCAGTCTGTGTCTCTGTCTATGTATCTGCCTGTAGAACACGTGTTTCAGGGTTATGCACATAACAGTATTTACCTCTATTTCTTTGAACCCTTACAAACCTCTCTGTGTCTTTACCTGTCTTCCTCATTATTATTGCCAACCTCTCTTTCTTTGTATATCATCATCCCCGTTACCTGAGTTAACACGTATTTGTCCTCTAACCAGCAAACTGTAGGATAAGCACTGGACTGCTGTTTGAACTCACCAGAGGCTTCTTGGAAATCCTATAAAGGATCTCTATGACTTGAAACCAACTTGACAGCGCTTAACAAAAACAATCCTCTAACCAGTGAATTACTTTCCCTTCCTTTCCACTCCTAGTAACCATCATAGAATTTTTTATTTTTATTTTTTTAGCATAAAAACCTTTTCTTAGTTTTTACAATAGTGTTTGTTCTCAAACAGTATTTGAAATTTTATGATTGTCTAATTCTACTCAGTATAATGTCCTCCAGGTTCCTCCATATTATGAGGTGTTTTACAGATTCATTGTTGTTCTTCAGTGTTGCAGAGTATTCCATTGTTAGTTTATCCATTCTTCCGTTGATGGGCATTTAGGCTATCTCCATCTTTTTGCTATTGTGATTTGTGCTGTGATGAACATGGGTGTTCTTATATCTCATCTTGTCATGGCTCTCATTTCCTGTGGATATATACCAAGCAGAGAGATTGCTGGGTAATACAATATTTCTTTTTGAGGAAGAAGCACTATACTGTTTTCCACACTGGTTGCACCATTTTACTGTCCAACCAGCAGTTTAGGAGGGTCCCAATCTCTCCACACTCTCACCAGTGTTTGTTGTTTTCTGACTTTGTTTTTTGTTTTTAAACTTTGCTGTTAATGTTGGACTGAGATACGATCTCATTGTTGTTTAGATTTCCATCTGTGTAATGGCTAATGGTTGTAAACATTACTTCATATATTTGTTGTTCTCCTGAATGTCATCTTTGGTAAAGTGTCTGTTCATGTTCTCTGCTCATTTTTAATTGGGTTGTTTGTTTCTTATAGAGGTGTTATAGTTTTAGATAAATTTTACAGATTAGTCCCTTCTTTGATAAGTCATTGAGAACATTTTTGTACCAGTCTGCAGGCTCTCTTTTTACTTTTTTAGTGAAATCTTTTGATGCACATAAGTTTTGAAGTGTTAATAAGTCTCAGTCATCTATTATGTTGTCTACTGTTGGTGTGTTTTTAGTTATGTTGGACAGTGTACTTATGCCATGTGTTTATCCCTTTTTTCATTGATGATCTTTATTGTTCTTGAGTTTTCACTTAGGTCTTTAATCCATATTGGGCGAATTTTTTAATATGGTGTGAGATCTGGGTCTTGTTTTATTTTTCTACATATGAATTTCCAGTTTTCCAGCACTGTTTGTTAAAGAGACTATCTTCCCCATTTAATGTTTTTGGTCCTTTGTCAAAGATCAGCTGACTGTATGCGGATGGATTTATTTCTGGGTTCTCAGTTCTGTTCCATTGATCTGTGTATCTATTGTTGTACTAGTACCAAGGTGTTTTGACCACTGCGACTGTGTTTTGAGATCTGGGAGTGAGAGGCCTCCAACTAAGTTCTTTTATTAGAGTAATGCTTTGCTTATCTGAGATCTTAAGAGAGTAACTTCTTTTATCTATTTCTGTAAGTGGTATGATTGAAAGACTTGTAGATTGCTTTACTATACATGGGCACATTTTAGTTAAATTATTTTTCTGTGACAGGTCAGGTGCATATCATCATATCATCCCCATTCAACAGGTTTACCTTTCTGTAATTTAAAAAAATATATGGATAAGTAATATATGTATTCTATCTGCACTAAATACTACATATTTGCTTGAAACTATTGTATTTTTCACATATAATTCACCATGTAATCAACACACACATGCATATAACACACAGCACCCATAGCATCCTAATGCATGAGGGGGTTGTACAGTTTGCAGAATACTGTGTAACATGTGCACATTATTTATGTTCTATGCGGTAGCTGCTTTCTAGATATATCACCTAAAGCTGATGATCCTATGTATGCATATGAGATGAGAGACCTTACTCTACTCTATCATTTAAGGACATTTTTAAAGAAAAATGGGATTCCTGTACAGCACATTTTATTTGTTCTGCCTGATGGGCCAAGTGCTTTGCACCCAGTGGAGCTGAGTCTTGCCATCCTGCTGTTCTAACAGGAGCTCCCCTGTAGAGCACAGCCTTCTTTAGACATGGATAATGAGTCTGGTGCCATAAAGGGAGCGTTATTAAAATAAATGCAGTACCATCTTTTCTTTCTAATGGCATTCTGATTAATTCTGTCATAAATGCATACCGGACACTCTTTTAATCAATAATGGTAGCAAAGGGGCTTTAGCTAGTGACACTGAAGGTATCAAGGGGATTTTCAACAGTGTGTTCCTACCCTGATCCTGGTATCATTGTGTAGTATATCTATAGGTCATATATCTGTTTTAACCTATCTCACTGAACTGCTGCAAGAGTAATTAAATACTAATGCTTCCCTCTGTTTTGAATATGACTCTACTTAAACGCTAGGAGATTAACTGCTGCCCTAAGGCTACTAAGAAAGCTGCAGATGCAGGATTTGAATTGGTTCCTAATTTCTAGCCTTTTGCTTCAGCTGCCAACCACAGATCTCAGTAATGTCTTCTGACTTTCTTTTACGTCAGAATTAATCAATCTACAGTTTGTGATAGTTTTTACAATGAAAAAGAATATGTAAATCTGGAATTTATGTTGTTGTTGTTAGGTGCCATCGAGTCGGTACTGACTCATAGCGACCTTATGCACAGCAGAATGAAACACTGTCCGATCCTGGGCCAACCTCACTACTGTTACCAGGCTTGAGCCCCTTGATGCTGCCATTTTGACAGTCCATCTCGCTGGGGGTCTTCCTCTTTTTCTCTGACCCTCCACCCTGGAGTTTATAGCTGCTGCAAATCTACTTCTTTCCAACAAATCCACAAGGATGGTTTGCCAATGAGGCAACTCATAATACATCTACCATCTTTCAGTTAATTGAACCATTTTTAGTATTTGAGAAGCTTTATATTTTAACAGAGCACATGAATTCTTAATCGTTGTTGTTGTTAATTGCCCTTGAGTCAGTTCCAACGTTTGGTGAGCTTTAATAGAGTTTCCGAGGAGTGGCTGGTGAATTTGAACTGCTGACCTTGCTGATCAAACCCTCCTTGTGGTCAGTGTTTATCCTACAGTGCCACCAAGTAAATTGTGGCCAGAAGAATGTAGTGATTTCTTCCTAAGGTATACAGTGGTGCTTGATAATGGCACACAGTCAGATCCCCAGACTGTAGTATATGAATGCAATATAATTAAGGAATAAAAGCACTCTGTTTGAAGAGGCTACTGTGTGTTTATAGCTATTTTTAATCACAGAACTAATGCCAGTGGCACTGTTGAGGATATGTCAGTAAAACAGAGCAGACATGACTTCTGTGGAGAAGCTAGAAGCTCATTCTAAAAGAGATGTTTATAGGATAAATCTTATCTTTTACAGGACATAAGGAAGATAAAAAGCTATTTTATGATGGTTAATTCTGCTCAGATTGCTGCATTATTTAAAACTGAGTGAATCTTAAAAAAATTTTTTTTTTTTCTATTTCCCATCTTCCTTAATTACTTTTAGGGGCCGTTTATTCATTTCAGGCAATGAATTGCCCAGAGATGAATGGAATTGTTGATAGACAATTTTTACTTTGGAGCTCTTGTATAATCGAAATGTGAAGATATTTGGATTGCTTTATGAGGATATTTGAATACAAGAAGTTACTTTTTGAGATTTAGATTGAAAGCAGAGAAAACCACTTCACAGATTTTAAATTCATTTAGTAAAGCCCTGAATTACTAAAATTAAGTTCATCCAGCTAAAATGGTTTTCTGTTTAGCTGTGAAGGGAAAGAGCAGCCCTTGGGCCATCCAGATTGTTTTCCCATTTGCTCTTGCCCTTTCCCCCAATACTCTGAGTGTGAGGGTGCATTTTAGAATGATCCTGATATTGATTGAAGTAGGGAAAAAAGCACACTGTCACAAGTCATCGTATCTGAATTCAGAACCCCAAACAAATTTCTTCCCACGTTGCTGAGTAGACTGACTTCACTGCATTGGACCTAGACTCTTAGTCTTGTCAGATTTACAATTCCTTCATGCAGAACTAGCTAAACAATATGTGGGAGTTACAGGAACCTATTTATCATACACATAATGAGGTAAAGCTGGCCTGTAATAACACAATGGTGCTTTAACATGGAGCATGCTGAAATTCCTGGAGTGAACAGATGACCTATATATTTAATTCAAGTACTGAATCCGAAGAACTCAATTTTGGAGGGGAGGCCCTCACTATCATTTAGTGTTGAATTTCACTTTGGTTCTTGCAGCAACTTTGATCCCCCAATTTGGGAAATGCAAATATTTCCATTGGGGTTTTAGGTTAATTTTGCGGTTTCCAAAGGTACTACATCATTATCTTTGGTAATTTCATTTTGTTTGCATAATTGCTCCTAATCTTTATTTTAAAATTAAATCTTATTCTGGAATACTTGAGTGAAACGGTGTTTTCTTTCTTTTTTTAAAAACTGATTTTGTGTTTAGAATATATCACTTTGAATGGACTCTTGTTTGCTTTAAACAAATATATGTAAATTTAAAGAAAAATTCTTTTTCCCACTTCTCCCAAATGAACAAATGACTCCAGAGGAAGTTTTTTTCCCCTGGAGTCCTAACATTCAAAACTGGGAATTTTCTAGTTCAGTTCCCCTTTTATGTAGGAGTCTTTCCTGAAGCTCTTGTTTTTAAAGAGCTTAGAGAGGACTGGGCATCTCTGCTTCAGTCTACAACCTCCCCCTATTCCTTCAACATCCTTCCTAAAACATCATTTCCACATAAACTCACAGTCTTGGTTTTCTATCCTCAAATTCTGTAGCTATGTTATCACTTTAAAAGAAAAAAAAAATGTTGACAGATACAATTTAAGTGATTCAAATTTTAGTTTGTTTAGACAAGATAGGTCATTTTTGGAGCCCTCCTAATGTGGGTAGACTATGTGAATGAGGCCCATGAAAGTCTAGACCAGGTTCCTTGCCCTGCTGGGGTGCACATAGTTGAGGTGACAACACATTCTCATGTCCCCATTTCTTCCCTTTGCTGACTCCTGCTTCTACTTTAAAACTTAGCTCCATCCTAACCTAGAGTTCTATTCTCGGTGCCTATCAATCTTGTACAACAGTAACATCCGGTCTTCAAGATTCCACTCTCCTCCCATTGTCCAGTGTTCTAAACAACCCAGAGAGATTAATCCTGATACAAGTACAGACAGTGGTCCGCAGGTCATGAAGGCCCCACTTATGAACAACTCCTATTGCCCTTTAATGTTATGTGAATTTGCCCTCACTTAGAAATGACTGGTGTGGTGGCCCTAATGGCACAAAAGTTAAAATGCTAGACAGCTAACCAAAAGCTCAGTGGTTTGAAACCACTGTCAGCTCTACAGGAGAAAGATGTGGCACACGTCTGCAAAGCTTTACAAACTTGGAAGCATATGGGGTAGTTCTACTCTGTCCTATTTGTTGTTGCTCTGTGCCTTCAACTGGTTTCCCACTCATAGCAACCCTGTATAGGATTTCCAAGAGCAGCTGATGAGTTTGAACTGCCAACCTGTGGTTATCAATCTGTAGCTGATCATACAGTGCCCCACCAAGACTACTGTGCCCTATAGAGTTGCTATGATTCTGAATCTAAACAACTCAAAGAACTTAATACTGATATAAGTACAAATATACCCTGAGGTAAGAACTTGGAATGTTGGATTTAAGAACAACTCCTATTGGCCCTTTAATGTTCTGTAAATTTGCTCTCACTTTGAAAGATGCAACAAATTCTTGATCACAGTCACCTTCTCTTGCTGCATGTGCAGCCTTGAAGTCCATAAAAAGCCTTACAGCCTTTTCTTGCCCTAACACCAAGGCCACTTCTGTCAAGTCAATTCCAACTTCCAGTCACCTTACGGGGTTTCAAGGAGTGTGGTCTAATCTCCATTAGATCCTATTTCCTAATCGCTGTTCTGTATAGAATTTCAGCCATGTTTAGATACCTTTGGCCATTTCTCAAATGTGGAAATAAAAGGGGAATGGTTGTGGACCATGGTGTGAATGGGAGGTTGGGAGGACAGGGGGAGACTAAAACAGGGAGTTCTCCAGTCAGTATACATTGTTGTTGTTGTTGTAAAATGCTGTTGAGTCCATTCTGACTCATAATGATGCCGTATAGTATTTCCGATGAGCAACTAATGGGTTTGAACCACCAACCTTGCAGTTAGAAACCCAGTGCTTATCCTATAGCACCAAACCAGGACTCCAGGTATACATGTTATTAGGTGCTTTCAAGTCGATTCTGATGACTCACAGTGGCCTTTATGCACAGCTCAATGAAACACAGTCTGATACTGCGCTATCCTCACAATCGTTGTTAGGCTTGAGCCCATGGCTGCTGTCACTGTGCCAGTCCATCTCATTGGAGGTCTTCCTGTTTTATGCTGACCTTCCACTTTACCTAACAAGATATCCTTCTCCAGGATCTGGTCCCTTCTGACAATATGTCCAAAGTATGAGAGATGAAGTCTCTCCATCCTGGCTTCTAAGGAGCATTCTGGTTGTACTTTTTCCAACACAGATTTAAGGCAACAATATCATGTGTTATTCAGAGTGGGGCACTTGGTGCTATTAATAACCCTGCGTGCACTACGTGTGTAAACCAGGAGTATCTTGGCAGAGACAACTTCTTCAGTTGAGTCACACCATCCTCACAAGGCTGCCTCTAGCTCAGAGTTATCCTGTCAGCTGCTCTGTTCCCTCTCTCCATAGGGATGGGTACTAGACCCAGTTCCCCAGAGTGGAGAGTGACATGAACAGACAATCTGTGCACTGGACATACAGCTAAGTCCTCACTTGCCACACAGGAATGGCAACAGCGTTCTGGCTGGGTAGTGGAGTGGGAGGCCTGGTGGGCATCATCCCTAGTTTCAGCAGTAAAAATTGGGCTTAATTGGGGCAGAAGAGGAGTGTGGGGTAGGGTGGGAGAGAATGTGTTTCTAGAGAACTTGAGCCCTGGTTTCTAGTCTGTCACTTATTGACTGAGATCTTGAGCAAGTCTCCTCCCCTGTCTCATTTCCAACACATGAAATGTGAAGGGTAATGTTTATTACTGTGCTTGGAGGTCGTGGTGAAGGCTGTGTGAGGAAATGTTGGTGAATACACCATGCAAATGGAGCCTTTATTTAGGATGCACGCCCTAATGGTTGCTGACAGGCTTGGTGATGTTGATGATCCATCACTCTTGAGGCTTGCTCTCTGCTGCGGGTGTGGTTGGTGAGGTGCAGACTTTCATGGCCAGCAGCTGGGAGAAAGGGACTGGGAACATGCCATGAAGTGCCTCTTTGTCTTGTGACTGTCCCAGCAGCAAGAGAAGACATTGCTCACAGCCACAAGAATAGGGATGTCTCCAGGAAAATGTAAATTATAGTTACTAAAACTTCCTTTTAGAAGGACAACAACCCAGTCATTCAGTATAAATTATTATGTGTGGAGATACTGCTAATTAAAGTAGAAATAGTCAAATATCTGACCTTTAGTTCATAGAGAGGACTGAATCCTCATCCTTTCTCCAGCAAACATGATTGAATGATAAGAGCAAGAATGGAAAAGTATGAATTATCAAGTCATGTGTACAGTATAGAATGGAGTTTTATTTTACAGATACGCAGTGAGACTTTTCCTATAAAGTGCCCCCCACCCCATATTTTGTAATAAGTTTAATATCTCTGGTTGGGATTTCATAACTTAAAAGGAGTAAAATGCAATTTTAATCATGTACACAGGTTGACTACTTACTTTGTCTTTAGTGTTAACAAGAATGTTGAAATAACTGTGTATTAATATCCAGTAAACGATGTTCCTTTTTAATCTATAACTAAAATGTACTACTTCTAAGCAGGCATGCACAGTTTATCCTGGCAAATAAAATAATTCTAAGTGTGCATGTATATGTTTATTAAGAAGCCATCTTTCAAATGCACCAGAAGGAAGGAAAGCGAAGCTGGTTGTCTTTTATTGGGAGCTGACAGAATGTTTATTAATGGCCATGGATTTGAAATGAGCATCTTACTAAATGGAAGTCTTGGGCCAACCTCTGACCCTTTTGTCTTAAAGGTTTGAGAACAGATAATATGAAAGAATACCAGCTTTTTTCCAGATGGCTGCCTGCCTGATGTTCCTTTATGTTTAGCTGTCATTCAAATATGAATGCCCAGTGATTATAAGTGTCTCTTTCTCTTTTCTGGGATGAAATGAAACCTTTTATGCATTGTGTGTTAAAACAGATTAACTGTTTGGCTCATCAGTAGGGAAATTAGAACAATAGCTGCCAACTCAATGGTATAGTAAAAGAATGTCCTTTGGGGCTCAGGGGCTAAGGTTCATAAGCAAATGATGTGTCCAAGTGTCAAGCTTTGGAAGGATGGGTGAATTTTATTTTATTTTATTTTTAATTCTTGCATTCTAATTTTATAACTGTATCTGGTTGAGAATAGTAGTATCTCTTATGAATATGCATTTTATATGCTTTCTAGTGGGCACACATTATTAATTCCTTAGAAACTGGTTTGCCCAAGAAGAATAAAAAATTGCATTGGTATGTAATCATATGTATTTTATCCTGAAAGCATACTTCAGAATCACTATAGAATGTTTTCCTACCTTCTATTGTACTAAAGCTGTCTAAAGTGTATATTTCATAAGGTATTAGTAATGGATAAGCTCAGTGCCAGTTATCTATCAGTAGTAGAAATTTTGTGATCTGTGGAGCAAGCAGAGGTAGACAGTGATCATTTAGGTTTGCTGAAATGCAGACCTGCCTGGAGGGCAAAGGGGGAGACTGGTGACCCCTCAGTGACCTCTGGCTTCCAGGCAATGTGGACAGATGGCTGGTGGCCAGGGGTCTGAGGGTCGCAAGCACAGCCTTGTTTGGAAGCTAGAATGACACATTGTAAAATGCTAGGCTGGCTCTGGTCCTTAGCAGTGAGTGACGAAGTGGCTCTCATTTCCCCCGACATTCACGAAATGAGTTAAATACAATATTCTTATGACTTTAGTAGAAGGAAAAGTATGCAACTGATCTATATATTTAACTCCTGTTTCAAATAATTATTTTTGTAATAAAAGCTACTTCATTTTTTATTTGTGGAAAGGCACACAGAGAAACCTGCCATGAAAGTCTGTTTTATAATAACCTTTGTGTTCTTTAAAACCCACAGTGATGACACTAAGCTTATATATATATGCATTAAAGAAATCAGGTATTCTGTGTTTGTTAACTCCTTATAGAATATGTATCAGCATTTTAAAATTCTGTTTGTATTTCTACTTTTTCATGATTTTATGAGCAGTAGCATACTGGTTACGAGTCAGGCTGCTAACCTCAAAGTCAGCAGTTCGAAACTACTAGTTGTTCCGCAGGAGAAAGATGAGGCTTTCTGCTCCCGTGAAGATTTACAGCCTTGGAAATCCTATACAGGGTTGCTGTGAGTGGAACCGACTCCACAGTACATAACCACCACCACCAGTTTTTTATAATAGCATTGCTGTTCTTGTTAGGGCTGTTAAGGCAGTTCTGACCTATGGCGACCCTATATATGGTTTCTAATGAGTGGCTAGTGAGCTTAAACCACTAACCTTGCGCATTAACCCACAGCACCACACCAAAACTCCATCATAGCTATGTTGTTGTTGTTGTTAGGTGCCATCGAGTTGGTACTGACCCACAGCGACCTTATGCACAGCAGAAGGAAACTTCACTGCCCGATCCTGGGCCAACTTCACTGCTGTTGCCACGCTTGAGTCCATTGATGCTGCCACTTGGCCAATCCATCTCGTTGGGGGTCTTCCACTTTTTCTCTGACCCTCCACCTTACCAAACATGATATCCTACTCCAGTGATTGGTCCCTCCTGACAATATGTCAAAAGTATGAGAGATGAAGTTTGGCCATCCTGGCCTCCAAGGAGCACTCTGGCTGCACTTCTTCCAAAACGGATCTATTAGTTCTTTTGGCAACCCATGGCACTTTGAATATTCTCCTCCAACACCATAACTCAAAAGTATCAATTCTTCTGTGGTCTTCCTTATTCACTGTCCAGGTTTCGCATGCATACGAGGTTATTGAAAACACCATGGCTTGGGTCAGGCGCACCTTAGTCCTCAAAGCTTACATCTTTTCTCTTCAACACTTCAAAAAGTTCCTGTGCAGCAGATTTGCCTAATGCAATACATCGTTTGATTTCTTGACTGCTTCTTCCATGAGTGTTGATAGTTGATCCAAGAAAAATGAAGTCATTGACAACCTCAGTCTTTTCTTCATAGACAAGAATGTTGTTTACAGGTCAGGTGGTGAGGATTTTTGTTTTCTTGACATTGAGATGTAAAACATACCGAAGGCTGTGCTCGTTTGATCTTCATCAGTAAATATTTTAAGTCTTCTTCACTTTCAGCAAGCAAGGTTTATCATCTGCATATTGTAGGTTGTTAATGAGCCTTCTCCAATCCTGAGGCCACGTTTTTCTTCATAGAACCCAGTTTTTCGGGTTATTTGCTCAGCATACAGATTAAATAAGTATGGTGAAAGAATACAACCTTGTTGCACACCTTTCTTAATTTTAAACCTTTCGGTGTACCCATGTTCTGTTCGAACAACTGCTTCTTGGTCCAGGTACAGATTTCCTTATGAGCACAATTAAGTGTTCCGGAATACTCATACTTCTCAATGTTGTCCATAGCTTGTCATGAGCCACACAATCTAAAGCCATTGCATAGTCAATAAAGCACAGGTAAACATCTATCTGATATTCTCTGCTTTTAGCCAAGATTCATGGGACATCAGCAATGATATATGGAGATATAAGTCAAAGTCCATTCGATTTACTCATCTAAGTGCATAGAACAGTGACTTTTAGTAAATCCATAGGTTTCTGCATTCATCACCATTATCTAATTCCAGAACATTTTTTGTTATTCCAAAAAGAAAAACTGCATCCATTAATGGTCATTTTCTGTTCTTTATTTCCTTCCTGATCCTAGGCAACTGCTAATTTACTTTTTATCTGTGTTTTCTGGAATAAATTTTGTTATGCATTGTGTGGAGGTCTGGTGTGGCACTGCAAGATAATGCACTGGAATGCAAGGTCCATTTGAACTGTAAGGGTGGCAGTTCAAAGTCACTGGCTGCTCCTCAGAAACCCTGTCAGGAACTGACTTCACAGCACTTAACAAGAACAACAATGCATTGTGTGTTAAACAGATGAACTATTTGGCTCATCAGTAGGGAAGTTAGAATAATAGTTGCCAACTCTTTGATATATAACAAAGAATGGTTTTTTTTTGGGGGGGAGGGCTCAAAGATTCATGCATCAGACTGCAAAGCCATTTGAACTGCAAGGTTGGTGGTTCAAGCTTACCAGCTGCTCCTCAGAAACCCTATACAGGATTGTTATGGGTCAGAACCAACTCGACAGCACTTAACAACAACAACAAAGCTAAGGTTGATAAACAAATGATGTATCCAACTTGCATCTTCTGGAGAGTTCATATTGGAATCATACAATATGAGTGAACTTCAAAACTGTATGGCCCCCTTCCATGACTGATACTCAGGGAACACACGAACAGGCAGGTAATCTTACTGGTGACTGTGTTGGTCTACTGGTGAGTGGAAGTGGGGGGAAAGCAGCAATGAATATATGGGCTGAGTTTGACCATGTTGCATTGATCCCCGTCGACTTTGGAAATAAGAGAAAGAAGAGGAAGGGCTGGTTGGACTGAAGTATGGTGAGACCTGGGGACTCCTGCTCCTAAGGACATTAACAGCCACAGAGAGCTAGAGCTGAGAGTGAAGCATCCAACTAATATGAAGTGAGGGGAGATGCACAAGAACTCCCAAACTTGCAGATAGTACCTATTTGACCTAGCTTTGATGGTTTGATGATCGGAACTCGACTAGAGGAAGATAAAAAAATTTGATAAAGGAAACAAGCATAAATTGCTACATTTTGATGAAGTTGACCTATCCTTATGGATGTAGTAGCTCAAAATACCAACTGAGAGGGGAAGAATCTTCACATCAAGGATCATTTTCATCCCCTCCATTGACAGGGATGGGCAATTTAGACATTGGCTACCTAAAATGGGCTTATTAAGACACAAAGTGACTGGCTTACAGGTTTTAAAGAGGGAATTTAGTTTCAGAGTGTGCAGGGGAAGGTAGAATCCCCACTGAATCGTTCTTATCTTGTCTAAATGGGTCTGGTGAAAGGAAATGGAGATAAGATTCTTATGATGCAATCATGAGTAATTGTTATCATGACTAATTGTGACTGTCACAACTATAAAAGTAGAAGTTTTTAATATAAGTGGAGGGAGTAGTAGATCTGACATTCCAGGAACAGAGGACCCTAGGACCATCAAGGGAGAAAAGCACTAGTGAAATGTGGGACCCTATCCAGAGAAACAGCGACACCAGAGATGGAGGCAGAGATGAGGACATGGAGAGAAAGAGCAACTGAGGACTCTAGACTCATGGAAAGAGAAAGGCTGAGTGCTGGTGGCCAGGAGAGTTAGGCTTGCAGAATGTGCCCTTTGGTTGTTTAAATGATTATATATCCCTGAGTGTTTTTGTGTACATCTCGCCCCCCCCCCAAAAAAAAACAAAACCCAACAAAATAAAAAATGGAATGGAAGCAAATACTGTTGAATGATTATGCAAGGAGGGGATTGTAATCATTGCAGTGAAACAAACTACGATAGGATGAGTGTAAAACCGACGTTCTTCCATGTAAACTGCCATTCAATTCAAAATAAAAACTTTAAAAGAAAGTATGGAAAATCTTCATTATCATTTAATTCCATTTTTGTACGAACTGTTGTGACTGGCTTTATTCACTTTCCAAAATGTTTTCAAGGTTCATCTATATTGTTGTTGTTGTGTTGTTGTTAAGTGCCATTAAGTCAGTTCTGACTCATAGTGACCTTGTATATAGTTTCCAACGAGCTGATGGGTTTGAACCACTGACCTTGCAGTTACTATCCAGTTCTTGTCCTACAGCATCACACCAAGACTATATTGTGGCATGTATCATTATTTCATTTTATTGTCAAGTAATCCGTTGTATAAACATGTTGGATGCTGTGGAGTTTGTTCTGACTCATAGTGACCCTGCATAGGGTTTCTGAGACTGTAAATCTTCATGGGAGCAGACAGCCTCATCTTTCTTCCAAGAAGCAGCTGGTGGATTCAAACTGCCGTCCTTGGGGTTAGTAGCCCAACTAGTAACTCACCAAACACACCACGGTTTGTTTATTGTTTTGTAAGTTGATGGAGATTTGAGTATTTGTACATCTGCATTTATACTTTATTATTATTATTTTCATGGACTCTTTGCACATTCTGTGACACAAACTTTAATAGAATGAAAAGCTTTGATTGTTAGAGGGAAGACTGTGATGACTATGGTTGTTGTTAAGTGCTGTTGAATGGGTTCCAACTCATAGCGATCCTGTATAGGGTTTCCAAGAAGCAGCTGGTGAGCTTGAACCACTGACTTTGTGATTCATACAGACCTTTGCAGTGCAGCACATTATTCCGCAGAGCCACACCAGGACTATTACTCATTATTATTATTGCAGAGTCAGGTGCTGTATCAGGTCTTGTGCAAGCTATAACAGAACACCAGGGATAGCTGGGCTCTAAGAAATTGGTTGTGCAAGGACGAAGCTTGTGACTGCTAATGTGAAGGCCAGTGGTTCAAACACACCAGTGATTCTTCCTGAGAAAAGACCTGCCATCTTCTCCCATAGATCTCAGTCTAGGAAACCCTGTGGGACAGTGGACAGTTCTACTCTGCTCCATGGGGTTGCTATGAATTGGAGTTGCCGCCCTGTCTCACAACCACCAACCAGCACAACAAAGAGCACTCGGTGTAGACTGAGGTTTACCAAAAATGCTTTGTGTTTAGCAGAAGACTATGTGTGTTTTTACATATATGCATATGGGAGCATGTGTGTGGGTGGGTGGGGGTGTGGGGGGTGTGGAGCATTGGCTTATAGGCTGCAGTCTCTTCCACAGCATAGCATATTCTCCAGCATGCAGTTGGTGCTCAACAAATATCTGTTTTCTGAGTGTTTTGTGTACAACCCTGCACTTAATTTTCATCCTCAAAATGGCTGATTTTCTGATTGTCTTTAGACTCCCAGTTTTTCCAAGTTGTTGTTAAGTGCTGTTGACTTGGTTCTGACTCATAGTGACCTTGTTTATTACAAGGTACATCTGGTAAATTTGAACTGCCAACTTTGTGGTTCAAACTGACATGTGGTATAGCGCATTATCCTGCAGTGCTACACCAGGACTCCAAACGTATGATGATACCTTCCAATTTAGCAAGGCTGTTATTGTTGGATTATGGTTTTAGAGCGTGCAATAGTGTATAAATTACATTTGTAGACCTTTTAGTTTCTTAGTACTACTGTGACAGAAAAATCCTAAGTGGGTGGTTTTATGGAACAGAAATGTATTTTCTCACAGTTCAGGAGGTTAAAAGTTGGGATTCAGGGCTTCGGCTCTGAGGGAATGCTCTCTCTTACTGTTGGCCCCTGGGGAAGATGCTGTTTCAGTTTCTACAACCCCAGTGTCCTTTAGCTCTTTGGTGCTTTCTATGTGGCATCTTTTTTTACATTTATTCTTGCTTGCTTTTTTCTGTGTCTGATCTGCACTTTTAATATTTCAAAAGTGGGTATAAAACATACCCTATACAGATACAAAGGGAGCTCTGGTAGCATAGTGGTTATGAGCCAGGCTGCTAACCTCAAGGTCCACAGTTCAAACTCACCAACTGCTCCCTGAAAAACCTATACAGGGTCACTATGAGCTGGAACCAACTCAATGGCATTTAACAACAGCAACTTCCTGAACATGACAAGTTTGCCTCTTATGGTCAATTATGCCTTTGTCTTTGATTTCCCTGAAACCCTGACATGTATATAAATAGCACAGAACTGAAGAGAGATGAAGATCTCAGCTATGATGGAGTATGTGGGCTGGTTGGATCTAGAGCCATCATTTTCTTTCTTTCACTATCAATGTCTGTAAGGACAAAAATTCAACCTGGCTACAGAAATGTCCATTCCTTAGAGTCCTTGATAAGACAGTCTGTTCTTAGAATTCCTTTAAATTGTTTGTAAGTTTTCTCTTTGTCACAGGGTGCATCAATCCAGAAAGTCCTGTTTGGCCCCTGGTGTGCCTGGATTAGACCATGCTGTTGTTGTTCAATGCAGTCAACTCACTTCCAATTCATAGCGACCCTGTGTAAGGTTTTCAAGGAGTGGCTGGGGCTGGTGGATTTGAACTGCCAGACTGTGGTTAGTAATCCAGTGCTTATTTTACAGCCCAATACTAGGACTCTGAATTATACTATTGTTTCTGTTGTGTGCTGTTGAGTTGTTTTGACTCATAGCAACTCTTTATAGGGTTTCTGGGAGCAGCTGATAGATTTAGAATTATGAAATATTGAGATAATAGAAATATAGTGTTTTGGTCATGGTCCAGTAACCATGCCTTCTTGATTTTTTCATTTTTAAAAATTTGTTATCATGAAAACTTTCAAACTTACACAAAACATAGTTATAATAGATTTATGAGCCCCATGTGTCTCGTCCCAGCAATCACCAACCACGGACCCTACTTTTCTGTTTGTTCTACTTGAGGGTCTGGTATTTACCAGTTGACACCACGACCCACTGCCATGGAGTGGACTACAACTCACAGCCACCCTGTGTAGGGTTTCTTTGGCTGTAAATGTTTACAAGAGCAGAAAGTCTCTTGTTTCTCCTGTAGAGTGGCTGATGGGTTTGAACTACCGACTTTACAGTGAGCAGCCCGGTGCTTATCCTGCAGTGCCAAAATCTGACCTTTGCCTTCTACTATTGTTGTACATCCATTCCTTTGGTTTCCATCATGAAGTTTCAACTGTCAATTTTACCCTGATGATTTAGATTTTATGTTTCTTATCCCCACCTATTTCTTGGTTGTTGTTGTGAAGTGCCATTGAGTCAGTTCCGACCCATAGTGATCCTGTAAAGAGTTTCCGAGAAGCAGCTGGTGAACTTGAACTGCTGACCTTGCAGTTTAAATGGTTTTGCAGTCTGGCGCATTAACACACAGTGCCACACAATGTTCTTTTATTTATAAATTAAAAGACAGCCAGTTTTCTCTTCTTATAATAATGTTGTAATCGTTAGGTGCCCATAGGATAAGTAAGGAATTCACAATAATTAAAACAAAACCAAACTTGTTGCAATTGAGTTGCAATTCCCACTCAAGGAATAGAATTGCTTCATAGAGTGTGGCCCCACTGGGTCTGTTTGATTTACCAACCTGTAGGTTAGTTGACAAGTGTAAGTACTTTGTACCACCAGGGACCTCATGAATAGATAATCCCTTAAACCAAACTCATTGCCAATGCGTGGATTTCCATTCATATCCATCCTATGGGACAGTGTAGAACCGCTCCATGAGGTTCCTGTTCTGAAATCTTCCCAAGAGTAAATCACCACGTCTTTTCGCCTGTGGAGTAACTGGCAAGTTTGACCTTCCAATTTTTTGTTGGTAGTTGAGTGTTTTAATCATTGCACCACCAGGATGCCTTAATGAATAAATATATCATGATAGCTATATGATCCCTTAGAATATCTCCGTGCATGGATATCACCTTAGCCCTACAGTGTGGAGAGAAGGTAGTCGTTTGCATAAGATTTTACTGCTAAGACATATGAACAGACTTTGTAAACTCATTTCATTTTTCAAACATCTCAGTGAGATAGGGAGATTAAGTGATACTGTACCTTTTTAGTTCCTGAGTAAACAGTTTTAGATGTGCCCGTGAGGAGTAGAGCTGGGATGAGAACCTAAATCTTCTCTTTTTCTGCTTTCAATATGTGCTACTGTCTAAAATAGAGCCTGGCACACTGTAAACATTTAGTAAATGTTTGAATGAATGGATAAGTAGAAATACTCTAGATCAGTTTTTCCAGTGTATGTTTGATAGAACCCTGATACTTTGAGAACTCTTTGGAGAACTTAAATGGGAAAATATATTTGGGAAACTCTGGGAGAGTCAGCGAAGGCTCCCATATTATCCTGCCAAGAGGTAGAAGAAGAAAAATCACTTTACCTTTGTTTAATCCAGTGTTTTAAAACCATATGAATATGAATCTGTTCTGTGATAGCACTTCTAACTAATTACCTTTAATTAAATATGCTGATAAAATTAATACTTACCTGTTTATATTATATATGTATGTGTGTATATACACATACTTATATATCCCCTACTCCTGCTGTGTAGGATTTAGCACTGGACTTCGAACCAGAAGGTCAGTAGTTCAAACCCACCATCTGCTCCTTGGAAACCCTATATAGGGTCACTGTGTATCAGACTGACTTGATGACACTTAACAATCACATATGCACACGCACACACATACATATATCACAAACTTTTTTAAGCCCACCAATTTCAAAAAGTTCATGGTCAAAAAATGGAATGAAAAAGATAATGATTTTTTTCTATGAACTTTTTGAAGTTCACTCATATAACATAAAATTAATGTGTTATATATGAGAGCCTTTTGGAAACATAGCTACAAATAAATAGCTTTTTAGAGTATTTGATATTTACCATTTAAATCCAACAAATTAAAAATGAATTTGTCTTACATTTATTTTTTTTTGGTTCTCATCTTAAAGTCAACTATCACCTTTACCCTGATGATTTAGATTTTCTGTTTCCTATCCCTTCCTGTTTCCTGTGTTACGTTTTTACTTATAAATTTAAAAACAAGCAAATTTTCTTCTTCTAAGACTGTTGTTATTGTTAGGTATTAACAAGTTGATTCCAACTCATAGTGATCTCATGTACGGCCGAATGAAATATTGGCAGTCTTGCACCGACCTTAAATTTGTTGCTGTGTTTGAGCCCATTATTGAAGCTGCTGTTGGAAGGTCTTCCTGTTGTTTATGGACCCTCCACTTTTCCAAGCATGAGGGGTTCTGTAGATATTGGTCTCTCCTGAAAACATGTCCCAAGTATGTGAGGTGAAATCTCTCCATCTTTGCTTCTAAGGAGCATTCTGTCTGTACTTTCATTTCTTCTGGTAGTCCGTGGTATTTTCATTATTCTGTGCCAGCACCATAATTCAAATGCATCAATTCTTCTTAGGTCTTTCTTATTCATTGTCCAGCTTTCAAATGCATGTGAGATGATTGAAATATCATGACTTGAGTCAGGTGTACCTTAGTCCTTATAGTAACATTTTTGCTTTTTATCAAATGTGAAAAGATCTGGAGTTAGAGCACCAAAACAGAAGAACACAGTTGGCATTTATCAAATGAAAAGAATTGGGAAAAAAATTCAACCCTAAAGTGCTACAGGATTCTGTAGACCAAATCTTGAATAATAAAGGACATAAAATGGAAGAGAATACAGAGACACTGCCCAAAAGAGGATTGGTCAGTGTTTACCCACTTCAGGAGGCAGTATGTAATCAAGAACTGATGGTATGGAAGGGATAAGTCTGAGCTGCAGTGACGGCATTGGCAGAAAACAAACTCTTTGGGATTGATGGAATACCAATGGAGAGTTCACAGCAAACAAATGCAAAACTTGAAGTGCTCACTTGTCTATGCCAAGATATTTGGAAGAAAGCTACATTGCCAGTCAACTGGAAGAGATCCATATATAGCCCCACTCCAAATAAGGGTGATCCAACAGAATGTGGTAATTATTGAACAATATCATTAATATCACACACTAGTAAACTGTTTCTATTGGTAATTCAAAAACAATTGCAGCTGTGCATTGACAGGGACCTGCCAGAAATTCAAGTCAGATTTAGGAGATGATCTTGGCTGAAAATTGAGAATACCAGAAAAAATGTTTACTTGTGCTTAGTTGACTATGCAAAGGCATTCAACTGGGTGCATCCAACAAATTATGGATTACATTGTGAGGAATGGGAATTCCAGAACATGTAATTGTGCTCATGAGGAACCTGTACATTGACCAAGAGGCAGTTGTTTGAACATAAGAAGAGAATACTATATGACTTAAACCAGGGAAGTTTTATGTCACCATATTTATTCAGTTTGTATGCTGAGCAAATAATCTGAGAATCTGGACTATATGAAGAAGAACATAGCATCAAGAATGGAAGATGACTCATTAACTCCCTGGAGTATGTAGATGACACAACCTTGCTTGCTGAAAGCAAAGAAAATTTGAATCATTTACTGATGAAGTCCAAAGACTGCAGCCTTCAGTATGGCTTTACACCTCAATGTAGAACAAAAATCCTTACAACTGGATCATGATAAATAGAAAAAATATTGAAGTTGTCATATATTTCATTTTACTTGGTATCATAATCAAAGAAATTGGAAGCAGCAGTCAAAAGACCTCTTTAAAGTGTTAAAACCTTTATTACAAGAATTGTTGTTGTTATGTGCCGTGGAATTGGTTCCAACTCATAGCGACCCTTTACAGGGTTTCCCAGGCTGTATGGAAGCAGAAAGCCTCATCTTTCTTCCGTGGAACAGCTGGTAGTTTCGAACTAATGACCCTGAGGTTAGCAGACTGATTCTTAACTACTATGCTACCAAGAATAATACATGTTAAATGCAGAGATGTAGAAATTATAGATAGGCAAATCATATAATCCTACCTATAACTCCACCATCAGAAATAATTGCGTATTGTGCATATTTGATATTGCTTATATCATTTAAAGTCCTCATGGTGGAACTAAAGTGCCTATGTTCTAATTCCAGTTATTCTACTTCCTGCCTGTGTAAGTTTTGTGCAAGTTATTTAGTCTTCTGCGTTAATTTTTGTCAATTGTGAAACGAGGATAATACCTGTAACCACCTTATAGAGTTGTTCATCACCTGCCTGTTGGCTCTTCAAACTGTGGTGCCTTGTGTTTTGCTATGATGATATGCCACAGATACTTCAAATACCAGCAGGTTTACCCATGGAGCAGAGCTGTCTGTGGAGCTTCTAGATTAAGACAGATTAGGAAGAAAGATCTGGTGATCTACTTTTAAGTATTAGCCATTGAAAACCCGATTGTTCACAACCCAATATTGTCAAATATAGTGTTGGAAGATGAACCCACTAGAGTAGAAAACTCTCAAAATGCACAGTGACTGTAACAGACGTGAACATCCCCGTGATCGTGAAGAAGGTATAGGACCAGGCAACATTTGTTCATTTGTACTTTGGGTCATCATGAGTTCGATCCTGTTCAACAGCAAGTAACAACATCACTAAGGTTGTTAAGATTAAATGAACTGATATTTGTAAAATGCTCCGAGTAGTGTCTGGCATATAATACTTGCAGCTAAATTAAGCAAATGTGTATACAGATTTGTGTGTGTGTGTGTGTGTGTGTAGTATTATGTAGCATCACAAATTATTTCAGCAATATCCCATTGTTGAACATCTAAGTTGTTATAGAGTCCTACAGTGATAAACAGCTACATAGTGAATACCTGTGTTCAAAATTTTTTGCCCGTCTTGTCATTATTACTTTAGATAAATTCCTTAAGCTGGAATGACTAGATCAATGGATGTGTATGTTTTTAAAACTGTGATAAGTCTCCTCTGAGAAGTTGATAAAGAGGTCCAATCAATGCTGCCAACAACAGTGTTTGAGAACATTTTTTTTTCAAGTGAAGGGCAAACATATACATTCCATGTAAAATTATTATTGAAGTCATCTCCTCTGTGTGGATGGATTGGACAGTTGCATTTTCCCTTTGGTTATTGCTAGTTAGAGAATTTGAAGTTAAAAATTGATAAAAGACCAATTTTTGTTTTGTGAGAACCCTTTCTGTAGTAAGGATTTTACCCCTGTGTTTTGTGTTAAAAACATTCATATGCTTACTGGCCTTTTTGCCTCTTAATCCCTTTCTCTTAACTATCCTGTTTGCTTCATTCCATCGTCAGAATTAAACTTTTCTACTTCTTTATAGCTTGTCTATATAGCCTCTAGTGGAATTCAAGTGAACATCTGTTCATAAACACCAGTACGAACACTCTACTCATAATGTGTATTAAAAAACAAAAAACAACCTATTCATTGAGATAATTTATCCATTTGTGGAGGTCACATGATAATTTTTACATTAAATTTGTCTAGAAAGAAAAGTAATATGTTTGAATTTCCTTTTTCCTAGAACTGAAATGATACGGTTTCATTTTTATAAGTAACATTTCATTCATTTCTTTTGTGATATTGACCAGTACTTTATAAGTCTCTCTCTATTGTTTCATTTGCAAATAATTTACATGAGTTATGAGATGGTATTAAATGATTGTGGTATGTGGATTAACTTCAGTGACCTGATTTTTGTTGTTGTTGTTCAGTTGTTTAGGTTAAAATAAGGTTTTTCTGAATGAGACTTAATGGTGAACTTGAGGTATTTGTTTCCCATTAGACAAGAATGAAATGAAAAGATTTCTTTCAAGGATCAATCTTTAAGCACAGTTCCTGGATACAGACCCTAAGACCTGTATTTTATAATAATTGAGGTAAAATATTTGATGCATTGAATTTTTTTCATGCATATAACCTCATTTTCTACTCCATTTATTTGATAATTGTTTCATCATTTCAAATTTAATTTGTAATAGCAATGAACACTCTTTAATATTATTCTAATAAGGATTAGTTGGAGAGGTTAATATGGTCAGAAATTTAAAGAAGCCCAGAGTCATCTTAATGAGTGTCAGGTAATTAACCTACATGAATAGATTAAAGAAATCAAGCAGACATGCTGATGGGTTTTTCTTTTAAGTTCAAATTTAGAGTATTATCTGTGCAGTGGTTAGGTCTTACACATTGGACAGTGATTACAATGATGTTTCTTAATATAGGCAGCCTCCAGGTTATGAATATACAATTTACACAGATCCCATAGTTACAAGCTAACCCTTTTAAAGCCTATTATGTAAAATATTCAAGGTACATACAATAGTTTGTAATAATAAATGGGTGTAACTTTGTGGTACACATCGAGACATTATTATTACAACAAGCATAAGAAATGACAAGTTTTTTACATTAAAAAAAATTACTGTATCAGGTGAAAGATAGTTTAGTATCTAGAAGTGTTTCTGAATGCTTTTTATGAATAGAAAAGTACACTATTCATTTATATATTAAGACAAGCATTTGTCTAACTGATATTAGACACTAACTGTACCCAACCATTCCAATTAATATATAAATTCGATTGAAAGATTGATTTATGAGTAAAAGTTGTTCATAATCTGGGGACTACCTGTATATAAAAAACTTAACCTTGAAACTTATTAGAATTACTCATCAAATTTGGTTAATTGAAGAATGATTGTGATATATGATATGAATTTTGAATTCTTACATGGAATTTATAATTTTGATAGCTAGGTTTTCTAAAATGAATTTCTCATTGAATCAAAACCAGTGTTTTAATACACAGGTAAGCTCTGATAGCGTAGTGGTTACGAATCAGGCTGCGAACCTTAAGGTCAGCGGTTCGAAACTACCAGCTGCTCCGCGCGAGAAAGATGAGGCTTTCTACTCCCGTAAAGATTTACACCTCGGAAACCCTGTACAGGGTCGCTATGGGTTGGGACCGACTCGACGGCACTTAACAACAACAAAAACAATCTTGTTATTAAGGAACCCTGGTAGCATAGTGGATTGTGAGCTAGGCTGCTAATCACAGGGTTTACAGTTCGAATCTACCAGCTGCTCCATAGGAGAAAGGTGAGGCTTTCCGCTCCCATAAAGATTTACAGCCTCAGAAACTCTGTACAGACTCTCTCTGACTCAGAATCAACTCAGTGGTACACAACCACCACCTGTTACTAGAAAAAAGAAATCATAATTAACACTTAAAATAGTTAATTAGTTACTACTTTAGGCCTAAGAAACTTGGCAAAAGTGGCTGTCGACATTATCCCAGGAATGAATGCTATTTGTCAGATTAGATTAAAAATATATTCCAGTGGTCGCTGAAAGATTAAAAGGCAAATTATGGAAGCAACCTTGAGTGGCTCAAAAGCAACACTTAAAATATTCTAAATCATTCTGATATTGGTGGTGGTAAGGTTATGTGCTGTGGAGTCAGTTCTGACTCATAGCGACCCTGAATAGGGTTTCTGAGGCTGTAAATCTTTATGGGAGCAGAAAGCATCATCTTTCTCCCATGAATGGCTGTTAGTTTTAAAATGCTTACCTTGAGGTTAATAGAGCAACTCATAACCCCTACGCTACTGGAGCTCCTTAAATTATTCTCATAGATGGCATTTATCTTATTCCTTGTGAGTTTTAAGAAATTAGTTGAGATTTCTCCTTTCTTTAGGTGAATTACACTGAAGTTGATAAAACCTGTTTGCTTTTCTGGCCCTCCTGGAAGTGATGTGCAGAGATTTTTCTTTTAAAATCATGACCTTTTCAGACATACAAGAGGCTCAGATATTATCAGGCTTGATCCCTTCATCAAGGGGGGAGGTGCTTGGAGTCCATAGCATCATTTTAGAGAAAAAGAAAACAAAATCTAGATTTGCCCAAACTCAACTTCTCACATAACTCCTTGAGCTTATTCTTATTTGTATAATGCAGACATGAGGTAAACCTTATCCCATTGACAAACTAATTGAGATGTTGATTGTGAAAACACTTTGCAAATGAGTAAATAATGCAAATGTATTGTTTAATTGCCCACTTTATATTTGAAACTGCTGTCACTCCTAGGTAGGTCTCCTCCAAGCTAAATATATTCCTTTCATTGCCCTACCTCTTAGTTTTCAATTTGTTTATGTCTACAAACCCAGCATAAGTACTTTCTTACCAGTGTTGTTTTTGTTAAGTGCTGGGCAGTGAAATCACACTGGTATTGAGAGGATAGAATGTTGTAATTCTATACATACCATCCTTAGTGTGTGGTTAATAAAGTCTCAATTAAGTGCAGACAGTTCATCTGCATTATGGCTTGTTGCTGTGTTCTGTTGTCATAGACTTCATCCCTCACCAAACACCACATTGGTGAGAGACCATTGTAAAAAGCGAGCCCAAATCAAGTCCACACAATTTGGCCTCATTGTGTAACAACTGTGTGCTGATTATGATTGGAGGGGTGGGGAGTGAGAGACAAAGATAAATAATACACATTCATGGCCCTTAGACCTCTTAACTCTACTTGCTACAGTTAAGTAACGTTGAGTCAGTTCTGACTCATAGTGACCCTGTTTAGGCTTTCTAAGGAGCTGCTGGTGAGTTTGATCTGCCAACCTTGGTTAGCAGTGCAGTGCTGATCCTACAGCACCATTGTTGTTGTTGTGAAGTGCTGTTGAGTCGATTCTGACCCACAGCGACCCTGTATAGGGTTTCCAAGGAGCAGCTGGTGAGCTTGAACCACCAACCTTGCAGTTCAAACGACTTTGCAGTCTGACGCATTAGCCCACAGCACCACACCAAGACTCTCATACATAAAAGTCGGTCACTGATATTGCAAATGTCTTTCAAACACTAATTTGGCCATGTGGATTTCTCTTTCCCCAGTTATATTAGGAATGGGCAAAGAACTATCTTTATAATCACTTTCTATTGCCATACTCACCAACAAAGTTGTTTCTTCTTAACAGATAATAAATAGTTTGAATCAAGTTGTAGAACCAGGATCATTTACAAGTACTCCCTACAGGTATGACTGATGCTAGGTTGATAGCATCCTCTGACATTCCAAGAGGAGTAAATTTACATCTCTAAATTATATAGACAAGTTTGCAGCCTTATGTATTTATTAAAGTTGTCCATCAAAGAGCCTTTCTGCTTGGCAATGGAGTGAGAAAGTATAGATGGAATAGGCTTCCAAGTCAGAAATGTTGAGAATACTTAATCCTTATACATAAACTGAGGCTTCTAAGTGATTTTTTTGTGCCTCTGTAACTTCTCTTTTACTACGTGTGTTGTTTGTCAGCCTCTTTGAGAATTTTCTTAATTTTTCTTGATTTGACTTTCTAACAGCACATTTTGTATTAGAAAGACAGTATTTTAGCTGCGGTTGAAGTAATTTGTAGATCATGATTAATTTACCATTATTATTTCAGTACTGTAATCCTCATAAAAACTACATTTCAGTGGTTATTGTTTGTTAATTTCCCTACTGGGGCAAATTAAATGCTGAGAAGTAATCCACAAAATCATTGGAAACTGTTAGGATCTCTGAGGACTACCAGGAACAAATAATGAAAACACTGAACTTAATGTGCCCCTTTCCACTTCAATATTATTTTTGTTTACATCAGAACATAGGATATTTTCTATTGTCTTAATAAAAATCTGTTTTAAAAAAAACTTCGATCCTCAATGCCTGTTAAGTATATGCTGATAAAAGCTCCACTTTAGAATCCACGTTGGATTGATTCTAGCCACAAGTACATTGGGTTACTCCTCAGGGGACTTTGAACAAAAAGAATGTGAACCACATAGTGTAAACCCAACACAACTATTGGAAGAACACTTCAGAGTGCCTGCAGTACTTAATGTTGGGGAGAAAGATCTATATTTTCTGGCTTAGTTTCCAGTTTAAAAGGCTACTTCATACCTTTCTAGGATTATACCACTGGGACACAAGGTGAATTATATCATTCGGTTCTTTCAGACTTCCTTTTGTTAATCCTTGGGTGATTCCCCTTCATGTTGTAATTGTTGTTAAATACCATTGTTGTATTGTAGTTAAATGCCATTGAGTTACTTTCCATTTATAGGGACTGTGTATAGGGTTTCTGAGCAGTGGATGGTAGGTTTAAACTTCTGCGTTTGTGGTTAGCAGTCGGAGTACTTATCTTACAGTACCACACCAAGACTCCTGATGCATAGTGGATACTATTTGCTAAGTGACCTGTGTTTGTTGAATGGTGTTTGCTTTTTTCTGTTCACACTTTAATAGCACTTGATAATGAAGCTGAAAAGACAAGTCTTGAGACAATTGTGTTCCTCACTGATGACCTCATTTTCTAATCTCTGAATATTAAGTTTTCAGAGAGACTTTGTGTCTTGTAGGAGGTCAAGATAAATAGTACATTTGACATACTGAGTACTTCTCAACTCTGAGAATTGGACACTAGTAATGCTTTGTAACAAAAGGGAGGTTGCTTTGAATTTTGTATAAACTAAATATTCTTAAGTGTCTGCTCTGGGAACCTTTGTAGTTGTTAGGTGCCATGGAGTCATCTCCAGCTCCGACTATGAAGAACAGAACAAAACATTGTCAGATTCTGCACCATCTTCACAGCTGTTGTTATGCCTGAGACATTGCTGCTGCCACTATACCAGCCCGTCTCATTGGGGAGCGTTCTCTTTTTCAGTGACCTTCCACTTTACCAAACATGATGTCCTTCTTTAGGAACTGGTTCCTTCGGATAACACATCCAAAGTAGGAGAGATGAAAGTCTTGCCATCCTGGCTTCTAAGATGCACTCTGACTTTACTTCCTCTAACACAGATTTGTTTGTTCTTCTGGCAGTTCATGGTACTTTAATAATCTTCTTCAACTCCGTAATTCAAATGCATCAATTCTTCTTAGGTCTGTCTTTTTTTTTTGTGGTCCATCTTTCACATGCATCTGAAACTACTGAAAATACCGTGACTTTAGTCTTCAAATTAGCATCGTTGTCCTTGAACACTTTAACGAAGTCTTGTGTAGCAGATTTGCCTGATGCAGTATGTCACTTGAATTCTTGACTTCACATATATGAGTGTTGATTGTAGATCCAAGCAAAATGAATTATTTGACAACTTCAATCTTTTCTCCATTTACCATTATGTCATTTATTGGTATAGTGGTGAGGATTTTTGCTTTCTTTACATAGAGATGCAACCCATACTGAATTCTGTTGTCTTTGGCCTTCATCAGTAAGTATTTTAAGTCCTCTTCACTTGCAACAAATAAGGTTGTATCATCTGCATATCGCAGGTTGTTTATGAGTCTCCAATTCTAATGCCACACTTTTCTTCATATAATCCAGCTTCTCAGATTATTTGCTCAGTACACATACTGAATAAATATGATGAAAGAATACAATCCTGGCGCATACCTTTCCTGATTTTAAACCATTCAGTGTTCCCTTATTCTGTTCAAATGATTGCCTCTTAGTTTATGTACAGGTTTTTCATGAGAACAATTAAGTGTTCTGGAACATCTATTCTTTGCAGTGCTATCCATAGCTTGTCATGATCTACAATGTTAAAAGTCTGCACAGTCAATAAAGCAAAAGTAAATACCTAGTATTCTCTAGGTTGCATCTAATGCCAGCAATGATATCCCCCATTCCATATTCTCTTCTGAATTAGGCTTGAATTTCTGGCAGTTCCCTGTTGCAGCCATTTTTGAATTATCTTAAGTTTTACTTGCAAGTGTTGTCAGTGATATTTTGTGACAATTTCCACATTCTGTTGGATTACCTCTATTTGAATGGGCATGAATGTGGATCTCTTCCAGTTAGTTGGCCAAATTTCTTAGCATAGATGAGTGAGCACCTAAAGTGTTAAAAGTTTTCAGTTTGTATTCCATCAATTCTTGGAGCCTTATTTTTCACCAATGCCTTCAGTGCACCTTGGGCATCTTCCTGTAGTACCATCGGTTCTCAGTCATATACTATCTCTTGAAATAGCTAAACATCAACCATTTCTTTCTGGTACAGTGTCTCAGTGTATACCTTCCGTATTCTTTGATGCTTTCTGCATCATTCAATATTATGGCCATGGAGTGCTTCAATGCTTCAGGTTGAGGCTTAACATTTTTCTCCAGGTGTTTCAGCTTGAAAAATGCTGAGCGTATTGTTCCATTTTGGTTTTCTAATGCCATGTTTTTGCACATTTCATTATAGCACTTGTCTTTCTCTTCTTGAGTTGTCATATGAACCTTTCTGTTCAGTTCTTTTACTTCCTAACTTTTTCCATTCACTTTAGAATCCCTATACTTTACAGTCAGAGTGTCCTCTGACATCCATTTTGGTCTTTTCTTTCTTTCCTGTCTTTTTAATGACCTACTTTCTTGTATGATGTTCTTGATATCATCCCACAACTCTTCTAATCTTCTGTCTTTAGTGTTTAATACATAAAATCTGTTCATGAGATGATCTCTCAGTTCAGGTGGGATAAGTTCAAAGATATATTTTTGGGATTTATTCAAGGACATGTTTTTGATCTTATAGACTTATTTTAATTTTCTTCAGCTTCTGCCTGAACTTGCGTATGAGCAATTGATGGTCTATTCCACAGATTGTCCAATGTCTGATTTGGGTTGCATATATTAATCTTTTTCACGGTCTCTTCCCACCGGTGTAGTCAGCTGGATTCCTGTGTATTCCATCTAGTGAGGTCCATGTGTATAATTGCCTTTTATGTTGTTCTAAAAGAGTATCTGCAATGAATAAGTCATTGGTTTTTCAGAAATCTGTGATGTGATCTCAGGTATCATTTCCATCACCAAGGCCACATTTTCCAACTACTGATCTATCTTTTTTGCTTCCAACCTTCACATTCTAGTCACTGGTGATTATCAATGTATCTTGATCATATGTTTGATCAATATCTGACTCAAGAAATTAGTAGAATTTCTCAATTTCATGATCACTGGCTTTGGTGGTTGGTGTGTAAATTTGAATACTACTTGTATTAACAGATTTTCCTTTAGACATACAGATATTACCCTATCACAAAATAGATTTTGAAGTGTTTTTGATGGTGAATGCAATGCCCTTCCTTCTGGATTTGTCATTTCTGGCACAGTAAACCATATATTTTTTAGCTTCAAAATGGTCAATACCAGTCCATTTCAGCTCATTAATGTCTAGGATACTGAACTTTATGTGTTCCATTTAGTTTTTGTTAACTTCCATTTTTCCTGGATTTTTGTATGCTTCATGCATTCCATGTTCTGAGCATCTGTTTCTCCTCATTTTGAGTTGTGCCCCATCAGCAAATGAAGGTCCCAGTAGCTTTACTCCATCTGTATCATCATAGTCAATTCTACTTTGAGGAAGCCACTCTTCCCAAGTCCTGATTTAAGTTACCTCCACCGTGAATGACTCACCTTACCAACACTGGATCTTTCAGTATTGTGGTGCTATTCACAAGGTTCGTAGTGGCTAAACATTCAGAAGTTTTCCTCCCTTCTTTCTTCCTAGTTTCAGTCTGAAAGCTTTTCTGAAACCTGCCCATCATGGGTGACTCTGCTTGTGTATAAAATACAGGTGGTATAGCTTCCAGCATCACGTCAACAGGCAAGTTACCACAGTACAACAAACTCACACGCAAATGCTGCAGAATCTTTATAGTAGAGCACAAGCTAGTGTTAATTCACTAAGAGATTTGAATTGATGTAATGGTGAGTGGGCTAGTGCTTAAGCTGAAAGAAATAATGCCACTTTTTTACACTTACATTTTTCTTTGAATAGTTGTTTTACCATCCAGTCCTTCTTATAGATCATATTTTTAAAGTAAAAATTTAAATATCTTCCTGAGTCTTAGACAATAAACTGTTATTTGAAACACTTTCATTTAGTTTTATATACCTTATTTGTCTAAAATAATCTATCAGCAAAATGTTAGTTTTAAAAAACTTATGTTTCTTTCAGATCTGTTTTACTAAAGTGGTACATGGAAACTATGTTCTCACTTTGGGGGAATGAAACCTATTTCTTGCTCTTTCGAGTGATTCTTTTTCTAGAATGGCCTTTTTAAATGCTGCCTTTGCTCCGAAGGCAATAAAATAATAATGATTAACTATCAACCATTAAGAGTGGTTCTCAATCCTGGATGCTTATTGGAATCATCTGGATGAGTCTTCCGGTGTTTGTCTTATGGTGGGAGTAGGGCCTTGAACTTCAGTAGCTTTTAAAAGCTTCCCAAGAAGTTTTTTTTTTTTAAATATTTTATTATGAATTATGTGATAGTTTACATGGGAGAACATTAGTTTTACATTCATTCTATTGTAAATCATTTCATTGCCATGATTACAATCCCCTCCATGCATCATCAACCAACCAAAGGGTATACCCTGCAAGTCAGCTCCCCGGTCCCCACAGCCCCTCTCCCTCTCTGGGTCTAAAGTCCCCAGCTGCTCCATCTCTCCATGTCATCCTCTCTGCCTCCATCTCTGATGTCACTGCTTCTCGGAATAGGGTCCTGCTCTCCGCTTTTCTCCCTTGATGGTCCCAGGGACCTCTGCTCCTAGACTGCAAAGTTAATCACTCCCCTCTTTACTACAAAATGTCTGCCTTTACATTTCCAACCCTCACAATCAGTCTTGTTAACAATTATTCATTATTGTATCACAAGAGACCTATCTGCATTTCCTTTCATCAGCCTCGCCTAGACAGATTGGATACTACTCAGTGGAGCGTTTACCTTCCTCCACGCCCTCTGGATCTAGGTTCCCTCTTGAAAGCTTGTAAGCCAGTCACTTTTTGCCTTTGTAGTTCCCCCACCCCCCTCCACTTTAGGTAGCTAATGTCCAAGTTGCCCATCCCTGTCTACTCTGTGTATAAAAGGGGTGGGAATGATCCTTGCTGTAAAGATTTGTTCCCTCTTTTGAGCTACTGCATCCATAAGTGTAGGTCAAGTTCATCAATTGTATCAGATTACTCTCTTTCCCCTCTTCTTTCTTCTTCTAGTTGAGCTCTGATCATCCAGTCATTGAAGCCAGGTCAAGTGGGTATTATGTGCAAGTGTGTATGTTCTTGTGCATATGCCCTCTCTTTTTATCAGATGGACGCTTCACTCTCCACTCTACTCCTCTGTGGCTATGTCACTGATTCTGTGCCCAAGAATCCCGAGGTCTTGCCACACTCCTGGCCCACCAGGTCTCCACCCGGGTTCACAGGAGTCTATTGAATGTTATAGGGCTTAGCTTGCAGCTTCATTGCTGTTTTTTTCTCACTTCCCCTTATCGGTGATGAACGTGGTCACCACCAAGAGGTTTTGATGGCAACCAGGATGGAGAATGATTTGAATATAAACAGAAGAAAGTAACAAGTCACTTTCTACTTCTTTTGTGGTCAGCAGCCATTGCTGGTTCCACTTTTTGTTATGTAGATGTTTTAAGTTATAAATAAAATGATGCAGTACTTCTCAAACATTAATGTGAATAAAAAGCAGTTGGGGAGGTGGGGCTCGCTGAAAAGGCAAACCATGGGCTTGTGTGCAGAGAGTCTCTGTGCAAGGTGAGAGGTTGAGTCAAAACCTGGTTTTTAAAACAAGCACCCAAAGTGATTTTGGTAGAGTTGGTTAATCTTCAGAACTGTTTTGAAACATACTGTGTTTATGTTTAACACATAGGTAGCTATCCCTACAAATCAAACTGTCCCCAAATTCTTTGACCTCAAATATTGACTTTGTGATTTCTCATGGACTTGTGGGTCAGGGTTTTGGCACTGTTTAGCTGGTGAGTCTTCTTTTCCGTACATGTCAACTGAGTTCACTTGGTTTACTGCTCTGCTGGCTGGTCTGGAGCATTTTGGAAGCCTTAGTCACTTGCTTGGCACCTTGGTGTGGAAGACTGGAAGGCTTGGCTCCGCTGGAGTCTTTTTCATGTAGTCGTGACTTTTTCACAGAGCCTCTTAGTAAGGTGTTTATACTTCTTGGGGTCCTACACAGCGTTACCAGGGAGAATAATTCTAGATAACCAGGTGGAAACTGATACGCTTCTTAGGACCTAGTCTCAGGAATCTCAGGAAATCATGTCTGACACATAGGAGGGGGCTTCAAAAAGTTTGTGGAAAAATGAAATGAAAAGATAGTAGAATTTTTTCACAAACATTTTAAAGCCCTCTCATATTTGCCAAGTCACATGTGTGAGACAGCCTTAGACTCTAGGAGAACGGATTAGAGTCCCCATATCAACAAGAGGAGTAGCAAAGTATTTGCAGTCATCTGTAAGCTTCTACACACTGGTAAGCAGAAGGCATGTTACATGACCCTGCTACAAGTTTCTGAGTTATTGATTCATAGTTTTTAGTTATTGTCTTAATACGGAACTTATTGTCTTTAACCAGATTGGTTGCAGTGATCTCTATATGGTTGTTGTTGTTGTTAAGTGCCTTTGAGTGGGTTCCAATGCATAGTGACCCTGTATAGGGTTTCTGAGGAGCACCTGGTGAATTTGAATTGCCAACATTGCTTATCCTACAATGTCACACCACAACTCTAAATGGTATCTCTGTCTACATACCAGATTCTTCTATGATTAGTTTTATATATGGTATAACTAAACTTTTTGAAGCATGATACTGATGGTTGGAGTCTCTTGCCTACAATTGTAAATGGATCTCCACGGCCTATGTGGAAGAGTGTGAAGTTCTGAGGTTGGAGATAGAGTGTATTGGTTATTAACACAGATTCTGGAATGAAACTGTTTGGGTTCAGGTCCTGGTTGTGTTACTGTAGCCATATGGCATAGCATCAAGTCTGTCATGCGTAGTTGCACCTTATTTTCAGTCCATTTCCTGTGACAGTTCTTGTAATCCATGCAGTGGCCATACTCAGCTCTCTCCTGTACTGTCTGTAAGCTTTCTGTCTGCACCTTTACTCATGCTGGTGCCTCTCAACGGAAAACTGACCTCTCTCCTTGTCTCTCACAGCATAACTTTTGTCACTAGTGCTTTTAGTAAATGAAAACTGTAATTTTATATTGAGTTTCACTGTTATGCATGGGCATATTCTTTTCCTCTAACTTTGCTATAGCTTCCTGAGGGCAATGTTTTGATTTCAGTTTTGTCTTTTGAGTTTCCCTCTGATGTAGTAGAGCACAGATCTTTATGTCTTAATATTTAAAATTAACTGTAGTACCATATCAGAACAGGCTGTCTGAACACTGAATACCTCAGTGATATAAAGACAGTTAATTTCTGAGTCACCGGCAAGTCGCTGGTTGACCAGTAAGGGAGAGCTCTTTTCATTGTGTCCCTCAGGAGTCCAGCATCTCAGAGGTTCCATCTTAAAACCTGTTTCCATGATGAGTAAAGCAGGGAAAAGGAAGTTGAAATCTAAGCACTGGCTCTTAGAGCATCTGAACAGAGCCATGCATGGTACTGATTTATGCTCACATTCCATTGGCTAAAATCAGGCATGTGATCACACCTGAGTTCAAGTAGGAGGGAAAGTGTGTTTCATCCTTGTACTCAGAACAAGAGAATCAACCATTCATGACAGCTTCAATAGCTTCCACACAACCAACTATAATCCATGTTTCACCTAATTAAATTAAAACATTCAATTCAGTGAATACTATAGATACTCTGTATGTCTCACTTGGATGCTGTTTTGCCTAATGAAAGCAAAACAAAATTATGTAGTTGTTGTTGTTAGGTGCCTGGAGTCGGTACCAACTCATAGCGATGGTATGTACAACAGAACAAAACACTGCCTGGTCCTTAGCCAACCTCACAATTGTTGCCATGCTTGAGCCCATTGATGCTTTCATTTTGCCAATCCATCTTTCTGGGGGTCTTCCT
>NW_006408563.1:5083691-5085857 GCF_000296735.1 Chrysochloris asiatica | reverse complement strand
TGTTCTTCAGATGATCCCTAAATTCAGGTGGGATATATTCAAGGTTATATTTTGGCTCTCGTGGACTTGTGTTCATTTTCTTCAGCTTTAGTTTGAATTTGCATCTGAGCAATTGATAATGTGTTCCACAATCTGTCCCTGACCTTTTTTTGACTGATGATATGGAGCTTTTCCGTAGTCTCTTTCCACAGATGTAGTCATTTTGATTTCTGTGTATTCTGTCTGATGAGGTCCATGTGTATAGTTGTCTTTTATGCTGTGTAAAGAAGGTATTTGAAATGAACAATTCATTGATTTTGCAGAGTTCTGGCATGTGGTTTCCAGCATCATTTCTATCACCAAGGGTATGTTTTCCACTACTGATCTTTCATCTTTGTACCCAAACTTTGCATTCCAATCACCAGTAATGATCAGTACATCTTGATTGCATGTTTGATCAATTTCAGATTGAAGAAGTTGGTAGAATTTTTCTATGTCATCCTCACTGGCTTTAGTTGTTGGTGTGTAAATTTGAATAATGGTGGTATTGATTGGGCTTCTGTGTAAGTGCATGGATATTATCCTATCACAGACAGAATTGTACCTCATGACTGATCTGGATATGTTCTTTTTGACAATGAATACAACATGATTTCTCTTCAATTTGTCATTCCCTACATAGTAAACCATGTGGCAGATTCAAAATGGCCAATACCAGTCCATTTCAGCTGACTAATGCCTAAGATATCGATGTTATGTGTTACATTTCATTTTTTACAATTTCCAATTTTCCTAGATTCATACTTAGTACATTACATGTTCTGATTATTAGTGGAAGTTTACTGCTGTTTTCCTTCATTTTGAGTTGTACCCTGTCAGCAAATGAAGGTCCTGTGGGCTTTACTCCCACAGGCTTTACTCTATTCACGTCATCTTGGTGAACTCTACTTTGAGGAGGCAACTCTTCCCCAGTCACATTTTGAGTGCTTTCCAACCTGAGGGACTCATTTTCCGGCACTATATCTTATTGTGTGTCTCTGCTATTTGTAAGGTTTTCAGTGACTAAATATTTGGAAGTAGTTCATCACTCCTTCTTCCTAGTTTGTCTTCATTTGGAAGCTCATCTGAAACCTGTCCACCATGGGTGATCCTGCTGGTATTTAAAATACCGGTGGCATAGCTTATAGAATCATAGAAACTCACAAGCCACCACAGTATGACAAACTGACAGACGAGTGATGGAAATCATGCAGTAGCAGTTACATTTATCTACATGGTTTTCTTAGCAATAGCAAAGCCTCAAACATGCTTTCATAGTTTGTGTGCATTTCTCTTTAAAGAAAGATACTTCTTTCTCTGCCTGCCTTCTTCCTGACCTCGACTTATGCTTTAAACTAAAAACTGATCAGCAAGACATGAGTTATACTTTAACGCACCAGAATTACCATTTATTGTTGTTGTTTGGATTGTATTGGTTTGGATTCATAATGACTCTGTGTAAGATTTCTGAAGGGAAGCTGGTGAGTTTTAACCACCAACCTATGGTTCAAACTGACTTGTGGTCCAGTGGTTATCCTATAGCACCACACCAGGACTCTTACAATTACCTTTGTTGTTGTTGTTAAGTACCATTGAGTCATTTCTGGCCCATAGTGAATCTGTATAGGGTTTCTGAGGAGTAGCTGGTGAGCTTATACTGCCAACCTTTCAGTTCAAAGTGACTTTGTAGCACATAAACCTATACTACCACTCATTTGAAAAATAGAATCCTCTGCATAGTCACTAGGTTTCTGGAGTTTACCAAATTGCGCATGTTTAATGTGGTGTTGCAGGTTAATGCACCAGACTACAAAGCCATTTGAACTGCAAAATTGGCTGTTCAAGCTCACCAGTTGCGCTTAGGAAACACTTTCTAGTGTTGCCATGGGTTGAAACTGACTTGACTGCACGGACAAGAATTTAAAGTGATAATGATCTTAGTAAATTTAATAGCCCATAAACATATATAAAAGGAGCTCTCGTAGCATAGTGGTCACGAATTGGTCTGCTAACCTCAGGATCAGCACTTTGAAACTACCAGCTGTTCCATGGGAGAAAAATAAAGCTTTCTGCTCCCGTGAAGATTTACAGCCTCGGAAACCCTGTTGTTGTTGTTGTTGTTGTTATGTGCCGTGGAGTCGGTTCCGA
>NW_006408563.1:5082481-5083591 GCF_000296735.1 Chrysochloris asiatica | reverse complement strand
AACACCACAACTCAAAAACATCAATTCTTCTACAGTCTTCCTTATTAACTGTCCAGCTTTTACATACATATGAAGTTATTGAAAATACCATGTCTTGGGTCAGGTGCACCTTAGTCCTCAAGCTGTTATCTTTGTTCTTCAACACTTTAAAAAGGCCTTATGCAGCAGATTTCCTTAAATGCAATACGTCGTTTGAACTCTTGACTGCTGCTTCCATGAGTGTTGATAGTTGATCCAAGAAGAACGAAGTCCTTGACAACTTTAATCTTTTTCTGTTGATAAGAATGTTGTTTATTAGTCCAGTGGTGTGAGGATTTTTGCTTTCTTTCATTGATAAATAATTCATACCAAAGGCTGTGCTTGTTGATCTTCATCAGTAAATATTTTAAGTCCTCTTCACTTTCAGCAAGCAAAGTTGTATCATTTGCAAATTGTAGGTTGTTAATGAGTCTTTTTCCAGTCTTGATGCCACGTTTTTCTTCATAAAAACCCAGCTTCTTGGATTATTTGCTCTGCATACAGGTTGAATAAGCATGGTGAAAGAATATAACACCTTGCTTAATTTTAAACCATTCAGTATTCCCATATTGTGTTCGAACAACTACCTCTTGGTGCAGGTACAGATTCCTCATGAGCACAATTAAGTGTTCTGGAATACTCATAGTTCACAATGTTGTCCATAGCTCATCCTGATCCACACAATTGAAAATCTTTGCATAGTCAGTAAAGCATAGGTAAACATCTTTCTGATATCCTCTGCTTTCAGCCAAGGTCCATCGGACATCAGCAATGATATCCCTTGTTCCACATCCTCTTGTGAATCCAGCTTGAACCTCTGGAAGTTCTCTGTCCATGTATACTAGTAGTCATTTCTGTATTACCTTGAGTCAAACTTTACTCACATGCGATGTCAAGGATATTGTCCGATGATTTCCGCATATGGTTGGGTCACCTCTCTTTGGAATGGGCACAAATACAGATCTCTTCCAATCATTCGGCCAGATAGTTGTCTTCCAAATTTCTTGGCATACATGAGTGAGTGCCTCCTGTGCTGCCTCACTTTCTTGAAAGATTTCAAGTTATAGTCCATCAATACCTGGATCCTTGTTT
>NW_006408563.1:5079053-5081595 GCF_000296735.1 Chrysochloris asiatica | reverse complement strand
TTGTCATATTGTGAATGGTGTGGGAAAATATAGAGAGAGGCTAAATTGTAGGGTTGAAAATGATTTTTTTTTTTTTTTTTTAACAGTGGGAGTCTTGGATTCAGGAACCCAGGGAATGAAAGATGTGAAATTGACTACATCTATGAAAATGTACATTGTTTTCCATTCTTAGAGAATAATAAACAGTATGTGGTATAGTTTCATATTCCTGTTGTTGCCATCGAGTTGATACCAACTCATAGTGACCCTGGGGAACCTATTTTCTGCCAAAATTTCTAACATCATTCATAGGCCATACAAAATTATGAACTTAAAAATTTTCCTGCTATATTTTGGTCAAACATTTTATTAACTCACCTCCTGGCCCAAGATCGGGCAGTGTTTTGTTCTGCTGTACATAATTTCGCTATGGGTCGGTACGACTCAATGGCACCACCACCGCCACCAAGGATTACTATGAGTCAGAACTGACTCTAGAACACTTATCAACAACGAATGTGATGGTTGGAATTGTAGTTGCCATGGTAGGGCCACAACAAATGATTTTTACAAGCGCCTTTTATAATCTATGTGCCGGGCATTCCCCACCCCTGCTGTATAGGGTTTCTAAGAAGCAGCTGGTGGATTTGAACTGCCGACCTTGTGGTTTGCAGTCCAGTGCTGATCCTATATAGCACCACTCCAGGAGTCCTCACATTCTTGTAAGAGACCTGTATTAAAGGACTTCTTGTGATGTAGTATGAATAGCTTGCTTACAATTCTGTTCCTTATGAGTTTTAGGATGGCTAATCTAGATGACTGGAGTCCTGGTGTGGCATTGTGGGTTAATGTGTTGGACTACAAAGTTGGTTTAAACCTCAGGGTTGGCAGTTCAAGCTCATCAGTCACTCCTCAGAAACCCTATACAGGGTCACTATGAGTCAGAACCGACTTGATGGCACTTAACAATCTAGATGACTAGAAGAATTTTCCTATCATTGTAAGTTGTAATGTCTTTAGAAGTATGATCATTTTTGAAGGACTTGTACCCTTTTGATAATTGTTATACTTGAATCCTCTGCTCAAAAATAGGCACCTGTGTGTACCATGCTGCATTACTCTCAGAGCAGAATAGGCAAAGGGGAGTTTGCAAAATGGTATGTATCCACAGCAGCTAGCTACCTCACAAATGTCTGTGGTGATAAAGAGTGGATGTGTTGGTGGCTTTAGACAGGCATTAAGGAGGGATTTGTTTGTTTTTCATTTTAGTCATTTCAAATAGCATATGTTTGTAGGTTTAAAAAATATTTGCTTTAACACAACACTGAATATTGTAAGGGACAAGGAAAGTTTAAAGCAAAGCATGTTTGCTGGAGGAGAAGGTTTCCATGGCTCTCCACTAGCTGTTATCTGTTTATGTGCTCCAAAACTTTCTCACTGGCTCTATTCCCAGGAACAAAATCTCTGCCCTTGCCCATTCTTCTTCCCTTAGTGTGTGGGTGGCTATGCGTCTCTATAGGGAGGGTACTGGCAGCAGAACTGTGAGGAATGCTTCTTGGTTCCCAAAATCTCAAGCCAAATGGAATTGTTCTGAGTTGATTCAATCTTATTGCCTCAGTTTTGCCTGGAAGGAGACATGTTTGGGGTGTAATGGGTTTTGAAAGCCCACACTCTTTAGTAGACAACTACATCAGTTGGCCAGCTCTACAGACTTTGGGTGTACTAGTAACATTCATAGGACATTTTACTGGGTTTCACTTACCCAGACAATTGTCAGATAGTAGATGATGGTACCTAAATTTTGGCTACAGCTGTGTTATATTCACCATGCTTCTCCCCACTAGACAACACACACACACTCTACAAGCATATTTGCATTCTGGCAGTGATATTGGGGAAGGCACGAGGATATCAATCTTTAATTTGCTTTTCTTAGATTAATAAGAGATTGGTTAAGATGTGTTGGGAAGCAGTTTGAGACTGATTTAAAATAAAGTTATACAATTATTTCAGCTATTTGATCCCTGTCTCCCTGTGTCATAAATAATTCCAATAGTTATTGTAATAATTGCAAATCTCTCTATTGCTCTGGAATTATACTTCTTTTAGGATATCATGGTTAAAATTTCTAACTTTACCCAGACTCGTGTCTGTAAAGAAAACTTTAACTGACATCTTAAAGTTATTTCTTTCTCAGTTAAGTCTTCAGATCAATTTGTAAACTTTTTATTTTTAAAAGCAAGTCTTTGAGATTATCAGAACAAAATTGTATAGTATCCTAATATTTAATTTGTCATAAAAAATAACACATCCTCCAGAAGAACCTATCAAGATCTGTCCTGAAGTTCAACATTGTCTATGATAGGATGATAATCCATATGCCTACAAGGAAGACCAGTTAATACCACTATGTTTCAAATTTACGCACCAACTACTACACCCAGTGATGATAAAACTGAAGAACTCTACAAACTTCTTCAGTCTGAAAATGATCAAACATGCAATCAAGATGTATTGCTAATTACTGGAAATTGGAATGCAAAGGTTGGAAACAAAGAGGAAG
>NW_006408563.1:5043993-5078491 GCF_000296735.1 Chrysochloris asiatica | reverse complement strand
AAGACCAAATCAAATATTATAACTAAATGTGCAAAGACCTGGAGTTAGAAAATCAAAAGAGAAGAACACAGCATTCCTCAAGCTGAGGGAACTGAAGAAAAAATTGAAGCCTTGACTTGAAATACTGAAGGTTTCTTTCTGCAAAACATTGAAAGATGCAGAAACCATCAAAACAAGATGGAGGAAATGTACAGAGTAATTGTACCAGAAAGATATGATTGACGTATAACCATTTGAAAAGGTAGCATAAGATCATGAGCCAGTGATCCTAAAGGAAGAAGTTCAAGGTTCATTGCAGGCATTGGCAAAGAACCAAGTCTCCAGAAATTGATAGAATACAAATAGAAATCTTCCAAAAAATTGTTTAAGCACTGGAGGCTTAACTCATCTATGCCAAGATATTTGGAAGACAACCTGACTGTCTGGAAGAGCTCCATATTTGTGCCCATTCCAAAGAGAGTTGACCGAATGGAATGTGGAAATCATTGGACAATATCTTTAATAACCCATGCAAGCAAAATTTTTTAAATCATAATTTTAAAATAGCTGCAACTATACATTGACAGAAAACTTCCAAAAGTTCAAGCTTGATTCAAAAGAGGATGTGGAATAAAGGATATCATTGCTGACATCATATGAGTCTTGACTGAACACAGAGAATACCAGAAAGATATTTACCTGTGCTTTATTTACTCTGCAGTCTTTCAGTTGTGTGGAACATGACAAGCTATGAATAGCATTGTGGAGAATGAGTATTCTGGAACACTTAATTGTGTTTATGAGGAACCTGTACATCAACCAAGAAACAGTTGTTGAAACAAAACAAAGGAACACTGGATGGTTTAAAATTAAGAAAAGTTTGTATTATTTCACCATAATTATTTTGTTTGTATGCTGAACAAGTAATCTGAGACTCTGGATTATATGAAGAAAAATGTGGCATCAGGATTAGAGGAAGACTCAGTAATAACCTGTGACATACAGATGATACAACCTTGCTTGCTGGAAGCAAAGAAGACTTAAATTATTTACTGATGAGGACCAAAGACCACAGCCTTTGATATGGTGTGCACTGCAATGTAAATAAAACAAAAATCCTCACCATAGGACTAATAGATAACATCCATATAAATGATGAAAAGATTGATGTTTTCAAAGACTTCATTTTGCTCCAATCAACCCTCAACACTCATGGAAGCAGCAGTCAAGAAATCAAATGACATATTGCATTAGGCAAATCTGCTGTACAAGACCTCTTTAAAGTATTGAAGAGCAAAGATGTCAGTTTGAGGACTAAGGTGTGCCTGACCCAAAGCCACCGTGTTTTCAGTAACTTCATATGCATATAAAAGTTAGACAGTAATTAGGGAAGACCATAGAAGAATTGATGCATTTGAATTTTGGTTTTGGAGGAGAACATTATGGGTACCATAGTCTGCCAAAAGAACAAACCAGTCTGTTTTGGAAGAAGTACATTCAGAATGCTCCCTGGAAGTCAGGATGACCAGTTTGTCTCTCATACTTCAGACATATTATCAGGAGGCACTAGTCACTGCAGAAAGATATCATGTTTGATAAAGCAGAGGATTGGAGAAAAAGAGGAAAGCCCCCAAAGAGATGGATTATTCCAGTGGTAGCAGTAATGGGCTCAAACATAGCAATGATGGTGATGTTGGTGTAGGACTGGGCAGTGTTTTGTTCTGTTGTGCATATAGTCTCTCTGAGTCAGAGCCAACTTGATGGCATCTAAAAACAACAATATTTAATTAGGATGTAATATATTTCAATGTTAAATTTAGTAAAGATTTAATGTATTTAGTTTTTATTAATCCTAATCAAGAATCTGAAAGAACCCCAGGAAGGATTGACCCCAAAAGAAAAGCACTGAGACATATCATAATCAAGCTTTCCAAAATCAAAGATAAGGAGTGAATCCTAAAAGTAGCCAAGGAAAAGAGAAGTGTCACCTACAAAGGCATGCAAATCAGATTGACAGATATGGCCACACCACCTGGAACTCAGTCAACAGATAGCAGAGTTCAGAACAGAACAAAATTACAGCAATGAATTCAGAGGACCTGTGAGGCCAACCAAAGATCAAAATAGTAACAATTTCAAAGAAGAGAAAAATATAGGAACAGAGAGATCCAGGTGGTGAGGAGGTCGAGTAGATTGCAGGATACAATAAACTGTCTTAAATGCAGGGAAAACGTAATAGACTACAGGGTAACCCCAAAGAAAATTAATACTTCACAATTTACCATGAAAGTGAAGATCCAAGCAGAACAAGGAAACATTGAAACTAAGAAAAAAAGGACAAGAAATAGCACAAAAAAACATAAACTCAGCATAAGAAGGCATGTAGAACAAAGGAACAAACAGCACCACAAAAAATTAACATAATGATGGCAGTTAATCCATACCTATGGATGATTACACTGAATGTCAATGGATTAAATGCACCAGTGAAGAGACAAAGAGTGGCTGACTGGATCAGAAAACAAGACCCTTCAATATGCTGCCTAAAAGAGACACACCTAACATACAAAGACAGAAACAGATTATAAGTTAAAGGATGGAAAAAAATACACCAGGCTAACAGCAATAAAAAACAAGCTGGAGTGGCAATACTAATTTCTGATAAAATAAACTTTAAGGCAAAAACCAGCATAAGAGATAAAGAAGGACACTAACCCATGATTAAAAGGACAATTGAGCAAGATGTCATAATTATAATTAACATCTACGCTTCAAATGAAAGAGCACCAAGATATATAAAGCAAACCCTACTAGAACTGAAGAAAAAAGATAAATCTATAATTATAGTGGGAGATATTAATATGCCACTTTTGAAAAGGGATAGAAAATTACCAGAAAGATACTTGACAAAGCTACAGAGGTACTAAACAGCACAATCAACCAACTTGACCTCATAGACATGTATGGAGCATTCAACCCAACAAAAGCACAATAGACACTCTTTTCCAGTGCACATGGAATATTCTCCAGAATTGACCATGTGTTAGTTCACAAAGCAAGCCTCCATAAATTTGCAAACATCAAAATACTACTGAAATATTTTATGATTAGAGAATGACATCTAGACAGTATAAGTTTCATAATACAAAGGAATATTAAATCCATTTTTTAGTTTTATGTGTTAAATATTAACAATCATTTACTAAGTACCTTATTAGCATAGTTTTGACTTCTAGTTCCATTGTCCTTTATAGACTACCTTTGACATGTTAGTCTGCTTCTTGACAACTTAAACACCATCTTTCCCAACTCTGAGCATTATAAGTACAAGTATATGACCAACTAGTAAAATTTGCTGCTATTCTATTATTTAAATTGTCTATTATATATAACCGACTCGACGGCACTTAACAACAACAACATTATATATATTATATATATATATATGGAGCTCTGGTAGCGTAGTGGTTACGAATCGGGCTGCGAACCATAAGGTCAGCAGTTCGAAACTACCAGCTGCTCCGCTGGAGAAAGATGAGGCTTTCTATTCCTGTAAGGATTTACACCCTCAGAAACCCTGTACAGGGTCGCTATGGGTCGGAACCGACTCGAAGGCACTTAACAACAACAACAACATATATGTATATCACAATATGTCTGTCAGTTTATGATACTGTTGTGGCTTGGATGTTGCTTTGATACTGGAAGGGTACTGCTGATATTTTAAATATCAGTAGAGTCACCTATGGTGGGCAGGTTTCAGCAGATCTTCCAGACTAATACAAATTATGATAATTGGAGAAAGTTTCAAGTTGTCAGTGATTTAATTTTATTTGCACTCAAAATCGATGCCTATGGAAGCAAATTCAGGAAATCTAACAATATATGGGTTATATGAAGAAAAACATGGTATCAGGATTGGGTGAAGACTCATTAACAAGCTGTGATATGCAGATGATACAACCTTGCTTTCTGAAAATGAAGAGGACTTAAAGTACTTGCTGATGAAGATCAAATTCCACAGCCTTCGGTATGGATTGCATCTCAATGTAAAGTAAACAAAAATCATCACTACTGGAGCAATAAACAACAAATGGACAAAAGACTGAAGTTGTTAAGGCCTTCATTCTTCTTGGCTCAACTATCAACACTCACAGAAGCAGCAGTCAAGAAATCAAATGATGTATTGCATTAGGCAAATCTGCTGCACAAGACTGTTTTAAAGTGTTTAAGAGCAAAGATGTCAGCTTGAGGACTAAGGTGCACCTGACCCAAGCCCAAGGTATTTTCAGTAACCTCATATGCTTTCTAAAGTTGGACAGTGAAAAAGGAAGACCACAGAAGAATTGATGCATTTGAGCTATGGTATTGAAGGAGAATGTTGAAAGTGCCATGGGCTGCCAAAAGAACCAACAGATCTGTGTTGGAAGAAGTGCAGCCAGAGTGCTCGTTGGAGGCCAGGATGGCCAAACTTCATCTCTCATACTTCGGACATATTGTCAGGAGGGACCAGTCTCTGGAGAAGGATATCATGTTTGATAAGGTGGAGGGTCGGAGAAAAATAGGAAGATCCCCAATGAGATGGATTGGCAAAATGGCAGCATCAATGGGATCAAGCGTGGCAACAATTATGAGGTTGGCCCAGGACCAGGCAGTGTTTCGTTCTGTTGTGCATAGTGTAGCTATGAGTTGGTACCAACTCAATGGTACCTAACAACAACAACAACAACAACAACAACAACAACTTATTGTGTTGGCAAATCTGCTATGATAGACCTTTTTAAAGTGTTTAAAAGCAAAGTTAAAATGTAGCTTTGAGGTCTAAGATGTGCTCTGTACAGGGTTGTTATGAGTTGGAACTGACTGGACAGCACTTAACAACAACAAGAACATGCCTGACCCAAGCCGTGGTCCTTTTATCCTTCATATGCATGCAAAAGGCAGACAAAGTATAAGAAATATTACGGAAGCATTGATTCCTTTGGTGAAGAATATTGAATATTCCTTGGGCTGCCAAAAGAATGAACAGATCTGCTTTGGAAGAAGTATAGCCAGATGCTTCTTAGAAGCAAGGATTGTGTGACTTTATCTCTCATACTTTGGACATGTTATCAGGAAGGATCAGTCCCTGGAGAAGGGCATCATGCTTGGTAAAGTAGAGGGTCAGCTAAAAGTGGAACACCCACAATGAGTGGCTGCAATAATCGGTTCAACAGAGCAATGATTATGAGAATGTTGAAGGACCTGGTAATTTTTCATTCTTTGTGTGTAGGCTCACTGTGCCTCAGAAAGTCTTTAAGTCACCTAACAACAACAGATTATATGCATGGAAATATTTCTGTTATAAGCAGTCAACTAGTATGTGCTTGAAAATTGCTCTAATTTTTTTTTTTAAGACCTCAATGAAATTTTGCAACTTATACTGAAAATGATCATTTCAAAGCTGCGCTTTCTGCCTTTCCAAACCACTCCCTGATGCCATCATAGTAGTGATCAGAGGGTAGAGGAGGCACCATCCTGGGAGAGTAATTCTGTAACAGGGGAGGGAGTGCTTTCTTGATAGTACTTTGATGTTTGGTAAACACAAAACAACATTCTTATTCTGGCTCCTGTCCTGCTAGGGGAGTGGTTAGTTCACCATCAGCCAAAATGCAACTGAGATGAAAGGAATTGGATTTAGGAGATTTTACTCCTGTGGCTAGGTGAGAAGTAGCTAATGTCTTTCTGAATGTGCTACAGAAGAAGAAATCCTTGTAGCTCTCTTAATGGTACCCATTTAGACACATCCTATTAATATTTGCCACATAGTTAAAGCTGACATTTTGAACCCTGTCTAAGAAAGCGGGAAACCCTTGTCATGAATAATGCTCTGTAGAGCAGTAGATTAGGACTTCTACCTTTTATCTTGCTTTCAATTCTAATGTGGCATTCCAATCTCTGTCACTTTAGTTAAAATGTTACTTTGGAAGGCAAAGGTCTTTTGCAAATTGTGTTGTGGCATGTAAATAAAACTAATATAGAGTCTTTGTTTTTAAGCTACACTGTGTCTCTCCTTCTTCCCCATCTCCTTTCCAAATATGTGAACTTGCATATTTTTAGCATGAGTGGAATTATAATATGTGACACATGAATCAACAATAAAGATTTATCACCTATTCCTAGTTGTTCCTAATTTATAGTAATTGATTTGGACAAAATCTGTAATTAATGTTGATCTGCTTTTTAATTTCACATGCATAAATCATATAATATGTAAAGCTTTATATAACATAGGGAAAATACATAGGCGACGTCTGTCTGTCTACCTAAAATAAAAGCAAGTTTGCAGGATATGACAAAATGAGCTGAATAGATATTTGAAGACCTTAAGTTTCATTCTTTCAAGCATATCAACTTTTAAACCAGGGATCAAGTAACTAATGAAATGAACATATTCCTGTTGCATTTTTGACAATGAAAATTTTCTTTGTTCCCATGAATGTTATGTGTTTTTGTTTTTTTTTTTTTTTAACTTGTGAATTGAGTGAAGGTTGGCAGAACAGATCATTCAGTTTACTTTCAACCAATCCTTAACTTCATTTAATCTCTATGATGGTAATCACCTCCATGTAACATCACTTACCCTACTTCTTCCTGGTGATTCGTGTTTCCAGTCCACTTTCTTTCCCAACCCTTCTGTAGGTAAATGCTGCCCTTTTGACCTTGTTGATTGGCCATTCTATGGTGTGCATAAATCACTAGTGTTGTTGTCTCTCCTATATACCTCTCTACTGCTTCACTGAAAATTGAGCCAAAGGGTTATTACTTAGTTCATTTTGAGACTTAAAGAGTGACCAAGGACCATAGTCTTTCTGACCACTCTATACAGGACCTTTCAGAACAGTTGGTAGTGGTAATTGGGCACCATCTAGTTCTCCTCTTCTGTGGGTTGTAGAGACTGATGTGGTCCAGTATTGTTGTTGTTAGGTGTATAGAGACCCTATGTACAACAGAGCCGTCCTGAACCAGCCTCACAGTCTTTGCTACACTTGAGCCCGTTGCTGCTTCCTCTGCACCAATTCATCTCATTGGGATTCTTCTCTTTTTTGCTGATCCTCCACTTTACTAAGCATGATGTCCTTTTACAGGGACTGGTTTCTCCTGATAATATGTCAGAAGCATGAGAGACGAAGTCTGGCCATCCTGGCTTCCAAGGAACATTTGGACTATACGTCTTCCAGCACAGATTGGTTGGCTCTTTTGACAGTCCATGGAACCCTCAATAGTCTCCTCCAACACTGTATCTCAAATGCCTCAATTCCTCTATGGTCTTCCTTATGGTCCAGCTTTCACATACATATGAGGTTATTGAAAATACCATGGCGTGGTCAGATGCACTTTAGTCCTAAGAATGAAATCTTTGCTCTTGAACACTTTAGAGAGAGCTTATGCCATACATTTGCCTACTTCAATACATTTTTTTTTAAATTTCTTGACTGCTGCTTCCATGAATGTTGATGGTTGATCTGAGCAAAATGAAATCTTTGAAAACATCATTTTTTTCATCATTTATATGGATACATTTATTGGTCCAGTGGTGAGGATTTTTGTTTTCTTTACATTGAGGTGCAACCCATACTGAAAGCTTTGGTCTTTGATCTTCATCAATAAGTATTTTAAGTTCTCTTGACTTTTAGCTAGAAAAACTGTGTCATCTGCATATCATAGGTTGTTAATGAGTCTTTTCTCCAATCCTGATGCCACATTCTTTTCCATTCAATCCAGCATCTCAGATCATGTACTCTACATACAGACTGAATACATATGGTGAAAGAATACAACCCTGGTGTATACCTTTCCTAATTTTAAACCATTTTGTATTACATTCGTCCATTGAAATAACTGATTCCAAGTGTCTTCAGTTTTCATCACTCTTCTTCCCTCCCATAGTTGCATCTTAGATGGCTTTTAAGATCACATTTTGATTATTCTTGAAACAGGATTTTCTTGGTCTGTCTTCTGTTTTCTCATTTATAGGAGTGCGTACAGAGAAATATGCACTGTTTTTCTTGTAATGACACTGAATGTTACAGTGGCACTGGGCTGCCCTTGATCAACTTTCTTTGGTTGTTGCTCCCTGAATTATAAACAATAATACAAGCAACCAGAAACTGTATAGTCCAAACAGTTTAGTTCTATAGGCTACATCAGTATGTATGTCCCCAATTTGTGTTTCCTTGGTAAATTATTAAAGATGGATGAATTATTCCTAGTTTAAAATTAGAAAATTTGTTCACACAGTTTATAAACAAATAACTGATATTCTTAACTTTTCAAATTGATTTGCTTTGTCAAGAAAAACACAAAAGCTCTAAATTTTGTTGTCAATAAATATTTTGGATAGATTTATTTCATTTATAAGCTAAATGTATAATCTTGTTTTTATTATTTGATATTGTTTTAAATGCCTTACATTCATTTAAAACTAGTCAGAGTACGATACTTAAAATAATGTGTATTTCATAAGGCTTTCAACAAATATCTGCAGTTTCATGTGTTTTTATACTTCTTAAAAGCAACTACTGTCAACTTCCTAAAATAATATTTTTTTCAGATTTCTCAGTCGTGTCTTTGAATTACTATTTCTGGATTCTCAAATGTTAGACCTTTTCATTTGGTATCTTATTATATATATAATGATTTAGCTCTTTTTCACTCCTTCCTCTTATCCAACCCTGCCCCCAACCAACTTCCATTTCCCCTATATCATTAATGAAACATTTTGTTGAGACTTGTGCTTAAATATAGGTATTTTACATAAGTATGACTATAAAATAATTATTTAGAACTCAGCCACATAGTGAACTCTATTTGCTAGTATATGTTTTTGTTTTTCTGGTTTTAATGGTGGTTTCACTTTGCTTAGTGATACCCCCTTTAAATATATTCCAAACACATCTGGTATTTCTGGCAAAAGATTCTTGGGAGGTATAAGGTTTCTCAAACCTCTCCAGCTTGGTTTTCATAGAATTCTCTGAAATTTCTTGATAAGTATGGGTTTCTAAGTCATTGTGTTTGGTACTCACCACTACCTTTCAGTTTGCAGACTTATCTTTCAGTTTGGGGAAATAAATAATTTCTTTCCTTCTCCTTCAACCCTACACATTTTCAGTTTCAGTCTTTTTTCTGGTTTACCTTAATATTTTGCATTTTGGACCTTCTGTACCACTTCTCTAATTTCTTTTCTCTTTTCCATCACATCCTTTTTTTGTCTTTTTGTTTTACTATTTTCTGAAGTTTTACCTTTAAAATTTTCTATTGAATTTTTATTCCTGCCATCAGAATTTTAGTTATTCTAGGATCACTTCTTGCTTTATACATTTTTAAAATTCTTTTAAAAGCATAGCTCCTGTTTCATGGATGCAATGTTTTTTCACCTCTGAACATTTATTAATGTCTGATAGAAATGATCTTCTGCTATTTGCACTGTCGGTCTTTCTGTGGACGTATTTATTTCTTATTTGATGTATCTGGTTGTCATGTTAACAATATCCACAGCTGTCTGGTGAGCCTTACTACCTGTTTAGATTTAAATGAATCTTTGCCTTACTGATTGGTGGTCTTCATTTGAGGACTACTCTTTGTCTTATTGATATTTTGGAGGGAGGGCTCCAATGTTAATCAGTTTAGGGCTTTTATTTTCTTTCTAAACTATTATATTATACAATGGAGTCCTGTTGTGTAGGTTAATGCACTGGACTACAAAGTAGATTTGAACCTCAAGGTTGATGGTTCAAGCTCACCAGCCACTCCTTGGAAACTATACAGGGTTGTTATAGGTTGGAACCAACTCGACGGTATTTAGCAGCAACAGTTATCCCACAGAATTTTACGTTTTCTTTAGAGCAGCAGTTCTTAAGCTTTTTTATTTCAAGGACCCCTTTGTTGTTGTTGCTAGGTGCCATAGAGTTTGAACAGACTCATAGAGTGACCCTATGCACACCAGAACAAATACTGCCCAGTCCTGCGCCATCCTTAAAATCATTTCTATTCCATAGTCCATTGCTGCTGCCATTATGCCAATCCAGTTCATTGGGGAGTGGGGGGGTCTTCCTCTTTTTCTCTGACCTTCTACTTTACCAAACATGATCTCCTTCTCCAGCGACTGATCCCTGCTGATAATGTGTCCAAAGTATGAGAGACAAAGCCTGGCCATTCTGGTTTCCAAGGAGCACTCTGGCTGTACTTCTTACAATACAGATCTATTGGTTCTTTTGGCAGTCCATGGTACTTTCAATATTCTCCTCCAACACCATAACTCAAAGGCATCAATTATTTTACAGTCTTCCTTATTCACTGTCCAACTTTTGCATGCATATGAGGTTATTGAAAATACCATGGCTTGGCTCAGGTACACCGTAGTCCTCAATCTGACATCTTTGCTCTTCAGTACTTTAAAGAGGGCGTGTGCAGCACATTGCCTAATGCAGTATACCATTTGTTTTCTTGATTGTTACTTCCATGAGTGTTGATGGTTGATCTGAGCAAAATGAAGTCTTTGACAACTTCAATCATTTCTCCATTTATATGGATGTTTATTGGTCCAGTGGTGAGGATTTTTGTTTTCTTTGCATTTGAGATGCAACCCATACAAAAGGCTGTGGTCTTTGATCTTCATCAGTAAGTATTCTAAGCCCTCTTCACTTTTAGAAAGCAGGGTTAGCATCTGCATATCTCAGGTTGTTAAGAAGTCTTCATCAGATCCTTATGTTTTCCTTTTTGTATTATTTGTTCAGCATACAGATAGAATAAGTATGGTGAAAGAATACAACTCTTGGCACTCACCTTTCCTAACTTTAAACCATTCAGTGTCCCCTTGTTCTGTTCAAACAACAGCCTCTTGGTCCAGGTACAGATTCCTCATGAGTACAGTGTTCCAGAATAGTCATTCTTTGCAATTCAAGCGATGCTGTACATAGCTTGTCATGATCCACACAATTGAAAACCTTTGCAAAGTCAATAAAGCTCAGGTAAACATCTTTCTGGTATTCTCTGTTGTCAGTCAAGGTTTGTCTGATGTCAGCAGTTATATTCCTCAGTCGAAATTTGTCATGATCCTCTAGTAGTTCTGTATCAATGTATGATTGCAGCCATTTTTGTATTATCTTTAGTAAAACTTTACTCACATGGGGTATCAATGAAATTGTCTTGATTATTTCTACATTCCATTCAGTCACCTGTCTTTGGAATGGGCACAAATACAGGTATCTTCCAGGCAGTTGGTCAGGTAGTTGTCTTCCAAATTTCTTGGCATACATGAAAGAGTGTCTCTGGTGCTGCCTCAGTTTGTTGAAAGATTTCAGTTTGTATTCCATCCATTCCCAGTGCTGGTCTTTGCCAAAGTCTCAGTGCACCTTGGGTTTCTTCCTTCAGTATCGTGGGCTCCTGATCCTCTTGAAATGGTTGAGCAGCAACAATTTCTTTTTGGTACAGTGACTCTGTGGATTTCTTCTATCTTCTTCTGATGCTTTCTGCATCATTCAATATTTTGCCCATAGAATACTGCTAGTCAAGGCTTGATTTTTTAATTCACTTCCCTCAGCTTGAGGAATGCTGCGCGTGTTCTTCCCTTTTGGTTTTTTAGCCCCAGAGCTTTGCACAGTTCATTATAATATTTGACTTTATCTTCTCGAGCTGACCTTTGAAATTTCCTATTTAGCTCTAGTACCTCCTCACTTCTTCCATTTGCTTTAGCATTACCATGATGGAGAGCAAGGTTCAGAGTCTCTTCTGACATCCATTTTGGTCTTTTCCTTCTTTTCTTGTCTTTTTAATGACATTTTGCTTTTTCCTGTATAATGTTCTTTATGTCGTCCCACAACTCTTCTGGTCTTCGGTCTTCAATGCATCAAGTCTGTTCTTCAGATGACCTTTAATTTCAGATGGGATATATCCAAGGTCATATTTTGGTTCTCATGGAGTTGTTTTAATTTTCTTCAGCTTAGTCTGAATTTCATATGAACAGTAGATAAGTCTGTTCCACAGTCTGCTCCTGGCCTTGTTTTGGTTGATGATATGGTGCTTTTCTCTGTCTTTTTCACAGATGTAGTCAATTTGATTTCTGTGTATTCCATCTGGTGAGGTCCATGTGAATAATTATCTTTTATGTTGTTTTAAAAAAGTATTTGCAATTAATAAATTGTTGGTCTTACAAAATTCTATCATGCGATCTCGTCATCATTTTTGTCACCAAAGCCTTATTTTCCAACTACTGATCCTTTGTCTTTGTTTCCAACCTTTGCATTCCAATCACCAGTCATTATCAATTTGTTTTTATTGCATGTTTGATCAGTTTCAGATTGAAGCTGTTGATAGACTTCTTCAATTTCCTCATCTCTGGCTTTAGTGGCTGGTATGTAAATTTGAATAGAGTGGTATTGTGGGTATATCATTATTATTCTCTCACAGTCAGCGTTGTCCTTCAAGATAGATCTTGATATGTCCTTTTGGATAATTAAGAATGCGATGTCATTCCTCTTCAATTGGTCATACCCAGCATAGTAAACCATATGATTGTTAAATTAAAAACGGCCAATGCCAGTCCATTCAGCTCAGTAATACCTAGCATATCAATGTTTATGCATTCCATTCCATTTTTTTTAAACGTTTTATTGTGAATTATGTGATAGTTTTCATGGGAGAACATTAGTTTTACATTCATCCTATCGTATATTGTTTCATTGCCCTGGTTACAATCCCTTCCATGCCTCATCAACCAACCAAAGCGTATATACTACAAGCCTGTCCCCCCATCTCCCCATCTGTCAGCACACAGCCCCTCTCTCTCTCTGGGTCTAAAGTCCCCAGCCGCTCCATTTCTCCACGTCATCATCTCTGCCTCCATCTCAGGTGTCACTGCTTCTCTGGGTAGGGTCCCGCTCTCTGCTCTTCTCCCTTGATGGTCCCAGGGACCTCCGCTCCTAGACTGGAAAGTTAATCACTCCCTTCCTTGCTATAAAGCATCTACCTTTACATTTCCAACCCTCACAAGCAGTCCTGATAACAATTATTCACTGTTGTATCACAAGAGACCTATCTGCATTTCCTTTCATCAGTCCTTCCTAGACAGACTGGATACTACTCAGTGGAGATTCTACCTTCCTCCACACCTCTGGATCTAGATTCCCTCTTGAAAGTTTATAAGCCAGTCACTTCTTGCCTTTGAAGTCCCCCTTCCCCCACTTTGGGTAGCCAATGTCCAAGTTGTCCATCCCTGTCTACTGTGTATGGAGGGGGTGGGAATGATCCTTCATTCCATTTTTGATAATTTTCCTAGATTCATGCTTCATACATTACATGTTCTGATCATTAATGGATGTTTCTAGCTGTTTCTCTTCATTTAGACTTGTGGCCCATCTGCAGATGAAGATCCTGAGGGCTTTACTCCATTCTTGTTATCAAGGCCAACTTCACTTTGAGGAAACAGCTCTCCCCTAGTCACATTTTGCAGGCCTTCCAACATGAGGGATCCATCTTCTGGCACTACATCTGACAATATTCTGGGGATCTTGATCATGTTTTAATATTCAATATTCTGGTGCTCTCTGTTCATAAGGTTTTCAGTGAATAAATATTCAGAATTAGTCCGCATCTCCAGCTTAGTCTGGAAGCTCAGCTGAAACCTCTTCACCATGGGTGACCCTGCTGGTATTTAAAACACCAATGGCGTAGTTTCCAGAATCACAGCAACATGTAAGTTGCCAGAGTACAACAAACTGACAGACAAATGGTGATAGGACCCCTTTAAATTTAACAATTATTGAGGACTCTGTAGATCAGATTATAGAAATATAATGCAAATTACAAATATGAGCTGAATGTGTAATTTTGAATTTCGTAGTAGCCACATTGTAAGTAGAAACCGGTGAGATTATTTTAAACGTTTTAATGAACCCAGTGCTAAGCACAGGGTCAGCAGTTCGAATCCACCAGTTGCTCTGCAGAATATAAGGCTTTCTGCTCCCGTAATGATGTACAGCCTCAGAAATACTCTGCAAGGTTGCCGTGAGTCAGGCAAGACTCCATGGGACAAAGCCACCACCACCTCACAAAATGAAAAATGTTCTCATTTTAACATGTGATCATTATCAAAATGTGATATGTTACATTTTCTTTAATGCTTAGTCTTCATAATCCAGTGTATAATTTACACTTAACAGCACATGTTACTTTAGACTTGTTATGTGCTAAGCGTTTCCTGGCTAGTTATTTGTGGTTCGTTGCTACCATATTAAAATCTGTAGAGCTTTTGGTGTAGGGGTTATAGCTATCAATATTTACAATACTGGCAACTAAAACTGAGAAATTATAAAAAATATTTAAAAATAGCAGTAATAAAACCAGTGTATGTTAGCAAAAACTCATTTTTGTGAAAAAATAAGTGTTTTCTAACACAAACAAAATTTAGTGTGAAATCTGGTATTGTTTAACATTTAAAAAAATCTGTTTAATGTGTACCTTTGTATTAATTATATTGTAACTTGTTGTTTTACTTAAATATAGAAAGAAATCTGGCCCACATAGATACATAGTAGGAAAGGGGAGGAGTATGTAATTAAAAAAAAAAAAAAGTGATAGTTGTGTGTATTCTTTTTTTTTTAAACCTGCTGAATGGTAGGTTCTTTTTTTTAAGGTTTTTATTGTGAATTGAGTGAAAGTTTGCAGGGCAGATCATCAGTTTTACATTCAACAAATCATATACCTTGTTTCATTACAATGATTATAATCCACTCCATGCACCATCAGTTAATAGTATTTCTTTCAATTCATGTTAGCTCCTTTTTTTTTTTTTTTAAAAGCACTCAGGCATATATAATTATTTAAACCACCAAAGGGCACGTGCTGCAAATCTGCTTCCTGGCCACCAGCTCTGCTTCCAGGAAACTAGAGTCCTCAGCTGCTCCCTCTCTCCATGTCCCCATCTCTGCCTCCATTTCTGGTGCTGCTGCTTCTCTGGATAAGGTCCCATATTCCACTTGTGCCCTTTCCCTTGTGATGGTACTAGGATCCTCTGTTTCTGGACTGTAAGATTAACTATGCCCCCGTTTTTGTTATAAAACTTCTACTTTTACAATTGTGACAGTTGCAATTAGTCATGATAGCAATTACTCACTATTCAATCATAAAAATCTTATCTCCATCTCTTTTCACCAGAGCTGTCTAGACAAGATGAAAATTATTCAGTGCAGATTCTGCCTTTCCCCACACACTCTTAAACTAAACTCCCTCTTGAAACCTTGTAAGCCAGTCACTTAGTGACTTTATCGCCCTCTCATTTTAGGTAGCCAATGTCTAAGTTGCTTGTCCCTATCCACCCTGTATACAGAGGGACAGCACTGATACTTGATGTGACGACTCCTTCCCTCCCTCTTGGTATTTTGAGCTACTACATCCATGAGTATAGGTCAAGTTAATCAAATTCTAACAATCTGCCCTCATTTCCTTTATCAAAAATTGTTTTTGTTTGTTTGTTTTATCTTCCTCTAGTCGAGTTCTGATTATCAAGCCATAGAGGCTAGTTCAGGTGGGTTTCTGAGGCTGTAAATCTTTATGGGAGCAGAAAGCCTCATCTTTCTTCCGTGTAACAGCTGGTAGTTTTGAACTGCTGACCCTGAGGGTAGCAGCCCGATTCATAACCACTACGCTACCAGAGGTCAGATGGGTTGTTGTTGTTGTCAAGTGCCTTTGAGTTGATTCTGACCCTGTATATGTAGGGTTTCCAAGGAGCAGCTGGTGAGCTTGAACCACCGACCTTGCAGTTTAAACGGCTTTGCAGTCTGGCACATTAACCCACAGTGCCACACCAGGACTCCACCAGAGGTCAGATGGGTACTACCTGCAAATTTTGGTGTTCGTGTGCATCTGCCCTCACTTCATATCAGCTGGATGCTTCACTCTCAGCTCTAGCCCTCTGTGGCTATGTCCTTGTCTATGGGCTTAGGTGTCCCCAGGTCTACCACACTTTGGACCAATTAGCCCTTCCTTTTCTCTCTCTTATTTCCAGGTCAATGGGAGTCTATGGAACATGGTTGAACTCAGCCCATTTCTTCATTGCTGCCTTTGCCCTCTTCCACTCACCAATAGACTGGTGTGGTCTCCAGCAAGCTTACAAGCCTGTTCATGTATTCCCTTTGAATTTCAGTCTTAGAGGGGGGTTTGCCTTGAAGGAACTTGATTTCTTGCCTTAATGGCTTCCTGGTAAACAACTTGCCAATCATGCTGCCATTTTTTTTCCTGTTGGTCTTTCATTGAAGATGTATCTCTGTCACTCTAGCTGTTCCAGGCTGGTCTGCTTGTCCTTTCTAGTGGGAATCTCCTACCGCAGAAGGTTTTGGATGGGGTTCTGGATTCCACCTAAGGTCCTATACACTGCAAAGTCTCTGAAAGAGGCCTATTTCACTGGGCAAATTGTAGAACCCCTTTTAGGTATTCTAATCAGTTATAGGCTGAAGACGGGCTTAAAAGCTTTCTGTAAACATGTTTCCCAATGTTCCTTTCTATCCCACTCAAATGTCTATTTTACAAGAGTAGGCAAAGGAAACCAATATTTATAAGACAGTATCATAATTTTTAGTATTATTTCCCCTCTTCAGACTATATTTTAATCTCTCTATCTTAGAGCCCTGTTGTTCCAAGGTTGATCATGCATCACTAATGACAAATGGTAGTTTCTTAAAAGTTGGTTGCAATGTGGCCATTTGAAACTTTATTACATGACATTTCATACTCTTTTACATTAAATTTTATTGATCTACATTGCCTTTGAATAGATTTTATTTTTACCCATGCATTTTTACAAAAGCATTTTGGACCATACATTGGTCGTTAGGAAAATGCTAGTTGTGACTTACACACTTCATTAACACAATGTTACAAAAACACATTTCTTCATATTACCCTGGAAACTGTCACAAAACTCTTATGAGCAGCTATCAAGTTTATGATGGTGGGTATAATTCATCCAACCCCAAACCAAACCCCTTGCTGTTAAGTTGATTTCAACTCATGGTGAATCCTGTATGTGCCACATAGAACTGTTTCATAGGTTTGTCAAGGGCTCTCACCTTTTGCCAGTAGATTGCCAGGTTTGTCTTCTCATCACTTCTAGGTAGGTTCAAACCACCAGCGTTTTGTTAGTAGTCAAGTACTTAGACATTTGTGCCACTCAGTGTCTCCAGCCATTATCCAGGGTCTCCCTATATTATCTCATTTTTACTTGACAGCTCTAATTTTAGCATTAGAATTAAGTCTTTCAGTTGTTTTCTTTGAAGCAACAGGCGCTCTATGTTCACTTTAAAGAAAATGTTTGCCAAATTTTGTTATTTATGTGGATTCTATCAGTCATTTTTTTGAAATAAAGATGGTATTCTATGGAAAAAGCAACTGGTTTAACTTGCAAGGTAAAACAGTGGCACACATCCTTTTCTTGAGGACAACCAAATTACTTCAGTATGGCAAAGAAGTGCTTTATATTCACCTCTTATTTGTTCACAACAAATATTGAAAAGATATTTAATCAGAGGTTGAGATTTAAGAAAATAGAGAACTTTTACTTTTTTGTCAAAATCTTTGAGTAAAGTCTGATTTTCTTTATTATTTTTTTTAAACTGAATGTGTCACAGTGACGGAAACAATGACCATAGTATAGTTTGATACCACTTCTTAGATCTTTCTAAGGTTCTAGTAATTTTACCAAGTATTATTTTTGCAAGTTTCAACAATGAAGGAAGACAAGCTATATCTTATGTATTATTATGAAAATAGTGTTAATTACATAGTCTGTTCCCCGCCCCCCCTCCCCACGCCTGACTTTGAGACTAGTCTCATGCCTCACTCACTGTGTCCAGATTGCTTACAAATCCCATCATTCTTTCATTTTGAATGCAGGATTTCATCTAATTTCTCAGTTTACTCTTGTGCTCAGTTGTATCTAATATTGGCCAGGTTTCTATTCCAAGTTCATAGTCTGTCTAGTTGTATATTCCCACAGAGTGCACATCTAATTGCCCATTTACGGGGAAGATGGTGAACTGTTTCAGTCTCTGGTACCTCTAAATCCTAAATGGTGGCTGCTTGCTTGTCTCTCTCTGTTGGCTCACTTATTTGCCTTTCTGCTTTGTTAACAGATATTACCCATCAGTTGGCTCCCACCTTTTGGAATTGTGTTGCCATCTCTCTGTGCCTTTAATTCCATGAGGGGCAGAGGGAGGAGTTGCCTGTCGGGAAGTTTCTGAGAGAAAAATGTCTGTGCTAATTCATCGGAGTAAATCGAAGGCATCTTTTGGACTTTAACTGAAGAAAAATGTATTGAGTCTTCTTTTATTTTAAAAAGTCTCAAACTCTTGTCTGTGCCCCTCATGTAATCTCTAACAGTTTTATATTTGATGTTTTCTTTATATTTTTACTTTTTTTCCTATAGCTTCACAGTACTGTATCATAATGTTCATTATTGTTTGAATGCAAACATTCCTATTAGTACAGTAGAAGTACCGAGTTTCAGATTAGTCATCCATACCCTTCTTTGGACTTAAGTTTCCCAATTTTTTTTCAACTGTAGTTAGCTGTCATGTTGAATAAACAGGATTTAAGAAAGGGACAACAGCTTGATTTTTGTTTCCTACAGTTACTGTACAATTTTGCATGTGGATAGTTATACCTGTGGCCCTGGGTGACATTGTAGGGCAAATCTCAGAACTTTGTTGGTTAACTTGGGATAGTAAAATGTCTTCCTGTCAGTAATTAATTTGCCCAGTCTAAAACAGTGGTGAGGTTAGCCCCAGATTGGGCAGTGTTTCATTCTGCTGTGCATAAGGTCACTATGGGTTGGTACCGATCGGCACATAACAACAACAACAACAGTGTAATAATCAAAAGTTCAAACTTCATTCCGTGTTACTGGGTATGCTATTAACCCAGCTCAGGCCTGCTGTGAGGAGGGAAAGTAGATACAAGTGGCCTATCTTCTCCTTTCTTACCTCACAGTTACTCATCCCCAGGTTAACTCAATTTCTCATACATCAATGCTGTAGTTCTGGTGTGGCTCTGTAGGTTAATGCGCCAGACTGCAAAGCCTTGTGAACTGCATGCAAGGTTGGTGGTTCCAGCTCACCAGCTGCTCCTCACAAACCCTATTACAGGGTTGCTATGGGTAGTAATTGACTTGACGGCATTTAACAACAAATGCTGTAGTTCAGAGAGGAGTGATGGATAAATGAGTCAGGTATTAATTTCCTTTTGCTACTGGAATGTAGTAATGCAAACTTAGTGATGTAAGACAATATGAAATTATTATCTTGCAATACTGGAGGTTAGATGTCTGACATGGTACCCACTATGCTGAAATTAGAGTGTTATCAGGGCTGCATTCTTTTCTGGAGGTTGGAGTCTTGTCTAGCTTCTTGAGGCTGCCTATAGTCCTTAGCCTTTTTCCTCTATTTGAAAACCAGTAGCACCAGGCCAAGCCCTTCTCCCATTATCATATTTCACACTCTTCTCAGATTCTCTCTTCTGCTTTTAAGGACTCCTGTGATCATACTGGGTCCACTCAGATAACTAGAAGATATTTTAAGGACAGCTAATTTAGCATCCTCCATTCTATCTGCAATATTTGCCACGCAATCAAGCATATTCACAGGTTGTGGTGCTTATGGCATATTTTGGGTGTCGTCCTGGTGTGGCGCTGCAGGATAATGAACTGGACTGCAAGGTCAATTTGAATCACAAGGTCAGCAGTTCAAACTCACCAGCTGCTCCTCGGAAACCCTATACAAGGTTGCTGTGAGTCGGAACCGACCCTATGGCACTTAACGACAGTGATATTCTGTTGTTGTTGTTAGGTGCTATAGAGTCAGTTCCTACTCATAGTGACTATAAAAATGTCATGGATATGGTGTCTGACTTAGTCCAGCCTCACAAGGAGGAAGGTGAATCACCAGCACCAGGCCAATTCCTGTGAGGCAGAGGTCAGACATACCTCCCCCTTACCAACTGTCTTTAACCTATTCTGTCACCAACCATTGCTCCCACAGCCATCTACTTCTCACAGGGTTTAATAGTCCATTGCAATGGCCACACAGAGCTCACAGGCAATACTCAGGTGGTTAGTGGAGTGTATTAGGGAACTTGAAATGGTACAATTCAGGATCGGAAACAACTCAGGATATAACAATTCTCTGGTCAGGAATGCCTCTTTTCAACCATCCTGCAGATATGCCTCTCTCTAGTGTTTGACCTCTCTCCTATGCAGCCCCTTGGCCTCTGTCCTGCTGGGACAAGTGTTCCAAGCTCCTTTAACACTGTTGATAAATGCCCAAGGGGCACCTGATTCTGCAAACCATCCTCTACCCCAAGGCACTCAGCTTTACTCAGTTCCTGGGCCAGAAGACCTGCTGTTCTGTCTTTTTACACCTCTGCCCCATCAGCAAATGAAGGTCCCAAAAGCTTTTGTTTCATCTATGACATTAGGTTAAATCCACTTTGAGAGGAGGCAGCTATTCTTCCGTCTATATAAAACTATTTTCTGCTGTTATTCCTAAGGTAACCATTCAGAAGTGACCCACCTCTAGTGGTCCTTCTAGTCTGTCTTAGTCTGAAAACTCTAATCAAACCTATCCACCATGGGTGACCAACCCTGTTGGTGTTTAAAATACTGGTGGCATCGTTTCCAGCATCACAGCCACACACAAGCCACCACAGTACGACAATCTGAGACAATGGGTGGTTTCTTGAATAGTTCTACTGGCTAGTCAGCTGTATATGCTCTCTAGGATGGACAAGTGCTTAGGCAGAAGGCTTCTTTCTGAGTTGTTTTACACGCATTCATCCTGTTTCCTTTGCTGAGACTCTCACCTGCAGCTCTCCGACTGGTCACTCGTTTCTTCCTTAGCCACTGAGACTAAGTAATTCACCTATTCTCCCTTCAAGGTTTCTTTAAAAGTATAATTCTGCTCTCCTAAAGTTCAACAAGTACCCCCCTTTATTGTCTTGGTGTGGGAAGGGAGTTGAAATCCATAAAACGTGATTTCCATGCACTTGTATGACAAGCCCCATGTAGTGTTTACACTGCATTTTGGAGTGCACCACCTAGAGGTGTGAGGCCTCCATGAAGTCCCCCAGGAAGGGATCATTTCAATCTTCTGTTGAAGCCATGGAGTCCTGGTGTGGTGCTGTAGGATAGCACAAGACCATAAGGTTTGTTTTAACCACAGGTTGGCAGTTCAAACTCAGTTGTTGTTGTTAAGTACCACCGAGTCAATACTGACCCATAGCGGCCCTATAAAGGGTTTCCGAGGAGCCACTGGTGAGCTTGAACTTCTGACCTTGCAGTTCAAACGGCTTTACAGTCTGACGCATTAACCCACAGCACAGCATTAGGACTCCTCAGAAATCCTATACTGGGTTACTATGAGTTGGAATTGACTTGATGGCACTAAGTAACAACAACAATTGAAGCTGTATTAGAGTTGGCCAGTAGGCCAGTGGGCAGCATATGCTTAATTTGTCCTTCCCCTAAACTTTGTCATCACTAAATTATTTTTGGATTGACCTCATTTCCTTTTATTTTCCCCAGGTCTTTTATATTTTTACTTTCTAGATTTTTAAAAAATCATCTAAACACTTTCCTTCCTGTAGTCGTTTAGTCTTTCAGATGTTCCTTTCTTTTCCCAAGATCCTTCTTTCAGAAACTAAGTACTTTCTGCAGTATTTATTCCTTTCAGGAAGCCTTCAAGGCTTGGGGGTTGTACTAAGACCAGGGATAAATTCATACAGGTGAATGGTACCATCTGGAACCTCTTGTAGGAGCAGCTGGACTCTCCTGCTGGTATTGCCACTTCACCTTGATTCTTCTAAGTGTCTTTCAGCTGGTGACTGTAGAATACTTAAATCACAGGAACAAGGATGAGTCTTTTCACAGCTTCCCAGAGTTCAAATGTCTCTAGTTTTTCCGCTGTCCTCCCAGACAAAGAGCAATTACTCCCTGCTGAAGGGCATAGACTGGCTCTTTTGAGGGAGGTAGGCAAGACCTAATCTACATACTGGTGTGAACCAAGGCGGCAAGTAGCACAAGTAATTTTGAGATGCTTTCCAATATTTATTTAAATAGTATAACCGAGCTTCCAATTTCCCCCCCCAGTATCTTGTTGTTGTTGTTAAGTGCCGTTGAGTCCATTTTGACCCATAGCAACCCAGTACAGGGTTTCCGATGAGCAGCTGGTGAACTTGAACTGCCTACCTTGCAGTTCAAATGGCTTTGCAGTCTGGCACATTAATCCACAGTGCCACACCAGGACTCCTAGTATCTTTTAATTCCTTTTTGTTAAGAGATTTCTTGTCTGATTATAGCACCCTGCCCAGTTGTTGTTGTTGTTGTTGTTAAGTACCATGGAGTCGATTCTGACTCATAGTGACCCTGCACAGGGTTTCCAAGGCTGTAAATCTTTACGGGAGCAGAAAGCCTCATTGTTCTCCTGCAGAGCGGCTGATAGTTTCGAACTGCTGCACTTAAGGTTCACAGCCCGATTCGTAACCACTGTGCTACCAGAGCCTCTTCAGTTCTTGTTGTTATTGTTAAGTGCCATCGAGTCAATTCCGACCCATAGCGACCCTGTCTGGGGTTTCCAAGGAGAAGCTGGTGAGCTTGAACCACCGACCTTGCAGTTCAAATGACTTTGCAGTCTGACACATTAGCCCACAGCACCACACCAGGAATCAGTTCTTCTTACTGGGCCATAATTATGTCCTTGCATTCCTGTGAGATCACAAACAAACTTTATGTCCTGGTGTGGCACTGCAGGTTAATGCGCTGGACTGCAACGCTGATTTTTTTTTTTTTTTTTTTTAATTAAATGTTTTTATTTTGCATTGAGTGAAAGTTTACAGGGCACATCATCAGCTTCACATTCAACCATTCATATAGCTGCAACGCTGATTTGAACCACAAGGTTGGCGGCTAAAGCTCACCAGCCACTCCTTGGAAACCCTATATGCGTTGCTATGAGTTAGAACTGACTTGATGGCACTTAACAACAACAACATGTATATACAAAAGCCTTATGAAGATGCAATGTTCCTCATACACATACCTCAGAATGTGTAGTTAGTCATGGAGGGTAGGTAGTGAAAAGAACAAGGACTCTGCTTGTCTCGGAAACCTAGACTGGAAACCCAGATCTGCCACTTGGTACTAGAGGGGCTTCTGATAAGTAATTTTGACTCTCCATTTTCCACATCTATAAAATGACACCTACCTTGTATGGAGCTGTAGGATAAGCACTTGACAACAAAGTTGGTTTCAACTGCAAGGTCAGAATTCAAACTCACCAGCTGCTCCTGGGAAACCCTGCATAGGGTTGTTATGAGTCAGAACAGATTGGATGGCACTTAACAACAAAAATAACAACCTTATTGGATGTAGTGGTGGTGGATATAGTAGCATGCCCTTGAGTCGGTTCAGACACATAGCGACCTTTAGATATCGTTTCCGAGGCTGTTAATCTTTACAGGAACAGAAAGTGGCATCTTTCTCCTGTGGAGTGACTGGTGAATTTAAACTGCAACCTTGAGGGTGGAGTCGTGTGGCACTGTGGGTTAACATGCTGGACTGCAAAGTTGGTTTAACCCGCAAGGTCATCAGTTGAAGTTTACCAGCCACTCCTTGGAAACCCTATGCATTGGAACCAACTCAACTGCACTTCACAACAACAACCTTGATGTTTGCAGCCTAGCATGCAACTCACTGAATGAGTATTTGCTGTTGTTAATGCTATCAAGTCAGTTCTGATTCATAGCAACCCTGTATAGGGTTTCTGAGGAGCAGCTAGTGAGTTCGAACCAACAAATGAATTAGTATGGGTAAAGTGCTGTTGCAATGGTTGGAACACCAGGTTCATACCTTAGTTATAATGAAATTGATGATAAGGGTACTTATCTCTTAGGAAAATAGCTCTAGAATTATAAGGAGTCCTTCATTATCTGCTTCTTTTAGATACTAATGCTGAAGGGTAATAGATCAATAATAATTTTCTAGTGTGCCTTATTTATTAAAATATTTTCTTTCATTTCAGACCACCAGAGATAAATGAGCACTTAGATATGAAAAGGAATGTAAGAAACTAATAATTACAGATAGGAAATAGATGTCTTCAGACTGGACCCCTTTAGTTCTATCTAACAATATCTTATATTGTACTCCTGGTGTGACTCTGTAGGATCAGCGCTGGACTGTAGATCACATGGTTGTCAGTTCAAACCCACCAGCCACTCTCCAGAAACCCTATATAGGGTTGCTATGAGTTGAAACTGACTCAACAACACTTAACAACACTACCACCCTTGGGGACTTCAAAACTTTTGTGGAAAAATGAAATTAAGGTTGAAGTCCCCAAGTATATACGGGTTTAATTCTACTTACTCATAAGAAGTGGTCAGATGCTTGGTTGCTAATCAAAAGGTTGTCTGTTCGAACACACCAGTTACTCCACAGGAGAAAGATGAGGCAATGTGGTTCCATAAAGATTATACCTTAGAACCTCTGTGAGGCAGCTCTCCTGTCTTCTAGGGTGGCCATGAGTCAGAATCAACCTGATGGTAACAGCTTTGATTTCAGTTTTTATACATATGGCTTCATGCGCTTGGGAAATTGTGTTTTCTTTCCTCCTTCTTCTTATTTGCCTATTTTCTCTTATTTTTATTCATTAAAAGTTATACAATAAGAAAATTCCCTAGTAAATAATTTTCTGCCTTTTCTTTTCCCCTATGTGCATCTATATTAAATTATGGTTTCTCTTGTTCCATACTTCACTTCCTTGTTGAGATCCTGTATATACTCTCTTTGTTTGAGAGACATGGTCTCCCTACCTCCCCTTCTGTTCCTTTTAGTGGGAAATGCTGACTGTTGGTTTTGTGGTCATTCACCAGGGTTGCGACACTGAGAATGGAGAAGGTCAACTCCTGGACATTGCTCTGCATTCTAAATGTGTGCCGTCCAACTGCCTCACTGCATGACTGCTGCTGAGCTCATGTCTTCAAGTTCTCAGTGGAAGCTGACGGATGTTTGTTGGAGAATTAATTGGCAGGCATTTATTTCAACGACTCTTGGCAACTGAATAAAGAACTGTCCTTTTGTGCTTCACTCGTTTCTTCTTTTGCAAAAGTTCAAAATATCTTGAACATGTCTCAACTATGGCCATTGTTGGTAGCATCAGTTACAGTTAGTGTCCTTCAACAGAGGGCAAGTGACAGACAGGAAGCCTAGCATGATGGCATTTCACATAGGAACCAAAAGACTTATTGATAGAGAGGTGATGGTGGTGGTGCGCTGTAGAGTCAGTTCCAACTCTTAGCAACCCTGTGTAAGGTTTCTCAGGCTGTCAATCTTCACTGGAGCAGAAAGCCTCAACTTCCTTCCATAGAACAGTTGGTAGTTCTGAACAGCTACCTTGAGATTAGCAGCCCAACTTGTAACCAGGATGCTACCAGAGTTCCTTATTGGTCGGGAGGAGTAGATCAAAACTTCTGGATATTGTAATATTCTGTTACTTCCATTTTAACTGCCAGCTCCCAGTTAAATCTGACTTAATGGGCTTTCACTTTTAAGGCCATACAAAACATCTTATTAGCATATCTGCTTGCCCTGCAAAAGCAATTTGGTTATTTCCAGGAATTTATATATACCTTGAAATTCTAAGATTGCTTATAAAAAACAATAAAATTAAATCCTATTTGATGCAGCAGCTAATGGAAATAGTCCAACTTTGCAGACTTAAGATGAATAAACCTACCTGCACTTCACTAAACTTGGACATAGCGATAGCAAGGGGAAAACAAGTAGACTCCTACTGCTCTAACTTTATAGCTGGCTTTATAATTTGGTGCAAGGGTTTAATATATACTTAACTATCTCTTCCATCTGTGGGTTGTACGCCACTGCTAAATACCTGGTAAAAATGATGCAGCCAGTGATCCTGCTTAAGTAGTCTTTCCCTTTGGAGACAAACAGAAGACAGGGCTTTCAGGTACTCTAGCTAGGTCTGTTTTTTTGTTTTGTTGTTTTTTTTTAAATTATTGTGTAATGATAATGCACCATGATTTTCCTCTAGAATAATGCAGAGGTTTTATGTGAGAGTGAATTTTGTGTAGTATTTATCAACTGATGGTTATTCTTTTTTTTTTTTTTTTTAATGTTTTATTGTGAATTATTTGATAGGTTACATGGGAGAACATTAGCTACATTCATCCTATCATACATCGTTTCATTGCCATGGTTACAGTCCCTTCCATGCATCATCAACCAACCAAAGCATATACACTACAAGCCTGCACTCTGGTCATCAGTACAGAGTCCCTCTCCCTCTCTTTGTCTAAAGTCCCCAACTGCTCCATCTCTCCAAGTCATCGTCTCTGCCTCCATCTCAGGCATCACTGCTTCTCTGGGTAGGGTCCCGCTCTCCGCTCTTCTCCCTTGATGGTCCCAGGGACCTCCACTCCTAGAATGAAAAGTTAATCACTCCCCTCCTTGCTACAAAACATCTACCTTTACATTTCCAACCTTCACAAGCAGTCCTGATAACAATTATTCACTAATGTATCACAAGAGACCCATCCACATTTCATTCCATCAGCCCCGCCTAGACAGGCTGGGTACTACTCAGTGGAGATTCTACCTTCCTTCACGCCCTCTGAATCTAAGTTCCCTCTTGAAAGCTTGCAAGCCAGTCACTTCTTGCCTTTGTAGCCCCCCCCACCCCCATTTTGGGCAGCCAATGTCCAAGTTGTCCATCCCTGTCTACTCTGTGTTTGGAGGGGGTGGGAATGATCCTTGCTGTAAGGATATGTTCCCTCTTTTGAGCTGCTGCACTGATTTGATGGTTATTCTTGAGAAATATCAGGATATTTAAAGTGAGTTTATATTTTAACTTTGTGACTTGGGTGAAGGTTTGCAGAGTCGATCATTGGTTTTGTATTCAACAAATCATACACACTTGCTTTCATCTCATTGCAGTCCCCTCAATATAGCATGGCAGATCTCACTTTCCCCTATGTTGTTGTTTTCATCCCTTCTTCTGAACTGTGTCCTTGGGTAAAGGCTGTAGCCATTTATTGGCCATTCTGTAGCAAGCATGCCTCATTCGTGTTGTTTTTCCCTGCCTTTTTTTTTTCTTGTTTGGCCAGCTGTCATGGACTCGACTCCACCCTCTAGAGGACCCGTGTCTATCAGAGTAATACTGTGCTCCCTAAGGTTTTCAATAGCTGATTTTGGGGAAGTGATCAGTAAGCCTTTCTTTTGAGGTGGCTTCAGGTGGATTGGAACCTCCAACATTCCAGTTAGCAGTGGAGATAATTAATAGTTTGCATCCCACAAGGGATCCTTTGTTTTATTTATAGAACATATTTCTGACACTGTGCGAGTAGAGAAAAGGAGGCGTGTTAAAATAACGTAAGCGTCACCTCACTGAAGTAACCAACAAAAAGGCCCTGCCATACATTTAGAGACTCTTCCTAGATCTGAGAGCTAGGAACAAAAATCTGACCCTGAAAATCATGTGCGGTCAGTGTTTCTTAAGTGAAATCCTAAAACTGCTAGATTAATTAAGCATTCACTTGACATCTGCTGTTTTGAGCCCTGGTGTGGCACTGTAGAATAAGTACTATACTGGTTACCACAAAGTCTGAAGTTCAAACCTACCCAGCTGCTCTTGGAAATCCTAGACAGGGTTGCTGTGTGTCAGAACTGAGTCCACAGCACACAACAACAACATTTTGCATTGTGTGGTCCTAGGAGCGGCCACAGAATTGAATATAACAAGATCTTTAGAATAAAGTTTCTAGAGACATTGTTTCATTTAATTTTTGCATTTTAGTCACGTTATACTCTAAAATGTTGTCAACTCATTCTTTGATTCAAGAGATGATAACTTTGAAAGTCTTCACTTACAGTCATAATACAGATTGTCTCATTTGGCACATAACAGGGCCTTTCCCAAATTTTCAGATCTTATTCTTGGTAAAGATGGCTTTTGTGTATAGCTGCAAGTCAAGTGAAATATCCACATTTTTTATACTCTTATTAAAATAAGCCCTTCCCTCTCCATGTCAACATGACTGTATCATTGCATGCTCATCACCACTTTGCCCTCTTCCCCTGTTGTTGTTGTTGTGAAGTGCTGTCGAGTCAGCTCAGACCCATAGCAAAACCTGTATAGGGTTTCCGAGGAGTGGCTGGTAAGGTTGAACTGCCGACCTTGCAGTTCAAAGGACTTTGCAGTCTGGCACATTAACCCACAGCGCCATAGCAGGACTCTTCCCCTACCCCCATATTAACTGGAAGACTGTAAGCATTTTTTGCATTAGATACATTTGGTAGTTACTTACAGATGAATTCCAGTAAATGAACAGAAAATACCAGAAGAAAGAAAGTGAACTCCAACTTCATGCGGGCCCACTGCCAGGTTTCCCTCAGGCATACCTGAAAATGTGTATCTTCATGCTTGCTTGGATTTTATTTTCATTTTCAAAGGCTTCTAATTTTACTTTACTGTGAAAGTACTCTTACTCTCCAGAATGAGGCCTTGTAGATCCATTTTATCTTCTATAATCTCTGAATTTGTAAGTACTTCTTTCCCCACAACTCTCACTGCATACCCCTATTGATATCCACCCAGCCCCCCCTTCCTCCCCCCCCCCCGTTTTTCCTCTCTTCTGTCTTTGAACAAATAGCTGTACAATTTTGGTTTAGGCTTGCATACACACCAGGCAAAAATAATTTGTAGCTGTTGTCTTTGCAAGGTCAGTTACCTGTAGAAGTTGAATCAACTTTTTTATGCAAAACCTGGAAGGGGGTGGGGTAGAAAACAAAGAGAAGATGTTTCAAAGTCTATAGAGAAAAGGAAAATAGAAGCAGAGCATAACCATTAGCAACATCAAGATTGTCTCGTGTCACCATAGTCGAAGTTACCTTGAGATGGTAGCCCCAGATGGCTTAACACAACCACTGTCTGTTTGATGCTTACCTAGGTTGTTCAGTATGACTCATTCACCCAGAGACCTGCATTGACTGAGCTCCATCGATGCAGCCTTTATAATCAATTAATTAGGAGAAATACTGTTGATTTAAAGCAAAAGCACTGATGCCATAGCCCAGAAGTGTCACACCTCACTTCTGTTCATGTTTCATTGATCAAAGCAAATCACAGCACCATACCTTTACTTAAGAAGGGACAAGAAAGTGTGGTACAGTCCTGTGCTGGGAAGGAGTAGAACTGGGATGTTTGGGAACAGTGCCAGTCTGTATTTTAATGTTGCTGAAATAACGCCTGATTGTATAGAAGACATGGGTAGGTGTAAAAGTCAGATCTGAAATCCACATGACAACTGAATAGATTGACAATAAGTGGTAGGGGTGGGCACAATCTGCATACCTAGTGATATTGTCTGTGACTTGTTCAGGATGTTCAAATCCACATCTGAAGGCAATGATACACGCCTGCCACTGTTGGTGGCTCAATGTGACATAGTGTCTCCATTCAGAAAACTGTATCTGAAACTTCTGGAGAAAGGGAAAATGAGGCAAGGAATAGAATAATTTGAAGACGTTCTGTAGGTTGTTTTGATGCCCTCTACCTCTGGTAGCATAGTGGTTATGAATCGGGCTGTGAACCTTAAGGTCAGCAGTTTAAAACTACCAGCTGTTCCATGGGAGAAAGATGAGGCTTTCTGCTCCCGTAAAGATTTACTGTCTTGGAAACCCTATACAAGGTCGCTATGAGTCAGAACCGATGCCAAGGCACATAATCACCACCACCAATGTTGAGAACATTTTATTGATATTTCCAGAAAATTACATACATGTTGTTGTTGTTCAGTGCCATCAAGTAGGATTTGACTCATAGTGACCCTTTATAGGGTTTCCAGAGTGACTGGTGGATTTGAACCACCAACCTTGTAATGAGCAGTCCATATAGCAGAATCGGAGCCTTGGTGTGGTGCGGTGGGTAATGTACCAGACTGCAAAGCCTCTTGAACTGCAATGTTGGTGGTTCAAGCTCACCGGCTACCCCCCGGAAACCCTATACAGGGTTGCTGTGGGTCGGAATTGACTAGACAGCACTTAGGAACAACAGGATAGCAGAATTATCATGATAAATGTGAGTAAAATGCATCCCACTGTAGCTTAGGAAGAGAGCACTCTAGTACTGGTCCTTGCACTCTAGGACCTCCCACTTACAGGTGCTGTTGGCTGTTGTCATGTTGATTCTGACTCATGCCACCCACATGTGTGCATAGGTTGAAAATCATAAGGTTTTCAAGGCTGTGAACTTTCAGATGCAGGTGTCCTGTTTTTCTTCCAAGGTGCCTGGGGATGGATTTGAATGGTCAACATTTTGGCTGTTAGTTGAGTCCTTACCCATTTGTTCCAACCAGGGGCTCCATTGTCCCCTCACAGTGCTGTGTTAATACACACTATCACACTAGTATATCTGGTAATCACACATGCTGTTCTTCCTTATTGGAGTCCTGGTGTGGCACTATGGGTTAATGCACTGGACCACAAGGTCAGTTTGAATCACAAGGTTTGCAGATCAAGCTTACCAGCCACTCCTCAGAAACCTAATATAGGGTTGCTTTGAGTTGGAACCGACCCAACAGCACCAAGCAAGAACAGTGTTCTCCCTTATTGGGCCATAACCTGGTGAATAGGGGCTAAGTCTTGCAATTCTTGAGGTCCATTAATGGAATTAATGAAGCATTGGCAGTTCAGTGGTAGAATCCTCACCTTCTCTGAGGAAGACTTGAATTTGATTCCTGATCAGTGGTCCTCATGTGCAGCCACCATCTGCCAGTGGAGTCTTGCATGTTGCTATGATGTCAGTGGGGTTTTAGTGGATCTAGTAGACTGAGTGTCTAAGAAGAAAGCTCTGGCAATCTGTGTATGAAAACCAGCAAATGAAAACCCTATGGATTGCAAAGGTCTCATTTGCAACAAATTATGGGCTTGGCACAGGACTGAAGAGCATTTTGTTCCACTGTGTGTGAGGTTGCCATGAGTTGGAGCCCATTTGAATGCAGATAGTAACTCATACTTCGGACATATTGTCAGGAGGGACCAGTTGCTGGAGAAGGATATCATGTTTGGGAAGGTGGAGGGTCAGAGAAAAAGAGGAAGACCCCCCAGCAAGATGGATTGGCCAAGTGGCAGCATCAGTGGGCTGAAGCGTGGCAACAATTGTGAGGTTGGCTCAGGATCAGGCAGTGTGTCGTTGTGTTGTTCATAGGGTCGCTATGAGTTGGTACCGACTCGGCACCTAAGAACAACAACAGTAACTCAGTGGCATTTAATGGTGTCGTATACATAACTATAAATCACATTTTTTTGAAATGGTAAGATTTTAAATATGTGAAAAAAAAATAAGCTATGTTATTCAAGATAACCTAGAATATGCTGTAGTGCCTAGTGACCACGTATCTCAGTAGTTTCGCAGAGTAGAAGTTCATTTCTCACTCACACAGCCTGCTGGGAGTCAAAGTGAAACTCTTTGGTAGTTCTCTTTCAAGTGTTGATTCATATTTCTGCACTGTTATGACTTCATGGATCTCTATACCAACATGGGTTTTTATGGCCTTTATTTCAAGGGGGCATCACAATGGCTGTAAAAGATAAGCTTGAGACTGTGAACCACAAGGTCGGCAGTTCATGCCCACCAGGTGCTCCAGAGGAGAAGCATGAGGCTTTCTGCTTCCGCAAGGATTTGAACGCTTCAGAAACCCTTTACATTGCCTCTGTAATTCGGAACCAACTCGACACTTAAATATTTTTAGATTGCAAGATATAAAAGCTTGTGGCATCCGACTCCAGAAAACAGAAGCTTTGACATGAGGTGACATCTTTAAAGTGAGCTTGAACTGCCAGCTGTTCCTCGGAAACCCTATCCAGAGTCTCTGTGGGTTGGAACCGACTCTACGGCACTTAACAACAACAACAACAACAACACTGTAGAAGGGAGTCCTGGTGTGGTGCTATAGGATAAGTACTGGACTGCAAGCCACAAAGTTGGCGGTTCAAGCCCACCAGCTGCTCCTGTGAAACCCTATACAGACTCACAATGAGTTAGAATCGACTCAACGGCACTTAACAACAACAACTTTATAGATCTTAAAAAGTTTATGGGAGACCCTTAACTATCTAGGATTCCTGTTCAGGTAGGAGAAGGACGCATACCTCTGATAGTCACTTCAGTTTTCCCTTCACAGACATAGCTTCTTACCCCTTCTTGCTCATTGTATATCACCTGCCATCTTACCTCCTGGCCCTTCATCTGACCATTCTACTGCTCAGCATTTCTGACACTTCTCAGGAAAGCTACACACTGTGTCTGGGCTTCCTTTTAACAAGTAGCTGACTTCTATTTCAAACTATACAATACCAAGAAGAGCCATTTGATCAACTACTTTCACTATTAAGAATGTTCCTTAACCCAGACAGTTGTCTCATGTGCCTTCCCAATTAATAATCCTCCCCACACCCTTGAAGTATCCACTAATCTGAGTCTATCTCATGGGTTAGTTTCAACTATTTTATAGTTTTATGGAAATAGAATTATGTAATGTATGATTCCTGGCTTCATTTATTCAGCATAATATTTTTAAGATTCATCCTTTTTATTGTATATTGCTATGCAATATCCCATTGCAAGATTATAACTAAGTGAGGTTATCTATTCTCCTGTCACATCTCTGGGTTTTTCCTAGTTTTGTAACTAGGAAACTTGTTACTCAAGCTCCTGTGATCATTCTTGTATAAGGCTTTTAGGGGGCATAGGTTTTTTTTACTTTTGGTTAAATACCTAAGAGTGAAATTGTAACATCATTGGGTAGATGAAGAAACTACCAAGCCATTTTCCATAGCAGTTGTATCATTTTACACACCAAAATTAGTGCTTCACATCCTCTCCAACATTCAGTGTTGTCAATCTTAGCAATTCTAGTGGGTATAGAGCAAAAATTTCATGCAGAAGCTTTTTTCATCCTTCTGTTTTTTCTTTCGAGAATTGCTAGCAATTAATCTTAGAATCGTCAAAGGATTATCTGGGGTATTCTTACCTGATAAGAGAGTAAGGAAGAAGTTCTTAGAATTGTCAAAGGATTATCTGGGGTATTCTTATCTGATAAGAGAGTAAGTATTGCTTTCTTTACACACTACTTTCACAAGGATGTAGGGAAAGTATGGTTGTATAATCGGGAGCCGCATAATGGTGAGAAATTGAGGATTTCAGTACTCAGGTGGCCCAAACTGAGCAAAATCAGTATCTTTCAGGGGTTACCACAAGGGAAAACTTCCTGACATTCTTCTGAAACTCTTCTGCCTCAAGATCTCATCCCATATTACAAGAAAGAACCATCATGAGTGGCTTGCTGTTTGGTAGTGAGGAGGCAGGGAGGAAACTTGGTACCATTGTCAAAGGTGCAATGAAGGGGTGTTATCCCAATCTGGGTCCTATGACACAAAATATTACACACTGACAATATTTTTAGTATTTTTAGAACAGTCCTATGTGTTGCTGGTTTTAAGGCTTTTCCTTAGTAATTGGTAGTCCACGTCACCCTTTCTCTTCCTAATTGGTTTGCAGAGTCATGGTTGGCTTTGCTGATACTCTGGTATTATTAGAGTAGGAAAATGCTATCTTGTAAGATTTAACCCTCTCTCTTAGGTCACTTTTGTAGGTGTTGTAGTCGTAGCTCCTTCCACATTGACATTTCTTCTAATCTCTTTCCAGTTTAGCCCATTCCTGCCACCTCCAACCCATCAACAGCAATGAGTTGTTGTTCAGTACCACCTAGTCATTTACAACTCGTAGCGGCCCTATGTCCATCACAATGAAACACTGACTGGTCCTGCACCATCCTCCCAATTGTTGGTGTGTTTGAGCCATTGTTGTAGCCACTATATCAGTTCTTCTCATTAAGGCTCTTTCTCTTTTTTGCTGACCCTCTACTTTACCAAGCAAGGTATCATTTTCTGGGAACTGGTTCTTGCTGATACTGTGTCCAAAGCATGTGAGACAAACTTTTGCTGTTCTGACTTTTTAGAAGCACTGTGACTGTCATTTTTCCAGGACAGCTTTATGTGTTCTTCTCGCAGTCCATGGTATGTTCAATATTTTTCTCCATCACTATAATTCAGATGCATTAATTGTTCTCAGGTCTTCCTTATTCATTGCCCAATTTTCACATGTGTTTGAGGCAATTGGAAATACCATGGCTTGGGTCAGCTGCACTGTAATCCTCAAAGTAAAGTCTTGGCTTTTTACCATTTGACAAAGGTCTTTGTTGTTGTTAGGTGCCATCGAGCTGGTACCAACCCATAGTGATGTTATGCACAGCATAATGAAACAATGCCCAACCCTGTTTACTGTTGTCACGCTTGAGTCCATTGATGCTGCCACTTGGCCAGTTCATCTTGTTGGGGGTCTTCCTCTTTTGCTCTGAC
>NW_006408563.1:5033771-5040927 GCF_000296735.1 Chrysochloris asiatica | reverse complement strand
AAATTATAAATATTTTTATTAATTTATCCTTTCACTGAGACATCTTATTTATGCTTTTACTGGAAAATGGAATGTAGAAAGTACAAATATAGAAAATTGGAAGTCGTCAAAAAGGAAATGGAATGCATAAAGATCAATATCCTAAGCATTACTGAGCTGAAATGGACTGATAATGACAATTTTGAATCAGAAAATCATGGTTGATTATGTTGGTAAAGACGAATTTAAGAAGAATGGTGTCTCATTCATTATCAAAACAGTACTTCAAGATCTACCTTGAAATACAGTGCTGTCTGTGAAAGGATAATATCCATATGCCTGCATGGAAGATCAATTAATATGACTGCTGTTCAAATTTATGAACCAACCACTAAAGTCAATGATGATGAAATTGAAGAATTTTATTAATATCGTCATTCTGGAATTGATCAAGTGTACAGTCAAGATGCATTAATAATTACTTATGATTGGAATGTGAAAGTTGGAAGCAAAAGAATGTATCAGTAGTTGTAAAATAAGACTTTGGTGCTAGAAATGATGCTAGAGATCATATGACAGGATTTTGCAAAACCAACAACTTATTTGTTGTAAATACATGTTTTCAACCACATAAAAGGTGCCTATACACATGGACCTCATCATATGGAATACACTAGAATAAACTGACTATGTCAGTGAGAAGAAATGTTGGAGAAGCTCAATAATATCAGCCAAAATAAGGCCATGGGATGACTGTGGAACAGACCATCAATTTCTCAGTTACAAGTTCAGGCTGAAGCTGAAGAAAATGAAAAGAATTCCATGAAAGGTGTAAAATGTGACCTGGAATGTGTCATAGCTGAATTAGAGACCATCTCAAGAACAGATTTGATGCATCAGACATTAATAACCAAAAATCAGATGAGTTGGGGGATGGCATCAAGCATATCATACATGAAGAAACAAAAGGTCATTAAAAAGACAGAAAAGACCAAGAATGGATATCTCAAAGGATGCTGAAACTTGCTCTTGAGCATAGATTGAGGACGTCAACGAGCTGAACTGAAAGTTTCCAAGGATAGCTGAAAAAGACAAAGTCATGTATGATAGTGAAATGTGTAAAGAATTGGACTTAAAAATCCTAAAAGGAAGAACACGCTTAGCTGAAAAGACTGAAGAAAAAATTCAAACCTCGACTTTTAATATGGAAGAATGGAGTCCTGGTGTGGTGCTGTGGGTTAATGCATTGGACTGCAAGGTCTGTTTGAACCTCAAGATTGGTGGTTCAAGCTCACCAGCTGCTCCTCGGAAACCCTAAACAGGATTGTTACGAGTTGGAACCAACTCAATGGCACTTAACAACAACAACAATGTGCAAAATATTGAAATATGTAGGATACATCAAAAGGAGATGTAAGGAATGTACAGAATCACTGTACCAAAACAACAACAACAACAACAAAAAAAAAACAGGTAGGTGCTCAACATTTCAAGAAGTAGCATAGGATCAAGAATCAATGGTACTGAAGGAAGAAATACATGCTGCACTGTAAAGGTATTAGCTAAAACCAAAGCTTCAGGAATTGATAAGATGCAAATTGAAATCTTTCAACAAAGTAATAAAATGCTGGAGGCACTCATTCACCTGTGCCAAGAAATTTGGAAGACAGTTACCTGGCTAACTGATTGGAGGAGATTCATATGTGTGCCCATTCCAAAGTGGACCAAGCAATCATCAAACAATACTGTTAGTATCACATGCAAGTAAAATTTTGCTGAAGATAATTTTAAAACTATTGCAAGAGTATGTTGACTGGGAGCTGCCAGAAATTCAAATTGAATTCAGAAGAGGACATGGAATCAGGGATGTCATTGCTAACTTCAGATTCATCTTGGCTGACAGCAGAGAATACCAGGAAGAGGTTTATCTGTGCTTTATTGATTATGCAAAAGCATTTGACTTTGTGGATCAGACTAAAGTATGGATAACATTGTGAAGAATGGGTATATTCCTGAAAAGTTCATTGTGTTCATGAAGAACATGTACATAGACTAAGAGGCAATAGTTTGAACAGTGCAAGGAGCTACTGAATGGTTTAAAATCAGTTAAAGTATGTCAGGGTTATATTCTTTCACCATTCTCATTTCATCTGTATGCTGAACAAATAGTTCATGAAACTGGATTATCTATAGAAGAACGTGGCTTCAGAATTGGAGGAAGACTCATTAACAATCTGCAATATGCTGATGATACAACCCTCCTTGCTGGAAGTGAAGAGGATTTAAAATACTTACTGACAATGATCAAAGTCTTTAGTATGGATTATACCTCAGTGTAAAGAAAACAAAAATATTCATTACCAGACCAATAAATAACATCATGGTAAATGGAGAAAAGATTTAAGTTGTTAAAGACTTCATTTTGCTTGGATTCACAATAAACACTCATGGAGGCAGCATTAAAAAAAAAAAAAAAGAATGTATTGAATTTGGCAAATCTGCTACAAAAGACCTCTTTAAAATGTTAAAGAGCAGAGATATCTTTTTGGAGGCTAAGGTGTGACTGACTCAATCCTTAGCATATTCAATCATCTTATATACATGAAAGTGAGTCAATGAATAAGGAAGACTGTGAAAGACCTTAAGAATATGCCAGAAGAACAAACAGGTCTGTCTTGGCAGAAGCACAACCAGAATGTGTCTTAGAAATGAGGCTGGTGAAACATCCTCTCTCTCACACTTCTGACATGTTGTTAAGACGGAGCAGCCTTGGAGAAGTAGAGTGTGGATGGAGTCAAAGAAAAAGAGGAAGACCCCTAGCAAGATGGATTGACACAATGAGCCCAAACATGGCAGCAGTTGAAAGGATGGCACAGGATTGGGCAGTGCTTTGTTCTGTTGTGACTGGAATACCTGTAAATTGGAACTAACTTGACAGCACCTAACAACAACTTCCTTTTGCTTAGTTGCTTTGTAATTAATACCTCATTAAGCTATGCCACCAAGATGATTTTGATCCATAATGACCGTCTACGGAGTAGAATGGCTCCATAGGGTTTCCAAAGCTGAAGTCCTGGTGTGGTGCTGTGGGTTAAAGCACTGGATTGCAAGGTCAGTTTGAACTGCAAGGTTGACAGTTCAAACTCACCAGTTGCCGCTCCTTGGAAACCCTGTACAGTGTTGCTAAGAGTCAGAACCAACTCCATAGCACACAACCACCACCACTAGATGTATAGTGATAGCTCATTGTGGTCTTAAATTGCATGAAAAACGTTGCTAAGTTTTTGGGAAAATTCAGTATATTTAATTTTAATTTTCTACGTACTTCTGGAAGCCTCTCGTATTTCTGTAGGGGCTGATGATGTTGGACATTATTATATATGCTGATTTACTGTCTGTATGTATTCAGTGGAAAGTCTTTTGCCAGTTTTTTGTATTGGATTGCTTGCAAATTACTATTTAGTTTTGAGAATTCTTTGTATATACCAGATGTGAGTCCTTGGTCAGAGAATTTCTTAATGTTTTCTCGAAATTGTGTCTTTTCATTGTCAATCATTTTAAAATGGAGAGCTGCATTCTTTTGCCAGAGCAATCGTTGTGAGATTCAAATAATAATAAAAAATATTAATGGTACCACGGCTCCCTCTATTCTGTTACAAGTTGGTGCACAGCTGTGTCAGAGGAAAGAGTGCCACCTACTGAAGCATGGGCATCAGTTCTCCATCCTGGGAACTGGAGACAGGAAGTGGCAAGGAACACGATCCTTTAGAGGTTGATGGAGAGGCCACTCCAACATTCATATCGACAAATGTTGATTGCTGTTTTGTAGAAAACCATCATCAGACCTGACCAGAATGGAGAGTTGTTGTAGGCTTAATGTGCCAAGTCTCCTGACAAAGAATTAGCAATGAAGATAATAAATAAAGGAGATGATGTTGGTACTAGCTGCTTCCAGACATCCCTCGTCTGCCTCAGCTTTGTTCGTTCCAAGTAATTAAATCGCTCCATCTAATTAAAGCACTACATTGCTATTAGCTCTAGGTATATTTATAACACATGCCTTGAGATGACATTTCCAATGAAGACTGATCTAACCTTTGTTTTTGGATAGGTTATATTATAGACTTTACCTTTTATTAAGTAAAGCTGTTGAGTTCTCATTGCATCAGGGTATTTTCCCCCATGTATGCCATAATATAATGAAAATTCATTTCCTTTTTGGGTAGAATTATGTGATCATTTACTGGTGTGTCATTTATAGCTATGTTATCTTACTTTCCTATACATTTTTAGTGTGCAGAGATGATAAATATGTTTAAGATAAAATATGTTGAAATGGGTTTGCTTAGCTATTTGAATATTCTGCTGCATTACCATGGAGTGTAAAAATCCTAGTTTTCTTTCTATATTTGAAATAAATAGCAAATTTACTATTTCTAACATGCAGACTTGACAATTCATTTCTGAAAAATTAAGTTTTTTTAAAAAATTTCTTGTTTCAGTTTTGTAGAGTTGCTTATAATTTGGTACATGCAAAATTAGCTTCAGTAATCCCTAAAGAGGGACATTTGTGTGAGCTGGTAAACCTGTGGGCAGAGGACTTTTGTTTGCAGTGCTCTCAGATCATGTGAGGGGAAAGCAGCAGCATCTGATATGTTTGCCAGTTCAGTTTCGCCTTGATTTCCTCCTGAATAACTGAAGTATTCAAGATAAAATTATTTTTTAAAATAAGTGTATTTGGTTTGAATTTTTATCTTTCTCTTTTCTCTTATTCTTTCCATAAGTCTGTTTACTGATAAACAGGGGAACTTTGCTTACCCATTCAAGTGCCATTACCGTGGAAAATGTTTCCAGCAAAAATGTTTGATATTGCCATTAGGCTGTTTAAAGTAGCCATGAATCTAAGCAAGTGGACATACTTACATGGTATTTAGATACAGGTAGAAAATAACTATGATTTACAAATGCTTTTTACATAATAGCAAAACAAACCCAGATGAAAGTTGTTAAGACTATGAAACTCAGAAAGCAAATAAAACATCTACAATGAACAAATTTCTTTTCTTCTCTGTATTTTTTAATTAAAAAAAAATCTTCTCTCAAACTTTTCATAAATCCAATTCAACTTTTTAATAGTAATGAAGTATACAATTTTATGATGTGGTCTTATTTACTATTTTATTTTCTCCCATCACCACCTTGTTGGTTTCTAGGTAATGTTGAGTCGACTCTGACTCATAAAGACTGTGCAAAACAGAACAAAACACTGCCCAGTCCTGGACCATAATCACAATCATTTTACACTTGAGCCCATTGCTGCTGCCACTGTGCCAAGCCATCTCCTTGTGGGGGGTGGGGATGGGGGGCGGTCTTCCTCTTTTTTGCTCACCCTCTACTTTACCAAGTATGATGTCCTTCTCCAGGGACTAGTCCATGCTGATAATATGTCTGAAGTCTAAGATACTAAGTCTCAACACCCTGGCTTCTAAGGAGCATTCTGACTGTATGCTTCAAACACAGATTTGTTTGTTCTTCTTGTTGGCAATGGTACTTTCAATATTCTTTGCCAATACCTTAACTCAAATGCATCAATTCTTCTACAGTCTTTCGTATTACTTGTCCAACTTTCATAGGCATATGAGGCAATTGAAACCACCATGGCTTAAGTTAGGTGCACCTTAGTCCTGAAACTGATACATTTGCTGTTGAACACTTTCAAGAGGTCTTTTGCAGCAGATTTGCCTATTGCAATACATTGTCTGATTTCATGACTGCTGCTTCCATGAGTGTTGATTTTGGAGCCAAGCAAAATTGAAGTGTTTGACAACTTCAGTTTTTCCCCATTTATAATTATGATATTTATTGAATATCCAAGCTTCAAAAGCTTTTATAGAACAAAGAAATGATCAAAGAAAAAAGAATATTATAATCACATTGAACTCCTGTAGAAAATTTCAAGTGGAGAGATACCTTTTCAAAACCTGTGAATAAGTGCAACAATATTATTAGCTTTCCAAGAATTTGAAATTTGACCCTGGTTATAGCAGTCAAGAAATCAAAAGATGTATTGCATTAGGCAAATCTGCTGCACAAGACATTTTTAAAGTGTTGAAGACCAAGGATGTCAGCTTGAGGAGTAAGGTGTGCCTGACCCAAGCCATGGTATTTTCAATAACCTCATATGCATGCAAAAGTTTGACCGTGAATAAGCAAGACTGTACAAGAATTGATTCTTTTGAATTATGGTGTTGGAGGATAATATTGAAAGTGCCATGGGCTGCCAAAAGAACCAAGAGATGTATGTTGGAGGAAGTGCAGCCAGAGTGATCCTTGGAGGCCAGAATGGCCAAACTTCGTCTCTCATACTTGGGACATATTGTCAGGAGGGACCAGTCTCTGGAGAAGGATGTCATGTTTGGTAAGGTGGAGGGTCAGAATAAATGAGGAAGACCCCCAGCAAGATGGATTGGCAAAGTGGCACCATCAATGGGCTCAAGCGTGGCAACAATTGTGAGGTTGGCCCAGCAGTGTTTCGTTCTGTTCATAGAGTCACTATGAGTCGGTACCGACTCACTGGCACCTAACAACAACAAATTCCTCATCTTAGGGAGTCCTAGTAATATAGTGGCTTATGAGTTGGGCTGCTAACCCCAAAAGTCTTTTGTTTAAATCTGCCAATCACTCTGTGGGGGAAAGAAGAGGCTTATTGTGCCTATAAAGATTTACAGTCTCAGAAACTCTATACAGGAACACTATGAGTCAGAATGGACTCAACAGCACACACCTACCACTACCCCTCATGTCACACTTTAGATTTCTTATTGTAACAGTTATGTTCATTTCCCTGTGTTTGTATGAAAGACCTGGTGGCCTCTTTCCTTGTTGTTGTTGGTAAATGCCATCAACTTTGTTCTGATTCAAAGCGACTCTGTATAATAGGGTTTCCAAGGAGTAGCTGATGGGCTTGAACCACTGGCCTTGCAGTCAGCAGTCCAGTGCTTATCCTACAGTGCCACACTAGGACTCCATAAAAGACATTATTTTAATCACTTAGTGTTTGTTATAAAAGTATATACCAAACACTGTTAAGTCAAGAAACATCTAACACAAACATACATATATGGTGGTGGTGATTGTGTGCTGTGGTGGCAGTTCTGACTCATAGAGACTCTATACA
>NW_006408563.1:5008177-5030856 GCF_000296735.1 Chrysochloris asiatica | reverse complement strand
TTTCTTTTTGTGTAAGGTATGTGTGTCTTGCAGGCAGCTTATTGAAGGGTCTTGCTTTGTTATCCATTCTGCCACTCTCTGTCTCTTCACTGCTGCATTCAATCCATTGACATTGAATGTAGTTATCAATAGGTATAAATTAATTGCTGCCTTTATGCTAATTTTTGGTAGTGCTGTTCATTCCTTTGTTCTTCATGCCTTCTTGTGATGACTTTGTTGTTTTTGTGCTATTTCTTGTTGGTTTCTTTTTAGTTTTCATGTTTGCTTATTCTGCTTGGAAGTTCATTTTCATGGTAATTTGTGAAATATTAACTTTCTTTGGGGTTACCTTATAGTTGATTAGCTTTTCTCTCCATTTAAGACAATCTATTGTATCCTGTAGTTCACCTAACATCCTCACCACCTGGATCTCTGTTGCTATGTTTATCACTTCTTTGACACTGATATAATTTTGATCTTCGGTTGACCACCCAGCTCCTTTGAATTCGTTGTTGTAGTTTTGTTCCATTCTGGACTCTGCTATCCGTCATCTGAGTTCCAGGTGGTGTTGCCACGCCTGTCAATATCTGGTTGTTGTCTGTTCTTGTTGGTTTTCAGTCCAAAGAACTCCCTTTAGGATGTTTGGAAGTACTGGATTGATTTTCATTAACTCTCTTAGATTCTGTTTATCCTGGAATGTTTTGATTGCACCATTGTGTTTGATTGATAGTTTTTCTGGATAGATGATTTTTGGTTGGCATTTTTTTTTCTTTTGGGTTTTGTATATGTATCTCCATTGCCTTCTTGTCTGCATGTTTTTTCTGAATAGTCAGAACTTAATCTGATTTGCTTGCCTTTATAAGTGACATTTCTCTTTTCTCTGTCCACTTTTAGTATTCTCTCCTTGTCTTTGATTTTGGAGAGCTTGATTATTATATGTCTTAGTGACTTTCTTTTGGGGCCTGTCCTTCCTGGGGTACATTCAGCTTCTTGAATGTTTATCTTCTCATCTTTCAAGATGTTAGGGACATTTTCTTCCAGAAGCTCTTCAATAATCTATCTCCTCTGTGGCCTTCTGTGATTCTTCCTGTTCTGGACTGCCAGTAATTCTTAAGTTGTTCCTCTTCATGTTATCCAGCATGAATCTTAGACTCTCTTTAGATTTTTTGTTATCCTTATTTCATCTTGTTCTTCTATCTTAGCAGTATTAAGAGATTTGTCTTCCATAGCACTAGTTCTGCCTTCCATCCCTTTCATTGTATTGTCCATTTCTGAGTATTTATTATTAATCATCTGGACGTCTTTTTGCAGGTTTTGAATTGTTTCCAATGCTGTATCAATCTTGTTTGATTGCTCTTGTAGTACTTTCCTGACTTCTTCCTTGTTTTCCTCCACCCCTTTTCAGAGCATTTGAATTTGTTTCCATATCATTCTTCTGAATTCCTTCTCAGGCAAATCCAAAACCTGCTTTTCCTCTTCTGGGGAGCCTTTGTCTGTCTCCAGTGCATTTGTCTCAGTTACGGTTTTCTGGTTTTGGATATATTTTGATATTTTGATTTCGTTTTTTGTTTTAGAGATCTTTTGTTTGTCATTTCCTCTAGTTTTGTGGGGGTTTTTAATGCCTAAATGGATATTTGCTGTTGTGTTTTTAAGCTTACTGGGTGTCTCCTGGTGGATAGAATCAGGAGATAGGCTTCCATTTTTACATGTAATGTTTAGCAGCTCTTATTGGCTCTTGTCTCAATGGTGGAATAATATGGAGTATGCTTGAAGCTTGGCTGTATGGCTACTATTGCTGTCTCTTCTTGGGTAATGTAGGGAGAAAAAGCTCCCACCTCAAGGAAGAATGTGTGATCAAAACGCCCAAAAGTAGAAGCAATATAAAAGCAGAGACAAGAATGTACACTTTGAAGCAAAAATAAAATTGTGTGTTTGCACCGTAGAAACCTCCAGTAGTGCATTGGGGTGTCCACTCGCTCAGACCCCTCCCCTAGTCACCACCTCAAAGATGCGCAGATAGATAATTCAGATATTACTGGGAGAAAGATTGTGTAATTTTTTTGTCTCTGAAGGTTAGTTAAGTATCTGCGTGTGCACAGTGTAATTTGAAATAGTTGTGTCTTTTTATGTTGGGGTTTTACAGATTGTTCATATGGTTTGTCTGTCTGCCCAAATCAGCTTTTTTTCTTTCCAGGTAGGCAGGAGTTAATGGTCCCGCACAAGTTAACTTTGGGGCTGTGACTTACAGGCAGAAGTCAAAAGCAGCAGCCAAAGGATTTGCCCATGGACATCTGGGGCTCTTTCTGTGCCATGGGAGAGCTGTGGTCTCAATGCTGGACTTTTTTCTGGGGTGCATCAATTCTTCTGCAGTCTTTATATTCACTGTCCAACATTTACTTGTTTATGAGGTTATTGAAAATAACATGACTTGTTTCAGGTAAACCTTAGTCCTCAAACCAGCATCTTTGTTTTTGACTATTTTAAAGAGGTCTTGTACACCTAATGGCTGCTGCTTCTGTGAGTGATGATTGTGGATCCAAGCAAAATGAAGTCTTTGACAACTTGAATCATTTCTCCATTTATCATTATTATATTTATTGGTTCCATTGTTAGAATTTTAGTTTTCTTTACATTGGGGTGCTATCCATACTGAAGGCTGGTCTTTGATCTTCATCAGTTAGTATTTTAACTCCTCTTTGCTTTCAGCAAGCAAAGGTTGTATAATCTGCATATCACAGGTTGTTAAAGGAACCTCCCTCCAATCCTGATGCCACATTCTTTTTCATGTTCTCCAACTTCCTGAATTATGTTTAACATACAAATTGAATAACTATGGTAAAGAAAATGCAACCCTGGCACACACCTTTCCTGATTTTAAACCATTAAGTATTTTAGTATTCCCTGTTCTTTTTGGACTCTATAAGGTTCTTAATGAACAAAATCTAGTGTTCTGGAATACTCATTCTTCACAGTGTTATCCATAGCTTGACATGATCCCCACAGTCAAAACCCATTGCAAAGTCAATAAAATACAGATAAATACCTTTCTGGTATTCTCTGCTTTCAACAAAGGTCTATCTGACATCAGTAATGATATCTCTATTTCCACACCCTCTTCTGAATCTGACTTGAGTGTCTGGAAGTTATCTATTGATGTACTGCTGTTTTTAATTATCTTTAGCAAAAATTTACTTTTCTCTTATATTAAAGATACTGTTTAATGTTTTTCATATTCCACTGAGTCACCACTCTTTGGAATGGGCACACAAATGGATCTCTTCCAATCAGTTGGCCAGGTAACTGTCTTCTAAGTTTCTTGGCATAGCTGAGTGAGTGCCTCCAGTGCTGCATCAGTTTGTGGAATGATTCCAGTTTGTTTTCTGTCAATTCCTGGAACCTTGTTTTTCGCCAGTACCTTCAGTGCAGCTTGGACTTCTTCCTTCAGCACCATCAAGTTCTTGATCATCCGCTTCCTCTGAAATCATTGAGCAGTAACCATTTTGTGTGTGTGTGTGTGTGTGTGTGTATCATTTACTTTGTTTATCTCCCATCTTATTTTGATGATTTCAATGTCACTCTGTATTTTGTCCATGAAATCCTTCAGTATTTCAAGTCAAGGCTTGAATTTTTTTCTTCTTCAGTTCTTTCTGCTTGGGAAATGCTGTATGTGTTCTTCCCTATTGGTTTACTAAATCCAGGTCTTTGCATATTTCATATAAACCTGGAGTTTGTCTTGTCAAGCTGTACTTTAAAATTTTCTGTTAAGCAATTGTCTTCATGTCTTTCATTTGCTTTAGCATCTTTATGCTGGAAAGCAAGTTTCAAACTCTTATCTGAATCCATTTTGATCTCTCCCCCCGCCTTTTTTAAAAAATATTTTATTGTGATTTGAGTGAAAGTTCATAGGGCAGATCATCAGTTTTACATTCAACAAATCCTACACCTTGTTTCATAATAATGATTATAATCCCCTCTATGAACCATCAGTTAACAGTATTTCTCTCTATTCATTTTTTTTTTTTTTTAAACAACACCACCACCACCACTCAGGCATATATAATAATTTACGCCACCAAAGGACACATTCTGCAAGTCTGCCTTCTGGCCGCCAGCTCTCAGTCCCTCTCTTTCCATGAATCTAGAGTCCTCAGCTGCTCCCTCTCTCCATGTCCCCACCTCTGCCTCCATCTCTGGTGTCACTGCTTCCTTTACAATTGTGGCAGTCTCCCCCTTTTCATTTTAATGCCCTTTTGCTTTCTTCCTGTATGATGTCCTTGATGTCATCCCCCAGCTCTTATGGTCTTCAGTCATTGGTGTTTAAGATATTAAATCTGTGCTTGAGATGGTCTTTAAATTCAGGTTGAATCTCTTCAAGCTCATATTTTGACTCTCCTCGACTTGTTTTAATTTTCTTCAGCTACAGCCTGAATCTCTGTTAGCGTAGTGGTTATGAATCGGGCTGCGAACTGCAAGGTCATCAGTTCGAAACTACCAGCCGTTCTGCGGGAGAAAGATGAGGCTTTCTGCTCCCGTAAAGATTTATAGCCCCGGAAACCCTGTACAGGGTCACTATGAGTCAGAACAGACTCCATGGCACATAACAACAACAACAAAGGAGCTCTGGTAGCGTAACAGCTGGTAGTTTCGAACTGCTGACCTAGTGGTCCACAGCCCGATTCATAACTTTCTGCTCCTTTTAGGTGTATTTTAAATGAATCTTTTCCTTGGTAGGACGAAATTTCAAAGTGTTTACTTCATACCATGGTAAGAAATGAAAAGTGCAGGTCTAGTCAGTAAGCCGTACATAGTAATAAGTGCTTTGTGTTCCTAGACTCTTGCTCCATCTTCCTTATTTGGTTCATTGTTGTTGCTGTTAAGTGCAGTGGCCTTGTAAGTCCTTGTCACTTTCATCTGCATATCACAGTTTGTTATTGAGTCTTCCTCCAATCCTGATGCCACGTTCTTCTTCATATAATCCAGCTTGCTCAGCATAACGACTGGACAAGTGTGGTGACAGAACATAACCCTAGTGTATTCTTTTTCTGATTGTAACCACTCATCATCCCCTTGTTCTCTTCGAATGACTGCCTGTTGGTCTGTGTTCCCCATAAGCACAATCAAGTGTTCTGGAAAACCTGTTCTTCACAATGTTGTCCATAGCTTGTCATGATCAACACAGTGGAAAGACTTGCATCTGTTAGTAATTGACCACAAAGTATTTGTGCATCCTAGAATTGCTTGTGTTCTTAAAGTCCCCCACACATTTATCTCTTTAGATAATTTTTTCCCCTATTGGATAGATAAACATGTATACTAACTTTTATTTTCATGTGGCAAAGATAATTTTCCAAAACTCACACTCCATCCTACCCCTTTTTTTACACTATACCGTACTCCTTCCAGCAATTTTGGCCAGCCTTTGTAGTTAGCAGTAGACTTCTGCATGCAGCTTTCAAACCTGTTTACAAAAGTTTCCTTATAGATATTCATAGTATTTCTTTGCATTTTAAAAACGATTATGTATCTGAAAGAAATTACAAGAATTGTTACATTAAAATATTTTCAATATGAAATAAAAGAACCACCATATTTTTTAAAAGTGGGAAATAATATTTGTAATCTTAGTACTTTATTATACATGCTCTGGTAGCATAGTGGTTACAAATTGGGCTGCTAATCTCACAGTCAGCAGCTCGAAACTTCCAGGTGTTCCACGGGAGAAAGATGAGGCTTTCTGTTTCCATGGAGATTTACAGCCTCAGAAACACTGTGCAGGGTCACTATGAGTTGGAACCGACTTCATGGCACATAACCACCACCATCCATTTTTATGGGAGCCCTGGTAATACAGTGGCTAAGTGATTAATTACTAACATAAAGGTTGGCAATTTGAAACACCAGCTGCTCTGCAGGAGAAAGATTTGTCAGACACTTCTGAAAAGATTGCATTTCTGGAAACCCTGTAGGACAGTCTTACTTTGTCTTATAGGGTCGTTTTGTGTCAGAATTGACTCAGTGTCAATGTACTGGGTTTTTTATTGATCCATTGTTATTGACAAGTTGCTTTTTTCCTTTTGGTCTCATTTCCATAAATTTTTGTACACTGTTGTTATAGAGAACAATTTTACTTTCTGATACTTATGTACACCTACTCCCCAGTCAATTCAGGATGATGTCAGAAGAATTTTATATGTCCTTACATAAGATTTATAATTAACACTGGAAGACACATTTTCACAATTTATTATCTGTACTCATGGTAAAATACAATCATAGTGTTTGAAGATAGGTGCATGAGTCAGAGTTTTACAGTTTCCCATTACTGTACTCGTATCCCATTCCCATTGCTAGTAAAGCACATTTCCTACCAGATTTACTACAACCGTCAGTTAAAGACTGCATAATGTTTGAGGTAGATGCATGCTGTGGTTTGCTGTTCCTCTTTTATTAGATGTTTAATAATTTTTTTAAATTTTTGCCATTGTAAACATTCTGGTGAACATTCTTGCATACTTAGGATTTCTGTATTTTTAGATTAGAATTCAATAAGTAAAATAAGAGGTTAATATAATATTTTTATTATTCTTAATTCTGTGAGAGTTGATACCGGAAGCAAATTGGTTTCATAGTTTTGATTTTCTTCCATGTACTTTGTTCAATGATTTTTGGACACTTAATTTTTCCTTTATTAAAGAAAGAGGATTATGGTTAGAGCATCTGACTTGCATGAGCTGTTGGTCTTTGCAGAGGAGAATGTACATTTGATGCAGTGAGGCCCAAGAGAGAGGGACGGGGAAGGGAGGACCCTGACAGGACACTGGATAGATGCAAAGCAAGCAAAATGAAACTTGAATTGATTTTCCATTTTATTCCTGGCATTAGTCTTGATCAAAAAAACCACCTCTAGATGTAAAAGTGGGAATAAACTTGTGACTTTTGATGTTCTTGTTGTCAGGAGCCATCTAACTGGTTCTGACCCTATGCACAAGAGAACAAAACACTTCCTGATCATGTGCCATCCTCACAATTGTTATATATTTGAGCCCATTGTTCCTGCTACTGTGTCTATCAATTTTTTTTTTTTGGGGGGGGGGCCTTCACCTGTATTGCTGACCCTACACTTTTCCAAGTATAATGTCCTCCTCCAAGTACTGGTCCCTCCTGGTAATATGTCTAAAGTACGAAAGATGTAGTCTAGCCATCCTCTCTTTATAGGACCATTCTGGGTATACTTCCTCCAAGAATGATTTCTTTGTTTTCTTAGCTGTCTGTATTCTTCTCCAAAACCATAATTCAAATGCATACATTCCTCTAAGGTCTTATTCATTCATTTTACAACTTTCATATGCATATGACCTGTGCCCATTTTGTAACTGGGTTATTTGTCTTTTTCTTGTAGAGGTGTCGTAGTTTCCTATATATTTTAGAAATAAGTCCCTTATCTGATGTGTCATTGCAAAAGATTTTTTCCCATTCTGTGTGTTCCCTTTTTACTCTTCTGGTGAAGTCTTTTGATGCACGTAAGTTTTTAATTTTTAGTATGTCCCACTCATCTAGTTTGTCTACTTTTGTTTGTGTGGATTTCAAAATGTTTTGTAGTCTGTGTATTCCCTGAATAAGTGCCTTCACATTTGTCCCGATTTTTTCATTGATGGCCTTCATTATTCTGGGATTCACAGTTAGGTCTTTAGTCCATGCTGAGTTGGTTTTTGTATAAGGTGTGAGGTGAAGGTCTTGTTTCAATCTTTTGCATATCGTTTCCCAGTTCTGCCAGCACCATATGTTGAAGAGACTATAACCTCCCCATGTGATATATTTAGGTGTTTTTGTTTTTTTTCTCACATGCATATGAGGTGATTGAAAATCTATGGCTTTGGTCAGGCCCACCTTAGTCCTCAAAGCGGTATCTTTGCTCTTGAACACTTTATAGAGGTCTTTTGCAGCATATTTGCCTAATGCAATATGTCTTTTGATTTCTTGACTGCTGCTTACAAGAGCATTGCTTGTGGATCCAAGCAAATTAAAGATTGACCATTTCAATCGTTTTTCTATTTATATGACTGTGGTTTATTGGTCCAGTTGTGAGGTTTTAATTTTCTTTACATTGGGGTGTAATTCATACTGAAGACTGTAGTCTTAAATCTTCACCAGTATTTTAAGTCCTCTTCTCATTTAGTAAGCAACTTTATCATCTACATATTATAGGTTGTTAATGATCCTTCCTCCATTCCTGATGCCACATTCTTTTTCATATAATCCAGTTTATTGGATTATTTGTTCAGCCTCCAAATTGAGTTAGTATGGTGGCAGGATATAGCCCAGTGCATTCCTTTCTAGATTTTAATCCAGTCCATATCCCCTCGTTCTGTTTTAATGACTGCCTCATGGTCTATGTACATGTTCCTACTGAGCACAATTCAGTGTTGTAGAATATCCATTCTTTGCAATGTTATCATTAGTTAGTTATGATCCCCACAATCAAATGCCTTTAGACAGCACAAGTGAACATTTTGATTCTGGCGTTTCTGCTTTCAGCCAATATCCATGTGATGGTAGCAATGAAATCCCTTGTTGCACATCCTCTTCTGAATCTGACTTGAATTTCTGGCAATTCCCTGTCAGTGTACTAGTGAAACTAATTTTTAATTGTCTTCAGGAAATTTTTACTTGCTTATGATATTAATGATATTGTTAGATGATTTTCACATTTTGTTGAGTCACCTTTCTTTGGAATGGGCTCAAATATGGATCTCCTACAATTTTTGGTTGGCCAGGTAGATGTCTTCCAAATTTCTTGATACAGACAAGTCAGCGCCACCAGTGATGCATCAGTTCATTGACAGTTTTCAATTTGTATTCTGTCAATTCCTGGAACCTTGTTTTTTTGTCAATGCCTTAATTTCTGCTTGGATGTCTTCCTTCAATTCCATTGGTTAATGAACAGATGCTACCTCTTGAAATGATTTAACATCGACCAGTTCTTTGTAGCACTGTGACTGTGTATTCCTTCCATCTTCTATTGATGCTGTCTGTATCAGTCCATATTTTGCCCACAGAATCTTTCAATATTACAACCCACAGATTGTATTTTTCTTCAGTTCTTTCATTTTCAGAAATGCTGAGTTTGTTTTTCCATTTCTAACTCCAGGTTTTTACATATATCAGTAGAATATTTGACTTTGCCTTTTTGAGCTCTCCTTTGAAATTATCTGGTTAGCTCATTTATATCCAGTTGCTTTAGTTTCTCTACGCTGCATAGCAAGTTTGAGAAACTCTTCTGACATCCAGTTGCTTCTATTTATTTTTTATGTTTTCAGTGACCTTTTGCATTCTTCACGTACAGTGTTCTTAATGTCATGCCACAACTCTTCTGGTATTCTGTCATTGTTGTTGTTAAGTACCATGGAGTCGGTTCGGACGCATAGTGACCCTGCAAAGGGTTTCCAAGGCTGCAAATATTGATGGGAGCAGAAAGCCTCATCTTTCTCCCAAAGAACAGCTGGTAGTTTCGAACTGCCAACCTTGAGATTAGTAGCCCGGTTCATGCTGCCAGAGCTCCTTAGTGTTTAAGTAATCAAAGCTGGTCTCTAAATCCAGGTGGGATATACTTAAGGTCATTTTTGACTCTCGTGGACTTGTTTTGATTTTCTTCACCTGGGACTTGCATATGAGCACCTGGTGGTCTCTTCCACAGTCTGCTCCTGGCCTTGTTTTGGCTGATAATATTCAGCTTTTCTATCAGATCTTACCACACTCAATTTGATTCTTATACATTCCATCCAGTAAGTTTTATGTGACTAGTCACCATTTATGCTGTTGAGAAAAAGTATTTGCAATGAATAAGTCATTGGTTTTGCAAAATTCTGTCATGCAATCCCCGACACCATTTCTATTACCAAGGCCATGGTTTTTCAACTGCTCATTCGTTTTCTTTGTTTCCAACTTGTACTGGTAATCACCAGTAATTACCAATGCATCTTGACTGCTTGTTTGGTCAATTTCAGACTGGAAAAGCTGGTAGAATTCTTTAGTTTCTTCATCACTGGCTTTAATAGTTGGTGTGTACATTGGAATCATATTGGTATTAACTGAACCTCCTTGTAGGCATTTGGATATTATCCTATCACAGACTGCTTGCACTTCAAGATAGATCTTGAAATGTTCTTTTTGACAATGACTGCAACACTATTCCTCTTGGGTTTGTCATTCCCAGCTTAGTAAGCCATGTGATTGTCCAATTCAGAATGACTAATAACAGTCCACTTCAGTGTACTAATCCTAGGATATTAATGCTTATGCATTCCATTTCATTTTTGGTTACTTTCAATTTTCCTAGTTTCATACTTCATACGTTACATGTTTAGATTATTATTGGATGTTTGCGGCATTTCCTTCTCATTTTGATTAGTGCCACAACAGCAAATAAAGGTTCCAAAAGTTTAACACCATCCATATCATTAAGATCAGCTCTGGAATGGCACTGTAGGATAAGCATAAGACTGATAAACTGCAAGGTCAACAGTTCAAACGCACCAGTTTTTCCTTGGAAACCCTATACACGGTTACTCTGAGTCAAAACTGACTGGATGATACTTAGCAACAACAACTACTTTGAGACGGCAGCTCTTCTCCAGTTGTATTTTCAGTCACTTCTAATTGAAGTCTTATTTCCTGGCACTATATCTGTCAATGTTCCACTGCTTTTCATAAGGATTTCAGCTGTTAACCATTCAGAAGTGGTATGCTTTTCCTTCTTCCCAGTCTAGCTTAGTCTGGAAGTTCAGCTGAAACCTATCCCTCATGAGTGACCCTGCTGGTATTTGAAATATCAGTGGCCACTGCTTCCCATACCATAGGAACACATAAGCCACCACAGTATGACAAACTGACAGACAGGTGGTAGAAACTTGACTAGAATTTACAAGTGATAGAGATCCTACCAATCAAATGGTGCATTTATTTATAGAAAACTTTAAAAAGAAACAGGAATGGTCTGTGAGTTTATAAAGACTGGACTATGAATTGCATACTTTTAGAGAAGATGTAAACAGCGTTCATAGCTAACAACCTAGTGTTTCTTAGGCTTTTACAAAGAAGAAGTTTAGCATTCACGGCACATTATTAAAGAACTTTCATTGCGTAGCAACCCTACAAGTCTATAAAAATGATTTCTTAAATATCATCTACTCTTTTATGTAATAGGCATTCAATACTACACCATTTATCTGAACGAATATAGCCATGTGCAGATAAAGAATGAAACCTATGAGTTGTGATCCAGCATTATAATGTGGTGAATTGATTTTCACATGTTGAGTATCATTGCCCACTATATATATTTAAATTGGCTATAGCTAAGTCTAAGGAGCTCTGGTAGCATAGTGGTTACGAATCGGGCTGCGAACCGCAAAGTCACCAGTTCGAAACTACCAGCTGCTCTGCAGGAGAAAGATGAGGCTTTCTGCTCTCGTAAAGATTTACAGCTTCAGAAACCCTGTATAGGGTCGCTATGAGTCGGAATCGACTCCACAGCACATAACAACAACAATAGCTAAGTATATGGAGCTCTGATAGTGTAGTGGTTACAAGTGGGGCTGCTAACCTCATGGTCAGCAGTTTGAAACTATCAGCAGTTCCACAGGAGAAAAATGAGGCTTTCTGCTCCTGTAAAGGTGTCTATTCTCAGAAACCCTATGCAGGGTGACTTTCAGTCAGAACTGACTGCACGCCACACCACCACCACTATTGCTGTTGTTAAGTGCCATCGAGTCATTTCCAACCCATAGCAACCCTGTATAGGGTTTCAGAGGAGCAGCTGGTGAGCTTGAACTGCCAACCTTGCAGTTCAAACAGCTTTGCAGTCTGGCATATTAACCCACAGTGTCACACCAGGACTCTACCACCACCATAACTAAGTATATATAGCTAAGAAAGATGGTAGAAGAATTGATACTTTTGAGTTATGGTGTTGAAGAAGAATATTGAAAGTACCGTGGGCTGCCAGGAGAACCAACAGATCTGTGTTGGAAGAAGTGTGACCAGAGTGCTCCTTGGAGACCAGGATGGCCAAACATCGTCTCTCATCCTTTGGACATATTGTCAGGAGGGACCAGTCACTGGAGAAGGATATCATGTTTAGTAAGGTGGAGGGTCAGAGAAAAAGAGGAAGACCCCCAGTGAGATGGATTGGTAAAATGGCAGCATCAATGGGCTCAAGCATGGCAACAATTGTAAGGTTGGTCCAGGACTGGGCAGTGTTTTGTTCTGTTGTGCATAAAGTTACTATGAGTCGGTACTGTGTCAATGATACCTAACAACAACAACAACTAGTTAAGTATCATCTTATTGTCTAGAGTAAACTGCATTTTTGAAGTGGTATTGCTTTCAGCTCGCCAAGACTATAGTAAGGGTATTTGGTGGTGCTGTGGAATCAGCACTAGACTGCAAACCACAAGTTCCACAGTTAAGACCCACCAGCTGCCCCTTGGAAACGCTATATGTGGTCGCTATGAGTCAGAACCAACTGGATGGCACTTAATAACAACAACAGTGTAACCAGGAGAGTACTGATGGCACAGTGGTTGCGTGTTTTGCTGTTAATAGAGAAGGTTAGCAGTTAGAACCCTCCAGAAAATACCAGTGATCTGCTCCCCTGAAGATTATTGCTGTTGTTGTATTACATTGAGTTAGTTTCAGTGTTTGTGACCCTGGATAGGGTTTCCAAGAAGCGGATGGTAGGTTTGAATCTCCAACCTGAAGATTAGCAGACCTGTTTATCCTACAGTGCAACACCAAGATGCCCCACTAAAGGCTGCAGCCTAGAAAACCCTATCAAGTAGTTAGTTATATTATTTTGTATAGGGTCCTTATGAATCCAAATAAACAGAATGGCACATACCAGCAATGAAAATAGACATCATGAATGTAACTTCAAACCAGTTCATTGGTTTATCAGCTAAATGTCATCAGAATCATGCTCCGATTTTGTTTGGCTTTAACTAACTATATGTTAATGTCTCAAATTTTTTATGAGTCAATATGTAAGTTGATTGGAATGATGATGCAAAGTGTATAATAGCATACTGCGTAATTGTTTGCTCCTTTAGGCTAAGAGTTGTTGTTGTTGTTCTTGTTAAGTGTCGTGGAGTCGATTGCGACCCATAGAGACCCTGTATAGAGTTTCCTAGGAGCAGCTGGAGAGCTTGAACTGCCGACCTTGCGATTCAAATGGCTTTGCAGTCTGACGCATTAACCCGCAGCGCCACACTTATTGCTTGGTCCTGTTCTGCCCTTCTTTGTTTATTGGATATCGGGATTCTACCTGACAAGGCATCCAGCCCAGAGTTGATTGCTCATTAGCTTTGCTAATTTGGGTAAGTGACTCTTAACTTCTTCTGTGACCAGCTCTATCTCCAGCAAATTGTGTTAATAATCCTGACCTGCCATTGAAAAATTAGTGCCAACAGCACTTTGTCACTCCAGCTAGTGAGGGTAAGAAGTAGCCAGGCATCAAGTTTTGGGGTCCAAAAATTCAGAAATGTGATCAGCAAAAGTCTCAATTATTTGAGTAGAAATTGTAGGACAACATCTCAGCAATAGTTTTAGATTGCAAGTCTGGTACAGATAATTATTTATGGTGGAGATCATGTGAAAACATAAAAGTTAGATATTCCAAGAATTCTGGCCAACTGAAGACCAGTTTTTCTAGAAAAGAATTTCTAGCAAAATAGCTGATTAATAACCTGCAATATGCAGATAATAAAAACTTGGTTGCTGAAAGTGAAGAGCACTTAAAATACTTACTGATGAAGCTCAAAGAGCACAGCCTTTGGTATGGATTGCATCTCAAGGTAAAAAAGACAAAATCCTCACCACTGGACCAATAAACAGCATCCATATCAATGAGGAAAAGATTGAAATTTTCCAAGACCTAATTTTGCTTGGATCAACCATTAACACTCATGGAAGCAGCAGTTAAGAAATCAAACGACACATTGCATTAGGTTAAATCAGGTGCACAAGATGTCTTTAAGGTGTTGAATAACAAATATGTCAGTTTGAGAACTAAGGTGCGCCAGACCTAAGCCATGGTATTTTCAGTAACCTCATATGCATGCAAAAGCTGGCCAGTGAATAAGGAAGACTGAAGAAGAATTGATGCATTTGAGTTATGGTGTTGGAGGAGAATATTAAAAGTACCACGGACTGCCAAAATAACAAGCAAATTTGTGTTGGAAGAAGTGCAGCCAGAGTGCTCCTTGGAAGCCAGGATGGCTAGACTTTGTCTCTCATACTTCAGACATATTGTCAGGAGGGACCAGTCACTGGAGAAGGATATCATGTTTGGTAAAGTGGAGGCTCGGAGAAAAAGAGGAAGAGCCTCAACATGGTGGATTGGTACAGTGGCAGCATCGATGGGCTCAGGTGTAGAAACTATTGTAAGGTTGGTGCAGGACTGGGCAGTGTTTTGTTCTGTTGTGTATAGGGTCACTATGAGTTAGTACGGACTCGATGGCACCTAACAATGATGATTGTAGTAGTGATTAAAATAGCAATGATTACTATTGCTATTAATAAACTTTATTCTGCACTTAATCTTTACCATGCACTGTGGTAAATACTTTTATATTTATAGTCAAATTTGATTCAGTCATGTTATTCTTAGGTAGGTATCATCTCTTACAAAACAAATAAACCAGTACAAAAAGAGTTACGTGAAATATTGTCCAAGTGGTAGGTAAATACTCTACCTGAATCTAGGACCTGAAATTGAACTATTATTCTCTCACTGAATTATGTATCTTCTGTTTATCCTTCCAAATCCATTTTTAACCATCCAGGCCCAGAAAGTATGGCAACCCCTCTGTGCTACAGTTATCTGGTTCCTTGGTTTCCAGTTGTGTTCAGCCACTGTGGAGGGATAGGTAGTTTTGACTGGAAAACACTGGACAGGAAGAGAGCAGGAAGAGAAATCCTTGTCCTGGTTCCTTCCTTGCGTCATGGTGTGTATCTCTTTCTCCAGGGCTACTGCTATTGTCAGGAATCCCTCTCTAGGCTTCTGGTACCCGTTCTTTTCATTTCAACCCTTGGTGATGATAAGTTTCCAATGAGAAATATTGCACTGTCCATTTTTAGTTTTCATAAATCCTGCCAGAGTTTTACAAGTAGACACTGTATTGAATTAGCTTCAATTACTCATTTGGGATGGGACATCTTGTCTTGCCAGTATTCTGATTGATACACTGTTGTTGTTATTAAGTGCTGTTGAGTCGGTTCTGATTTACAGTGACGCTGTATAGGGTTTGAACCACCAATCTTGTAGTTAGTAATCAAGTGCTTATCCTACTACAGCATCACACCAAGACTCCAATGGATACACTAGCTCTTCTATATAAAGAACATGAAATACACTAAAATGGGTGTTTGACTTTCTGGCCAAATCCAGTTGTTAACAAAGTAATTCTGACTCACAGTGACCAATAGGTATGCATGTCAGAGTAGAGCTGTGCTCTGTAGCATGTCAGTAGTATTTTTGGAAGTTGTTTCCAGGTCTTTCTTCAAGGTGACTCTGAGTGGATTGGCATTGCCGACCTTTCAGTCAGCAGCTGAACGCATTAACCGTTTGTGCCATTCTTGGACTTCTTAATTATCTATGAACCAAGAAGGCATAGACCTAATGGTTGTTGTTGTTGTTGTTAAGTGCCGTCGAGTTGATTCTGACCCGTAGTGACTCTGTATGCTAGTAGGTGACAAAGGATGCAGGGGCTATGGGCCTTGCCCTCAAATTACATAGGAAGATGATGTTTTTGAAAAACAATACAGGCGGCATTGACTAAGTGCCACATGATTTCAGAGACTAGAGAACACTCTAAGGCCTACTTTTTAGCAGGAGGAATGACTAAGTATTTTTAATAATGAGTAAGAAACTTTTAATGACTCATTGGAACAATTCTGCCAAAAATGGAAGAAGGAGTTTACAAAGTATGTTTTGGGGACAATGAACTGGCAAATCTGTATGAGATAAGGGCCTGTGAGGGGAAATTGGGGTGCCTTTTAAATCAATTTTCAGAAAAACTATTTTGAACCCCAGTTATTATAGGATTTATTATATGTATTTATTGTGGGGAGGAAAAAATGGGTTGAGGTAAATCACTATGCTCAAACCAGTAGTTTTTGGAGAGAAAGCTGAGCTTTCTTCATGTCAGACCTGTGGTTGTGCTTGGACACACCATGGTTGTAATTCATAGTCTTTGTTTAGCAACACTTTTATATGTAATTATCATTACTTAGTAATTATAGCAATGAAAATCTATTCTTTGGAAACTGTTCCAGTATTTAGAATACTGAAAATAAGTGTGCTCACTATTACTTGTCACAGTGATATTCCCAGTGCTTGGGTTTCTAAGAAATCAGCTTCTATTGTACTTCAAAATAAAACTGATGTCTAATAAAATTCTCCTTTTAGAGATTGTAGCTCTTTGTAAAGCCTGGGGGAAAATAAACCCACAACAACTTTAGATAAAAAAGAATATTTACAAGAAGACATACGTTCTTCTATTTAGAAATATTGAATGGGTAATCATAAACCCATCTCAGAGATAAATATTCTAGAGGTTTAAGGATATACTTTGCCTTATTTACAATTTAAAATCAAACAATTCTGACTCATAGTGACCACACAAGACATGGTAGAACTGCCTCATGGATTCCTAAGGTTGTAAATCTTCGTGGAAGCAGACTTACATCTTTCTCCAGTGAAACGGGAGTACTAGGCAGGAATTGCCAGCCTCTTAGTTAGAGGCACTTTAACCATTGTACCTCTAGGGCTCCTGATTGCTGTTGTTAAGTGTCACTGAGACAGTGCCAACTTAGTGAACCCTGTATAGGGTTTCCAATGAGTGGCTAGTAGATTTGAACTGCTGACCTTGCAGTTAACAGTCCAATGTTTATCTTACAGCACCGCACCAGGATTCCTGTTTGTTATTATTACGTGCTGTTCTGATTTGTAAGGATTCTCTATAAGGTTTCCAAGGAGTGGCTGGTGGTTTTGACCTGCTGACCTTGTGGCTCACAAACTGATGTGGTTCAGTGCTTTTCCTGCAGTGCCACACCAAGACTCCAGACTCCTGTGTAAGGAAGTCCAAATATAAACCTAAGAGTGCAGGGGTGGGGAGTGGGGAGGAGTGTGAAGAGAGGTATAGGAGGGAAACTCCTGTGTGTCCATGATTGGGTACATCCACTTAATCCTCTGTTTCTTCCCTTTTACAGTATTTCTTAGAAATCTATTGGGAATTCAACCTCAGCCTGTTTCTACTTAAGTATCTGGTGAAGTGTACTGGTTTCTACTACAGTCCACTTGGACCCTGTTACACACAGAGCCCCATACTGAAACCGCAGGACCACAGGGGGAGAGGGACATTGGAACTAGACTGTTTGCCATACTCTCTCTTTCTCTCTCATAAAGCCATTGCTTTAAATGAAAAATGGTAACAGGTCTGTCTTTTATCAGCTGTACCTGTTGTTGCTGTTAGGTGCCATTGAGTTGATTCTGACACTTGGCAGCCCAATGAGACAGAGTTGAACTGCCTCCATTGGGTTTTGTTGGCTGCCATCTTTGTAGAAGCAGATCTCAAGGCCTTCTTACCACTGAGAGGTTGGAGAGTCTGGGTGGGTTCAAATTACCAATCTTGGTTAGTGGCTAAATGCTTAATCATTGTGCCACCAGGGCTCCTTCAACTATAAAATTGTTATTGTTAAGTGCTGTCAAATCAATTCTAACTCATAGAGACTTTCTTTAGAGTGTTTAAGGAACAGTTGGTTGAATTGAACTGCCGATCTTGCAGTTAGCAGTCCAGTGCTAACGCTACATTCCCACACCAGGATCTAATATAATGATACAGAGTAAGGTAATAATGAATCCTTCCTACTTATGTAAATGGATTACATCATCACAATTCAGAACTCAAATTGCCTGGAAAACTCTTTAGCATTAGTGTATCATGATACTAGAGGCATTTCTGATTCCTGGCAATGGTAATAGTGTTATCTCTACTATATCTATAGAAGAGACTCAAAAATGCGTTCTTTCTAGTGTGATTTAAAAAAACGTCATGTCAGTAGTCTGCTATTCATTTCTTTCTTTCTCTGCATCTAGGTTCAAGGATTAAGCACTTCGTGTCTTGAAATGATGACTAACCTTGTCCTAGACTTTTATCAGTCATTTCTGAACACTTGCTGAACATTATTGCTTGAATATCCCATAGTCACCTCAATTGCAGCATTCCAAAATAGAACTAATTGACTTTCTATGAAGTTAGTGTCTTATATAGCTAAAGAAAAGTTGTGAAGATTACTACTGCCAGTTGCCTAGTTTTTCAGATTAGGAACTGCAAGTTCTTCGTGGTCTGTTTCTCAGCAAAATGCTCATATATATATATAACATTTTAGGTAAGATTTTGCTAACCTATTCTGAAGGCAATCCCAGGATACAATGTTAAACAGAACCCTGACTGAGTGTATGAAGTTGAAGGCCTGCTATCCAACATGTCATGCCTGGGCTCTGGTAGACTATTGCCCTGTAATGTTCCTCTGTGTCTTGTGCCCCTTGAAAGAATTCTCTAGTAATACTGATTTACTTATTTGCCCTCTGAAAGGGGCTGCCCCTTTCTTCAGTCTTTTGGTCATATAGCTCAACCCACGTGGAACGTTTTGGCCATTCTCTTTCCCCAGTGACCTTTGTCCATCCTTCAAAACCCAACCTATTAACACTTCTTCTAAAATTGAAATCATTTTTGTAAGATGCTTATTTTTAAAACGCTATTTTATGTTTTCATGGAGGAAAATCTGCTCTGGAATTCAACATTCTTTGAGGATTGTTGCTGTTAAGTGCCATGGAGTCAGTTCCCTGTACAGGGTTTCCGAGGCTGTAAGTCTTTATGGGAGCAGAAAGCCTCATCTTTCTCCTGCGGAACAGCTGGTAGTTCCGAACTGCTGAACTTGCAGTTCATAACCCGATTTATTTCTCTACCCAGATTTTTTTTTTTTTAAACCTCATTCCTGCTGGTCATTTGATCTTCATGTGTATCTTGAAAATCTTATATATGTACCAAAACGGGCTCTTTAATTAGTATTTTTGTTGATATGTTGAAAGCAGAAAATGCTTTCACTTTATTAAGATACATGTGGAACACGTTCTAGGCTTTCAAAATTGGAAATTTCTTTAGGTTAAGTGTTTTAAACACTTTAATTTTAAAAACATAAAGTAGTATATTCAAGTTTACTAAAATGTGAAAGAGGGAAAAGTGTTTTTACCCTAAAGATTATTCTTAGAGTAAATAAGACAAGTGGGTTTTTTGTTTGTTTTTGTTTTCCTTAAGACTATGGAATTTAGAAAACGTTAGGATACTCTGCAATCCATCTAAGGTTTATTGTACATGATAAAGTAATTAGAGTGGAATTTTGGTCTGAATGTATTTTGGCATGTATTCTTATGGTACTTTTGCAAACCAAATACTACTCCCTTAAGAAGTAGGGCATAAACATAAATGCAGCTGTAAGTGTCATTGTAAGCACTGGTGACTAGTACAATTATGTATCTGCTTTTTGTTACTGCTTCCAGGTACAGGTAATCATTGAAGGTTATTGATGAACAGCATTTTTAATTGGATGATTTAGGCAGGATTTATGCCAAGACGCCTAAAAGAGTTGCCATTCGATTCTCAAAAGGGCCTGGAGATTTTTTATTTGATTTTAAAATCATGAAACTCTAATTGGAGAAGAGTCACTTCTCTTGTATTTGACAACCACCTAATACCCATACTTCATCACTAAAAGTAAGATAGAAGCAAAAGGAGTGTTCCTTATTTCATTGGTTCTTGGAAGATTTGCTTAAATCTGTTTAGCAAATACTGAGATAAACTTGTTGAATAAATTGTTTTGCTCAGGTCCTCTGATATAAAATACACAATTCTTGAAGCACAGCAGTTTGTTAAGGAAGAAATACATCTATTGATAGGTTTATGTAAACTTGAGGCAATTACTTCATATTACTATCTCTTTTGATAACTGAGGTTATTCAAGAGAAATATTCACACTTTTCTGTTTGTTCCTCAAACAGTTTATAATTTTTGAAGGTAAAAATGTTTTTGACTTTATGCATATCTAATAGCAATGACCTGTGTGTGATTTTGTTTGGTGAAATACTATCAGTTAAGAATATTCATGTGTATTGCAAATTTGGGTCGCTTAACCCTTTGACCATATGTATTACTGGTCACCAGTCTACAGGTTAGCATTTGTGGGGTGATGGATTGTTTTTATGGGTATATGGCAGTTCTACCCAGGGTCTTATAAGTTCTATAAAATGATTGGGTGGAACTTACAAATAGGTGCTCTGGTAGCATAGTGGTTACAAGTCAGGCTGCTAACCTCAAGGTCAACAGTTCGAAACTAACAGCCATTCCGTAGTAGAAAGATGAGGCTTTCTGCTCCCATAAAGATGTACAGCCTTGGAAACCCTACGCAGGGTCTCTGAGTCAGAACCTACTCCATGGCACATCACCATCACCACACAGTCAGAATGCTCCTTAGAAGCTAGGATGGTAAGACTTAGTCTTACATGCTTAGGACAGGTTATCAGGAGGAAGCAGTCCCTGGAAAAGAACATCATGCTTAATAGAGAATCAGGGAAAAAGAGGAATGTCTTCAATGAGATGGATTGAAACAGTGGGCTGCAACAATGGGCCCAAGTATAACAAGCGTTGTGAGGATGGCACAGGACTGGGCTGTGTTTTGTTCTCTTGTGTGTAAAGTAACTATGCATTGACACTGAACAACAACAACAGCATAATAAGGTGAAACTAAGGGGATTGGACATGCAAATAAAGTGCTTAGCACCTTGTGGAAGTTGTGGTTATTAAGTGCCACCATGGCAGTTCTGACTCATAATGACCCTGTATAGGATTTCCAAGAAATTGCTGGTGGATTTGAACCACTGACAATGCAGTTAGTAGTTCAGTACTTATCCTTTAGCACCACACAAGGACTTCCCCGGTGGGGGTGGCACCATGCAAATAAGGTGTATGAAACCCTAACTAGAGGACTGGTTAGTTTTGCCATCTTGTTAGGCTTAAAGTGAGGAGTCAGCCCAGAGATGGAACAGGGAGACCTCATTACAACCAAGACCTAAGAGTTTGGAACAGAGCGTATCCTGGGCCTGTATGCTAAGAACTTATTGAGAGAGAGAGAGAGAGAGCAATAACACAGAAAACTGATGATAGCAGAACCAGGTGAAAGGTAAATGATGCCATGGGTTTCCTGGCTCATGGAACATGGCATCTAGAATGGGTGTACTGACTCACAGAACAAAAGAGCTGAGCATCTTAAGGCTGAGGTTTACTGAGGGTGTGGAGTGGCTCTGAGCACTGATGGTATAGCTAAAGAGCTTTGCCCCCACTTGTCTGTCAGTCTGTTGCACTGTGGTGGCTTGAGTATTGCTATGATGCTGGATATTATGAAACCAGTATTTGAAATACCTATAGGGTCATTTCAAACCTGTGCTGGACAAGTTTCAGTGGAGCTTCAGACTAAGACAGAAGAAAGAGAGGTGGGCTACTTGTGAATGTTTAGCCATAGAAAAATCTTATGAATAGCAGCAGAACATTGTCAAATATCATGTTGGAACATGAAGCCCTCTGGTAAGTAGACACTGAAAATATGACTAGGGAAGAGTCACCACCTCAAAGCAGTGATGACTGTAATGGTGTAAATGGAGTAAAGTTTTCAGAACCTTCATTTGATAATGGGGCACAATTCAAAACGAAGAGAAGCAGTTGTAAGCATCCATTAATAATCAGAACATGGAGTGTACAAAGTATGAATCTAGGAAAATTGGAAGTTATTAACAATGAAATGAAACACATAAAGATTGATATCCTAGGCCTTAGTGAACCGAAGTTCCGAGAGAAGGACATTGTGCTTGAGTAACACTGAGGGTCAGCAAAAAAGAGGAAGACCCCCAACAAGGTAGACTGACACACTGGCAGTAGCAGTGTGATGATGGCACAGGATCAGGCAGTGCTTTCTTCTGTTGTGAAGAGGGTCATTCAGAATTAGAACCAACTTGGGGACACCTAACAACAACAACAGTGAGTTGAAATGGACTGGTATTGGCTATTTTGACTCAGATGATCATATAGTTTGCTATGCTGGGAGTGAGAAATTGAAGAGGAATGGTGTTGAATTCATCATCAAAAAGAACATTTCAAGATCAAGTTTCAAAGTATAATGCTGTGTGTTATAGGATAATATCTATATGCCTACAGGAAAGACCAGTTAATTATTCAAATATACTTGTCAACCACTAAAGCCAGTGATGATGAAGTTAAAGAATTCTGTTGCAGGTCAAGCTCACCATCCACTCCTTGGAAACCTTATACAAGGTTGCTCTGGGTAACAACTTACTAGATGGCATTTAACAAAAACAACAAACAACTTCTTTAGTCTGAAATTGACTAAATATACAGTCAAGGTACATTGATAATTATTGGTGATTGAGATGTAAAAGGTAGAAACAGAGGAATGATCCATAGTTTAAAATTATGTCCTTTTTGATAAAAATGATGCTGGAGACAGCATGATAGAATTTTGCTAGATCAACAATTTATTCATTGAAAATACCTTCTTTAAGCAACATAAAAGAA
>NW_006408563.1:4982542-5007590 GCF_000296735.1 Chrysochloris asiatica | reverse complement strand
AAAAAATTCACATATCCATTTGCAATATTGAAGGATTCTATAGGCAAAATATTGAATAATGCAGAAAGCATCATAGGAGGGCTAAAGGAATACAGAGTCATACTATCCAAAATTTTCAACCATTTCAATTAGTAGCATATGATCAAGAGCCAATGATACCGAAGGAAGACTTCTAAACTGTCCTGAAGATACTGGTGTAAAACAAGGCTCCAGGAAATGATAGAATACCAATTGGAATCTTTCAATAAACTGATACAGCACTGAAGACACTCACTCCTCTATGACAAGGAATTTGGAAGAGAGGTACCTGGCCAACTTATTGGAAAAGATCTGCATTTGTGCCCATACCAGAAAGAAGTGATTTAGCAGAATGGGGAAATCATTAAACAATTTCATTAATATCACATGCAAGTAAAATTTTGCTGAAGATGATGCAAAAACTGTTGTAAAAACTCATCATCTTCCAGAAATTCAAACCAGATTCAAGGGAGTGTTCACTGAAAGAAGAGAAAACCAGAAAGATGTTCACTTGTGCTTTATTGACTATTTCAAAGACATTCAACTGTGTAGATCATGATAGATTAGGAATAACATAGTGAAGAATGGACATGCCAGACACTTAATTGTGCTCATGAAGAACTTGCACATAGACCAAAAGGCAGTTGTTAGAACAGAACAAGGGGATGTTTAATGGTTTAAAATCAGGAAAGATACAAACCAGGGTTGTATTCTTTCACCATAATTATTCAGTCTATATGCTGAGCAAATAATCTGATAAACTGGATTATATGAAGAAGAACTTGACATCATGATTAGAGGGAGAGTTATCAACAGCCTGCATTAGACAGATGATATAACCTGGCTTGCTGAAAGTGAAGAGGACTTAAAATACCTACTAATGAAGATCAAAGTCTTGAGTCTTTGATATAGGTTGCATCTCAATGTAAAGTAAACAAAAATTCTCTCAATTGGACCAATATAACATCATGATAAACAGAGAAAAGATTGAAGTTGTTAAAGGCTTATTTTTACTTTGATCCAGTCATGGAAGCAGTATTGAGAAAATCAAATGACATATTGCATTAGGCAGATGTGGTGTACAAAACATTTTTAAAGTGTTCAAGAGCACAGGCTTTAGTTTGAGGACTTAGGTGCACCTGACTCAAGTCATGGTATTTTCAGTCGCCTCATATGCATGTAAATGTTGGACAGTGAATAAAGCAGACCATAGGAGAATTGATGCATTTGAATTAGAGTGTTGAAGAAACATATTGAAAGTCCCATGGACTACCAGAAGAACACACAAATCTGTATTGGAAGGAGTACAGCCAGAGTGCTCCATAGAAATCAGAATGGAGAAACTTTGTCTCTTGTATTTCAAACATCTATTTTGGATTGACTAATGCCTGGAGAAGGACATCGTGCTTGGTAAAGTGGAAGGTCAGTGAAGGAGAGGAAGACCCCCAACCATATGGATTGACGCAGTGGCAGCGGCAGTGAGTTAAAAGGTAATAACAACAATTGTGAGGATGGTGCAGAACTTGACAGTGTGTCATTTTGTTGTGCATGGGATCACTATCTCAGAACCTACTTGAGGGCACCTCAGAACAGCAAAAAGAGCTTTGTAACCAACCCTTGCCTAATTGAAGTAAAGCAGAGGTCGAGAGGTCAAGTGCTAGTCAGTACTAGAAGGTATCCTGATGGAAGAATTGTATCCTGGGTGAGTCTTGATCCTGAATTACAGCCTGTCTCTTCCCTAATAAACCCCCTTATTGTGAATAGTATCTTTGTGTTCTGTGCAGCCATTATAATGAATTATCAAACCCGCCAAAGAAGTAGAGGCAGGGCAGGTGGAAGTATGTTTGAACTTTATCTCATAGGAGCGAGTCTTGTATTGATGGTGATTTAGCCCCTTTATCATTGTTTTAATACTTTTTGATGTTGACTTACCTTAAACTTCTAAATAAAAATTATTATTATTATTTTTTATGGGTTACTGCTGCTTTTTTTATTTTGCACACGAGACCACTGGGGATGCTATCTGTTGGCACCTTGGGGATCACACTGGAGTACACATGACCTGACACTTGGTGGGAAGCACGGTGAGAAAAACAATGATTTGGGTTGCTCACACAGCTAGGGTTTCCAACAGGGTTCTAGATGGTCAAGCTTGGCTTGGGCTGCAGCTCTAATGACACAGTGAGAACATCAGCAGGTTCGGGAGAAGGACGCTAACTACCAGAGGCCCTGCTGTACTGGTCTGACATCAGAGGCTGCAGTCCACATCAGGGGCAGAGGTCGAATTAGCTGACTGGAGGCTTGCCTGCCCACAGCTTAGCTGTCGAATGCGTTTCTGAACTTTTGGCCGGCAAACTTAGCCTTGCTGCCCAGCTCCTCTTCAATTCTGAGGACCTGGTTGTACTTGGCCAAGCGCTCAGATCAGCATGATGCACCCGTCTTGATCTGCCCAGTGTAGAGACCCACAACCAGGTCAGCAGTGAAGGTATCCCCAGTCTCCCCAGAACAATGAGACACCATGACGCCCCACCCATTGGACTGGGCCAGCTTGCATGCCTGAAGAGACTCAGTCACTTTGAGCAGGAGGCAGTTGCATGCCTTCCTGCTCACGGCCTTGGCAATTCAATTTGGGGTGGTCACTGTGAGATTGTCCCCTACCACCTAGATCCCTGAAGTGGAAGTAAACTTCGTCCAAGCGTCCCAGTCATCCTGGTCAAAGGGGTCCTTGATAGACACCACTGGGTAGTCCTTGATGAAGGACTTGTACAGGTCTGCCAGCCAGTCAGGTGAGATGTACCTGCTGGAGTCATACTTCCCAGACTGGAAGAACTCTGAGGCAGCTAGGTCCATGCCGATCTCCGCCTTATCAGTGGAACCAGCTTTTCCAATCGCATTCTTAAGTAGCTCCAGGGATTCTTTGTTTTCCTGGATGTTAGGGGCAAACCTGCCTTCATCCCCCATGTTGGTAGCATCCTTCCCATACTTCTCTTTGATGATGTTCTTCAGATTGTGGTAAACCTCGGCTCCGATAAGCAAGGTTTCCTTTAAGTTTGATGCTCCGATGGGGAGGATCATAAACTCCTGCATGGCCAGCTTATTGGTGGTATGAGAGCCACTGTTGACGACATTAAAAGCGGGAACTGGCAGGATGACTTCCGAATTACCAGCCAAGTCAGCAGTGTGACAGTACAGGAGAACCCTCTTCTCAACAGCTCCAGCCTTGCAGTCAGCAAGGGACACACCCAGAATGGCACTGGCCCCAAATAGTGATTTGTTCTCAGTTCCATCCATCAACAGTTAGTCAATCTTCCTGCTAACCAGGGCAGGCATAATAGTTTTATTGATGTTCTCAACAGTCTTTGAGACACCTTTCCCCAGATAGCAGGTCTTGTCACTGTTGCATAGCTCCAGGGCCTCGTAGATACCAGTTGAGGCACCACTGGACACAGCAGCTCTGAAGAGACCTTTTGTGGTGTAAAAATCAACCGCAAGAGTTGGGTTTCCACAGGAGTTAAAGATCTCTCTGGCAAGAATCTTGAGAATGGACATGGTGACTTTCTGGATTCAGTTTTTATTGCTCAAGAAGGAAGTGAAGGGTGCTGCAGACACCAAAGTGAGCATTAGGTGAGCAGACGATGTAACTCCCCAAGTGCCTCTCCCAATTTTCTGCCCTTACCTTAAGCTTTTAATTGGCTAATTTTTAAATTGCCCAGCACTTCCTTCTAGTTTAGTTAAGTCTGAAAGCTCTGCTGAAACCTGTCCTTCACTGAGTGACCCTGCTAGGATTTGGAAGACCAGTGCCACAGCTTCCAGCATCATAGTATGTACAAGCCACCTGACTGCTATAAACTAAGGGATGGATGATGGTTTCTATGAGTCAATTCTTGTTAGATAGAGTACTTCACTACCAAAGTATTTCATAATGATAACTGAGTTACTGAGCTGCAAAAATATGGCATAATTATATAGCTTCTTTGGGCAAGGAAGGGCCAAAGATTTTTTCATTAAATATCAAAAGTGAACAGTTAAAATTTTCAACAGGATGTGAAGAAAACACCTCTTTCACACTTTGTTGTTTGCTTTCTTGTTGCGGCAGTGTAATATAAGTGAGATATATTTTCTGAATCATCTGTGCCTTCTCAGGACTTTTCTCGATGAGTTTGATCATTAGGTGTGACTGCTGTAAGATTTCTTTCTCCATTCTTTCCTATGGATACTTTCTGGTTCTAGTCAAAGCACAGATATGTTCACTAGTTTACCATTCTATATATTAGCTTATTTAGTTTTGAAGTAAGATTCCATTTATTTCAGCATATTTCTAAATAGGAGATATATCCTACATATATGAATAAATAATGTATAAGAAAAACAAATTATAGGTTATGGAATTTAGACACAGCCTCGGAAACCCTGTACAGGGTCGCTGTGAGTTGGAACCGACTCCACAGCACATGGCCACCACCACCACACCTGTTATGACTATTTCCATGGTCAAGAAATGGATTGTTTCTCTCAAGTGTCCTCAATCCAACTAAAATTGTGTCCCCTCCTATAGAGGTAATCACTATTCTGAATTTTATTATTATTGTTTCTGGTTTAAAAAATAAATAGTTTTACTAGTTAAGTATTAAATCTAAACCTGTTAATTTACTGCTACATTGGCAAAGAACAAGGCACCAGGAATTGATGGAATAAAAATTGAAATCTTTCAAGAAAGTGAGATGGCACTGGAGGCACTTGTTCATCTATACCAAGAAATGTGGAAGATAGCTATTTGGCCAATTGATTGGAAGAGATCCGTACAAAGAGAGGTGACCCAATGGAATGTGGACATCATTGGACAATATCTTTGATATCTCATGTGAGTGAAGTTTTATACTAAAGGTAATAACAGAAATTGCTGCAAGCATACATTGACAGAGAACTTCCAGAGGTTCAATCCAGATTCAGAAGAGGATGTGGAATGAGGGATATCATTGTGGATGTCTGATGGATCTTGGCTGAAAGCAAGAATATCAGAAAGATGTTTACCTGTGCTTTATTGACTATTCAAAGACTTTTGGTTGTGTGTATCATGACAAGCTATGGACAACATTACAAAGTATGAGTATACCAGAACACTTAATTGTGCTTATGAGGAATCTGTACCTGGATCAAGAGGTAGTTGCTCGACAGAACATGGGAACATTGAATGGTGGTTTAAAATTAGGAAAGATGTGTGACAGGGTTGTATTCTTTCACCATACTTATTCAACCTGTGTGCTGGGCAAATAATCGGAGATTCTGGGTTATATGAAGAAAAACGTGACATCAAGATTGGAGGAAGGTTCATTAACAACCTGTGATATGCAGATGATACAACCTTGCTTGCTGAAAGTGAAGAGCACTTAAAATACTTACTGATGAAGATCAAAGACCAAAGCCTTTGGTATGATTGCATCTCATTATAAAAAAACAAAAATCCTCACCATTAGACAAATAAACAATGTTCTTATCAATGGACAAAAGATTGAAGTTGTCAAGGACATCATCTTGGATCAACTATCAACACTCATGGAAGCAGCAGTCAAGAAATCAAATGACATATTGCATTAGGCACATCTGTTGCACAAGACCTATTTAAAGTGTTTAAGAGCAAAGATGTCAGCTTGAGGACGAAGGTGTACTTGACCCAAGCCATGGTATTTTCAGTAACCTCATATGCATGCAAAAGTTTGACAGTGAATAAGGAAGATCATAGAAGAATTGATACTTTTTGAGTTATGGTATTGGAGGAGAATATTGAAAGTACCATGGGCTGCCAAAAGAACCAACAGATCTGTGTTGGAAGAAGTGCAGCCAGAGTGCTCCTTGAAGGTCTCTTACACTTTGGGCATATTATCAGGAGGGACCAGTCGCTGGAGAAGGATTTCATGTTTGGTAAGATGGAGGTTCAGCAAAAAAGAGGAAGACCCCCAGCGAGATGGACTGTCAAAGTGGCAGCCTCAGTTGGCTCAAGTGTGGCAACAGTTGTGAGGTTGGCCCAGGATTGGGCAGTGTTTTATTCTCTTGTGCATAGTGTTGCTATGAGTCGGTGCTGACTCTTTGGTACCTAACAACAACAATGCTCTTTTCTGAACTTTATTTGATTGTACTCATGCAGTTTTATGTCATATGCTTTTGTTCAACTATGCATTGGTGCTTTGAAGCCAGGATGGCAGAACTTCATCTCTCATATTTTGGACATGTTGTTACGAGAGACCAGTCCATAGAGAAGGACATCATGCTTGTAAAGTGAAGAGTCAGCAGAGGAGAGGAAGACCCCCAAGAAGACGAAAAGCAGAATAGTAGCAGCAGTAGACTAATTGTAACAATTGTCAGGATGGCACTGGACCGTGCAGTGGTTCGTTCTGTTGTGCATAGGGTCACTATGAGTTGGAATTGACTTGAGGGCACCTAGCAACAACAACAACAACAAAGAGTCCTGGTGGTGTAATGGATTACACACTGGGCTGCTAGCCACAAAGTCAGCAATTATACCCCAGCAGGCAATCCATGGGAGAAAGATGAGGCTTCCTGCTCCTGTGAATACTTACACCCATGAAAATCCTCTACAGAGTAGCTATGATTTGGAATCAACTTGTCAGCAGACAACCACCACCATGTAGAGAGTTATCCATGCTATTATATGTAGCTTTAGTTTGTTAATTTTCATAGTTGTATGGAATTCCCTTCCACCACTCGTCTGTCAGTTAGTTGTACTGTGTTGGCTTGTGTGTTGCTGTGATTCTGGAAGATATACCGTGGTATTTTAAATACCATGGTGGACAGCTTTCAGATGAGCTTCCAGATGAAGACAGACTAGGAAGAAGGAGAGACAAATGGGCTACTTCCAAGTATCTAGTCACTGAAAACTTTATGAATAGCAGTGGAATTCTGTCAGCACCAATGATTGAATATTGAAACATAATGAAGACCACCAGAATATTGTCAGATATACTGCTGGAAGATGAGCCCTTCAGGATGTAAGGCAATCAAAATATGACAAGGGAAAAGCTGCCTTTTCAAAGTAGAGTTGACCGTGATGACTCTCATAGAGTAAAGCCCTCAGGGCATTCATTTGCTGATGGGGCACAACTCAAAATGAAGAGAAACATTTGTAAACATCCATTAGTCATTAGAACATGGAATGTATGAAGTATGAATCTTGGAAAATTGGGAATTGTCAAAAATGAAATGAAACACATATACATGAGTATCCTAGGCATTAGTGAACTGAAATGGACTGTATTGGCCATTTGGAATTTGACAATCACTTGGTTTACTATGACAGGAATGACAGAGTGAAGAGGAATGGCATCACATTCGTCAATAAAAAGGACATATCAAGATCTGTCATGAAATACAACATTGTCTGTGATATAATAATATCCATACGTCTAGAAGGAAGCCCAGTTATTACCACTATTATTAAATTTACACACCAACCACTAAAGCCAGTGATGATGAAAATGAATAATTCTACCAACTTCTTCAGTTTGAAATTGATCAATCATGCAATCAAGATGTATTGATCATTATTGTTGATTTGAATGCAAAGGATGGAAACAAAGAGGAGCACTGATTGGAAAATATGGCCTTGGTGATAGAAGTGATGCTGGAGATTGTATGATGGAATTTTCCAAGACCAATGACTTGTTTATTGCAAATACCTTTTTTTAACGACATAAAAGACAGCTATATACATGGACCTTACCAAATGGAATACACAGAAATCAAATTGACTTATGTTTGTGAAAAGAGACAATGGAAAAGCTCCATATCATCAGCCAAAACAAGGCCAGGGGCAGACTGTGGAACAGACCATCTGTTGCTCATAAGCAACTTCAGGTTGAAGATGAAGAAAATTTAAACAAGTCCACAAGAGACAAAATATAATCTTGAACATATCCCACCTGAATTTAGAGACCATCTCAAGAACAGATTTGATGCATTAGACACTAAATATCAAAGACCAGTAGAGTTGTGGGATGACCTCAAGAACTTCATACAGGAAGAAAGCAAAAGATTATTAAGAAGACAGAAAAGAAGGAAAAGACCCAAATGGATGTCAGAGGAGACTCTGAAACTTGCTCTCCAGCGTAGAGATGCTAAAGCAAATGGCAGAAGTGAGGAGGTACAAGAGCTGAACAGAAAATTTCAAAGGTCCACATGAGAAGACAAAGTCAACTATTATAACAAAATGTACAAAGAACTGGAATTACAAAACCAAGGGGGATGAATGCGCTCAGCATTTTTCAAGTTCAGGGAACTTGAAAAAAATTCATATCTTGACCTGTGGTATTGAACAATTCTCTGGGCAAATTATTGAATGATGCAGAAAGTATCAAAATAAAATGTAAGGAATGCACAGAGTCACTATACCACAAAGAAATGGTTGATGTTCAGCCATTGCAAGAGGTAGCATATGATCAAGAGCCAGTGATCCTGAAGGAAAGAATCCAAGGAGCATTGAAGGCATTGGCAAAGGTTTACTAAAGATATACAAACAGTTCCACGCATACATTGACAGAGAACTTCCAGAGGTTGAAGCTGGAATCAGAAGAGGACGTGGAATGAGGGATATCATTGCTGACATCAGATTGATCTTGGCTGAAAGCAGAGAATACCAAAAAGATGTTTACCTGTGCTTTATTGACTATGCAAAAGTCTTTTAATTGTATGGATCATAAAAAACTATGGACAACAATATGAAATATTAGTATTTCGGAGCACTTAATTGTGCTCATGGTGGTGGCTGTGTGCCATGGAGTTGGTTCCAACTTATAGCGACCCTGTACTGGGTTTCTGAGGCTATAAATCTTTACGGGAGCATAATGCCTCATCTTTCTCCCATGGAACAGCTGGTAGTTTCCAACTGCTGACCTTGTGATTCGGAGCCTGATTCATAACCACTACACTACCAGAGCTCCTTAATTGTGCTCATGAGGAATCTGCATATAGACCAAGAGGCAGTTGTTCAAACAGAACATGGGAACGCTTAATGATTTAAAATTAGGAGAAGTGTGCGACAGGGTTGTATTCTTTCACCATATTTATTCAATCTGTATGCTGAGCAAATAATCAGAGAAGGTTTATTATAGGAGGAAGGCTTTATTATTGGAGGAAGTCTCATTAACAATCTGCAATAGGCAGATGATGCAACCTTGATTGCTGAAAGTGAAGAGGACTTAAAGTACTTACTAATAAAGATCAAAGACCACAACCTTCAGTATGGCTTGCACCTCAATGTAAAGAAGACAAAAATCCTCACCACTGGACCAATAAACAACATCCATATCAATAGAGAAAAGATTGAAATTGTCGAAGACTTCATTTTGCTTGGATTAACTATCAACACTCATGGAAGCAGCAGTCAAAAAAATTAAATGACTTACTGCTTTAGGCAACATCTGTTGCACAAGACCTTCTTAAAGGGTTGAAGAGCAAAGGTGTCAATTTGAGGACTTAGGTACGCCTGACCCAAGCCATTGTATTTTCAGTAACCTCATATGCATGCTTAAGCTGGACAGTGAATAAGGAAGACTGTAAAATAATTGATGCATTTGAGCCATGGTGTTGGAGGAGAATATTAAAAAAGCATGGACTGGCAAAAGGACAAACAAATCTGTGTTGGAAGAAGTATAGCCTGAGTGCTCATTGGAAGCCAGGGTGGCCAAATTTTGTCTCTCATACTTAAGACATTTTATCAGGAGGGACATGTCACTGAATATCAGGTTTCATAAATTGGATAGTTGAAGAAAAATCGAAGACCCCCAATGAGATGGATTGACACAATGGCGGCAGCAGTGGAATCTGGCATAGCAATGACTGTGAGCTTGGCTCAGGACTGGGCAATGTTTCGTTCTGGTGTGCATAGAGTCACTATGAATCAGTACTGACTCAATGACACCTAACAACAACAAATGGAATTCCTTTGTATTAACATGCCAATATTTAGTTATCCATTGTCTTGATGACCATGTGGTTTGTTTCCAATTTGGGGCTATTGTAAACACGGCTATAGTGAACATTCTTACACATGTATTCTAGTGTACATGTATAATATAGAGTTTTAATATAGAGATAACTTCAGCGACTTGATAAGTTCATTTGCTGAAATTGCAGATCCCTTGCTGCTGCTTTTCTTTAGTGTTGCTGTTAAATGCCCTGTCCAGTTACCAATAACTCAATGTACCGTAGCATCACAAAGGAAATTACATTCAAATTATGTATGTAACGGTTAGCTAGCTTGTCATGAAGTGTAAAAGTAGATATAAGGTTTTGAATGTACACATATTATAACGCTGAAGGTCAAATTATAAAGTGTTGTAGAAAAAAAAAAAAAGATGAAGACCCTAAATGATATGGGCTGACACTGGCTGTAACAATGGACTCAGATATGGCAAAAAATGTGAGAATGATACTGATGGGTCAGTGTTCCATTCTGGTGTATATAGAGTCTCTTTGAGTTGGAATTGACTTGATAACATCTAACAACAACATGAAATAAACACAACCAGAATGCTCATTAAAAGTGAGCATGGCATGACTTCATCTCACATACTTATGGCATGTTATCAAGAGGGACCAGTTTCTGGAGAAGGACATACGTGACAAAGTGGAGGGTCAGTGATAAAAGAGGAAAGACTCTCAGCAAGATGGATTGGCATAGCAGTTGTAACAATGGACTTAAAGACAGTAACTCTTGTGAGTATGATGCAAGGCTGCATAGGACTGAACAGTGTTTTGTTCTGTTGTACGTAGGGCCACTAAGAGTCAGAAACAACTTGACCATACCTAGTAACAGAATCAAGTTAATTCCCAAAATGTTCCTAGTGCAATACCTTGTTTTAGGGTTATTTTCAGACCTACTTCATTCTCTACCACCTTAAGGTTTTAGGACTGAAGAGAAGACCTTAGGCCAATCACTTTAAAATGAGAAATCCCTTAGGTATGTTAAGAAACACATCCCATTGTTCTGAAAGCATGTTCTTGGCAAAAGTGAAACTCTTAGCTCAGATCTGTTCTTTCTGAACTATTCTTCAGAGTTACTGTCCCTGTTTCCAGTTTTACATTTTGAAAGGTGGTTTTGTTTTATGTACTGTTTCTCAATGTGAGCTGCCTTGCACACTTGAAATATTGTTTCACATCAGCTCTCAATGTGTGACAGCCAAAGAGGCTTACACTAGTAGTGAGGGGGTCACAGCCTGAGCCATTGAGGGCAGGATGATGGTGTCTCAGGAAGCACAGCATGGGTGGCCTAGTCTTGTTAGTCATTTTTAAACTGCTGCTTCATAGGGGCTTCCTTCGGTCAAGTGATTGTAATAGGCCTGAGTGAGTCTGTTGTTAGACCCAAACATTCCATTCCAGTGCCCGGTCACTTACTTCTCTTGCTAGGAGTATAAAGAACTGGAGGAGAAAGAGAGGAAGCTATTCCCAGTTTGCTCTTTATCATTATACTTGTTTTCTCAGCAATTCCTATTTATTAATAGTTATGGTTTATAATTTAATTCCTCCTAGAGGAACCGAGGCTAGGTAAAGATAATTGGAACAGGGTTGGTAGCTTTATGAAGTCTATATATGCTTAAAAATAAATCATTTTGAGACCTTTTTTTTTTTTTAAATGAAGCTACCTGAACCTTTTGGAGCCACAGAATGAACTTTAGCTTTAGTACACAAACTATTCTGATAGTTACTATTCCAATAACCTGAATTGAAAACCATGGACTGAATGAGATGTTGAATGAAAACTGCATGCTATGACCTCCTAGCCCTCATCTCTGCTGACTTCATGTTCCAAATCTTATCATTACACACCGCACACATCCTTGAAATAATGTCCTGTATATCTATGGAAGAAGAAGGTGAGGCAGTGAGTCAGACACTGCATGTTACATGGACCAAAGGAATCAGGAGACAAAGAGCAGAGACACTAGACCTAGAGTAAAAATCTTTTCTTGGGGACTCATCTCATGTGATTTGATCTTTCCCCATCAGCTGTAAAATCAAGCAACAAATATTGATTGAGCATGTTCAATGTACACAGCATTGTGCTAAGTGCTTTGGGGATAGAAAGAATGAAAAGACATTGTCCTTCAATGTCATTGTCGGCTAAGTGGCTTCGAGTTGGTCCAGGCTTACAGCGATCCTGTGTAGGGTTTCCAATGAGTGGCTGATAAGTATGAACAGCTGGCCTCGCAGTTCAAACCAAACTTGCAGTCCAGCACATTATACCACAGTGACACACCAGAACATCTGTCCTTCATTGATTGTGCCTTATATTCTAGTTCAGGAGATATGAGACATTTTAAAATGATATATTTATTTTTAATTGCCTTCCCCATCACCTAAGTTGGCACATGTCTGCCCTCTAACCAGTGATTACTTCTCCCTTCCTGCCCACTCCCAGTATCTATGATAGAATGTTTTAAATCATCTTTACATTTTCATAAAATCATAAACAAATACATAAATAGTGATGATTCGCTTATCTATATTTGCCTGAAGAGTATACTGAAATACCTGGTATTGAAACACTTCTTCACTGTACTGAATCATCAATAGTAAATATATATGGTCATGATTTTTCTCCATGACATTGTCCTGATAATGTACTTTAATAAACCTTGGTTGCCTGCAACTAAACTTTAAAAACTATCAAAATAGTTCTTAGTTTTTAAAAATGGAAAACAATGTTTGACAGATTTTTGGATACAACATCTTTACATTTGTTTCTCATAGTTTCTACAGAGTTTTGTCATACAGGTGTTCGGTGTCACCTACTAGGTGGCCTGTGCTAGAAGGCGATGACTTAGACATGCTTCGAATCTACTAAGCCATGAAAGGCTAACGTGCAGCTGTTGTAAAGTTCCATACTGTGGCTGATCATTGTCCTGATTGCTACATGACATTAAAATTTTCCATTTTGTATATGAGACATATGAAACTTTGTATTTTGATCTTTATTCAAAGACACTTTGAAGACTAAAAGTTAACAACCACAACAACAACAAAAAAACAAGTACCTCATTAAATTCTTCAGGTCAAACTCTTACAGAAGGGAAGAGGCAAAGCAGAGATCAAGATCAAGTACTAGGCATGTGGTTGACTTACACATTTTCTTTTTTGTTCTTACCGTATAAAATTTCTCACTCATTGTATTTTGTTGTTGTTGTTAAGTGCCATCAAGGTGGTTCTGATGCATATCGACTCTGTATAGTGTTTTGGAGGAGCAGCTGGTGAACCGCCAACCTTGAAGTTCAAATGGCTTTGCAGTCTGGTGCATTAACCCACTGCACCACACCAGGACTCATTGTATACTGCACCTTAAATTCCCCTGCTCTTGAGTTGATCCCAACTCATAGTGACCCTGTCTAGGGTTTCTAAAGTTGCAAAGATCTCAGCTTTTTCCTGTGAGTGGATGGTAGATTTGAATTGTCGTCCTTGCAGTTTGAAGTCCAGTGCTTACCCTATAGCATCACCAAGACTCTTTCTGCATCCTACAACCAAAATAACCCACTGTCATATAGTCGATTCCTACTCATGGTGACCGTATATAGCAATTCCAAGCCTGTAAATCTTACAGGAGCAGAAAGCTTCATCTTTCTTCCTCAAATGACTGGTGAGTTTGAAATACTGAAATTATGGGTAACAGTATGTTGCTTATCTTACAGCACCACCAGAACTCCTTCTGCACAAAAATATATTATTAATTATTTCTTCCAAGTTTTTAAAACATCTCTTAGTAAACAAGCTATCTTAACAAAACATTTTATGAAGGAGGTTCACCATTGATTTCGACTGATTTGCAAGTCATAAGCCTCATGTACCATTCTTTCCCTCACTTACCTTAAAGTCGAAAGGAATGTTAAATGGTGAAACATTGCAAACTTTCAGAATGTACAATAAACATGTGATTTTTCCTTACGAACTGTGGTGAGCTAAGCCTAGGTTATTTAATAGACACATGTCATTTGCATGGTTACATAAATTTCTAGAAAATATAAGTAGAGCTCTTGTGAGTTTCAAATAATTTTTATTCATTTCCATTAAGTCAGTTTCTAACATTAAAAACAAAATTGGCTCTAGGATCCAACAAAAGTCATCATATTGAAGGATCTTAACTTATTTTCAGGATCCAATCTGCTATTACTAATGTGTCTATGAGTATTTTATTCATTCCTAATCAACTACACAAAGAGATAGTCAAGTTCCCAATCACTCTCTATGATCTTTGTAGACATTTTTAAAAGCTTATTGATATTAAAATGTACAGCTTGGTTTCATTTCTATTGGAGTATGTTTAGCAAATATCTTCGTCCTTGAAAGTTTAAGTAGCCAGGCCAGCTCTGACATTCATCCAGGTGTTTTAGCATTCGCTAGCTGTAGTTGCAGTCTAGAATTTGCTGATCTCAGAAAATGCTAACTCCTCAATTTGCATTCTTAGAGATGTTACTGTTTTATTGAAGTGTTATCAAATGCTCTTGACCTAAAGAATAATCGATAGCTGAGTTTTTAACTTTCTATTACTTAATTAGAATAATCTTTGGAATGCTGACAAAATTGGGCCTTTGTGTTGTTTAGCCCAGACAGTATAATTTCTTTCAGTATCCTCAGCCAATCCTTTAGGTAGCTGCCACTGGAAAGTGGGATCCTCTGAAGTTTTCATGTGAAACAGGAATTCCCAACTCAGCCAGTGGAGTTGGGCATGAAACTCAAATGAATGAGAGGGGTCACATTAAGACTTACATGTTGGAGACTGACCAGGTTGAGGGTACACCTTTTAACACCTTGTAGAATTAGCAAGATCATTGGTCAGAGTCAGTTGATTACTTTCCCACTGGAATGTAGGCTCAGTGTTGCTGACTGTATGATTCATTTTTCATTTTTTCCCCCAGAACAACTAGAAAGTCAGATTTCTATGCAAATCTTTCAAATGCTGTACAAGTCAAATAAAAACACTTTTATGGGCTTTGCTACATCTTAAATGCAATCTTAATTTCATATGGAAGATTAATAAGAAAATGAATGCTAATTTGACTTTAAAACACATGAAGTTATTTTTAGCTGCTGTCACGTTTGACCCCAGACTCATGGAGACAATGGGATCAGACTGTTATGGTCTTCATTGACTGAGTTTATTGGAAGTCTTAATCTAGAAGCTTCAGTAAAAGCTGTAGAGCATCACAGTGGAGCATGCACACCTCCACTAACAACTAGGCATTGGCTGTGCCTGAGGTGCATTGAGCAGGAGCTAAACCCTAGTCCTTCTGAGTGGGTGTGATGTAGAAACAAGTTTGGAACACAGATACTGAGGTCCAAGTCAAGGATCCTCTTAAAGCTAAACATAATACTGGAAACTGTTACTATTTAATGGAATCCTGTCATTAATACCATTAGCTCCCAGAAATGGGAGAGTTCTGAGCAAAACCTGTTTTTGTTCTATATGGGAACCCCAGAGCAAATTGGTTCTACTTGAAAAGGTTGCTATGGATGCTCACCTCCAACCCTAAAGGTCTCTGGAAGAGGTGTGAAGTGCTTGCTGATAGCTCTCAACGAGGTCTCCAGATAGCACATTTGCTTATCATCTGTTTCCTCCTGGGATGGTGCTTTTCAACAAATGTTTATTGAGTATTAGCCCTTCTAAATTATAAATTTCCATCACCTCTCCTGTCTCCTTTAGTCTGCAAAGTTCTCTCCTATCGATAGTTTCCATTTCAACCGCGTTTATCATTGTAACTATCCACTTGCAACTGGTCTTGGCAACTTTTTATAAAACTTCCAAGTCTAGTGAAGAGAAATGTCCTCCCCACTCCGCCCCTGTCATTAAACATTGAAAAACAGATAAAGACATTTTATGGAATACCTATAGTTTGCCAGGGAATGTGCTAAGTTGGGTGGGTGGTGGACAGGCAGAATGGCTATGAAAATAAATAAGATAGATGAATGTTTGTTCTTTAAGAAGATGGTAATTTACTGTTATGTCAATACTGTCTCTGGAAAGGGTTCAGATGATGTATAATAAATCATTAGTGAGCCATGGCAACATCTAGTTACGTTTTGGTCTGGTCTCTAGAAGGTTACAGGGCATTTCTGAAGTGACCACTCCTGTTTTACATTTGACCCTGTATAAACAAGTTGCTGCTTTTGTTGTTCAATGATTTTTTTTTCCCTTTGTAAAATAATTTTTGGCCCTTTAAATTCTTTTACAAATGTCATTAATGTCCAATAGTAGTAGCTATTACATGATACTTTGTAATTCCTAAAAAAGGTGCTACCAAATCTAGCTTGATCTTATCTCCATATAATTTTCCTTCTGAATACATAAGTGCATTTATTGGACATGCAATGTTGCTGTGTGGTTTATGTCAAAAATTAAATCATTAAGAGAATAAATTGCCAAGTTGTCCTCGAATGTTGGGAGCAGTTCAGTTGGGTTTAAACTCTAATGTCCTTCCTTTCCAGAATAAAGATACTTGCCTACATGGCTGAGTGGGTCAGTGCTGATGCTTTGCCAGGACACCCTACCTTATCCCCACTCTTCCTTCAGGTCAGGATTCCTGCTAAGTCCAACCAGCTTTAGGAGTCATTTTCGTCTATTAAGAACAACGTGTTCTAAGGTCACTTTTTAGACAGTCAGTTCCTCACCAGTCATAACTTTTTTAAGTTTGTACCTAGGGAATCCCTGTGTGGTGCAGACAGTTAAGTGCTTGAATACCGTAGAAGGTTGGTGTGTCCAGTCTACCCAGTGGTGTCTCTCAAAAAGGCCTGATGATTTACTACCAAAAGAGCAGAGCCATTCAAAGCCCAGCAGCATGAAGTTCACTCTGAAACACATGCGAGTGGTCATTGTTGAATTGTGGTCCCTAGAATGGTGTTACTATCCTTCTAAATAATAGGGAAGACATAACATTCTCCACGCAAAAGAAGTTAGACAAACAAGTTGTTAAGTGCCATGAAGTCAGGTCCGACCCATAGCGATCCTGCATTGGGTTTCCAAGAAGCACCTAGTGAGCTTGAACCACCGATCTTGCTGTTCAAATTGACTTTGCAGTCAAGCACCTTAACTCACAGGACCAAAGAGGCTTAGGGAAATAAAAGATAGGCTTCTTATAAGCATAGGCTTTCTCACAAAGAGAGGTAAGAGTGACCTCCCAGTTAAGAAGGAGTTGGAGCCCCAAGTACAAGTTGGTTTTTTCTTTATATATGCCTTTGTAAGGGCAGTGGGCTGGTCTCCAGGTTTGAGTGCCTGGGGGAATTGGGCCATATACATTTCTTGAATCCTGTTTCCTCAGGTTTCAACTTACCATCAACTAACTTTATTTCAGCTTACAATGGTTCCCTCCCCACCCCCTTAGCTAACTTTATATCATCTTGCAAACTGTCTTCTCTCTCCCACCCTCACCCCCCTCCCTCCAACACTCCCATTTGCTGAGGTTGGCTTGTTTTCTGCTGAAACAGGACATACCTAGAGTAACTTGGGACCTGCTTCTTTCCCTGTTTTAACAACCTAATGGACTCCTGGTGTAGCACTGTAGGATCAGCCCCGGACTGCAAATGGCTAGGTCAGCAGTTTAAACCCATCATCTGTTCCTCCGAAACACTATACAGGGTCGCTATGAGTCGGAACTGACATGACAGCAGTTGACAATAACAATAACAACAACTACCTGATAGGATTGCCATTAAAGTCAGAATGGACTTGTTAGAGTTTTTCATCCTTGGAAATGGGCCAGTAATCTTCCTGCTATCCCCCTATGTCACTCTAAAAGAAAACTCAGGAAGGATTCCCAGCTACACGGTTCTCACTAAGTGCTGCTGATGGTTCATTTTTCCTTGTTGTTTCCTATATGCTGAACAGGAATACCAGGGAAAGTGTCAGGCAGATGCTGCTGTTGAAGACGTTGGGGTCTTTTCCCTTGGTCCATGGGAATGATACCCAACTGTAGTTGATTTTCTCCTTTCACATATAATAACCAAACAGAGTGCTGCATGAATAAAGGCCTCATTGGCATGATAATCAGATACCGTTTTCTCTTTTCAACTTAGAATTGTTGGACTCTGATACAGGCTGTTCAAACTTGTGCTCTTGAGATTTCTTTGTTCTCTTAAATTCTTGAAGACCCTGATGATCTTAAGGTAATATGGTTTCTGTAGAAAGAGGAACATATTTTTTAAACACATTTAAAAATAAGTCCATTACATTTTATCAAAATAACACATCTTTTCAATGAAAAGTAACCATCTTCAAAACAAGGAATGCAGTGAAAAATATTGTACGTTTTTTAAGAAATTATGGAAGATGAGCTGGGTTCTCATATCTCTGCAATCAACCCATTCTGATGTACTGTTTTTGTTAAAGTTCTGCTAAGTCAGTTCCAACTCATAGCAAACCTGTATAGAGTTTCCGAGGAGCAGTTAGTAGGTTTGAACCTCTGAGACCTTATGGTTAGCAGTCCAGTGCTTGTCCTACTGCGCCACACCAGGACTCAAGGTAGAAAATGTCTGGGATGGTAAAACTTGAATAAGGAATAAAATATCAATTGCTTGTCCTTAGATACTGGGCTTTTTTTAGGTAATGAAGAAATTCCTGCGTTCTGTGCATCTGGGAGTTGAGTTGTAGTAATACCAGGTTGGGCTTTAGAAGACTAGAAAGTCATGAAATATACTATAAAAGAGGTTTATTATAATATGGACAAATAATACCTGAAGGGGAGACGTGCCATAGGCAGCAGCATCTCGCCATGCGTACAGTCTAAGGTGTATTTATTGTAAGAGGTTAAGGTGCAAAGTGGTTCCGCTTCATGTGTTGATGCCTATTTGTGCACTTCTGCTCTTAGGTGTTGATGTCCTGTTTCTCACTTTTTCTATGCTGTGTGTGGCTGGCATCCATGATGGTGTCTAAGGTTTCATGATGGATTCTGTTGAGGAGATTTCTGGGATACTTGACATAGCTGATTTTGTACCTGTGCTGAAAACCAGTTCAGGGGAGGTTAATAGGTAGCTGCTGGTTAACCACCCCTGCTGGGGAGCGCAACAGGGAGGGAGGGAGGGCTTACAAGCCCCGCTGGATTCTGGACACACTAGGAGATATTTTTTTTTTTTTTCATTTTACCTTGTTTTTATCCTGCCTGCCTGACAAGGAGATAGATTCTCTTTCTTGTCAACATCTTTAACCTCTGTTCTTTGTTTTTAGAGATTTTTTTGTTTTTTTAAATGGTTTATTGATCTTTTCCCAGTACCACTTTTCAGACGCCCCAGTACTTTTCTTCAGTAATTTTCTTGCCGTTCCCTTACCCTACCAGTAGAAGGGTAATGAAATTCTTGCCAGAGGAGCATGGATAAATACTCTCCACTTCCTGAAAGTTAGATGCCGAAGGTAAACATTTGATCATTGGTGTAAAATATTAAAGAATGCTGATTTTCCTGTTTGACATGATAGTGAATGGGAATGTATTTTATAAAGATTTTCTATGAAAGACCATTTGTATTTCCACATTTAAAAATTGATTCTGGCTTTTAAACAACGTTCCTTATAAACACATTTTGGCAGTGGGGAAATCCATTCCGAAGAACTTATAGGCAAATAAATAGCCTTTGAGAATTTGGATTCATTAGCAGGGCTTATTCCTTTGGCTATGTTTTCTGATAATCGTTTTCTGTTAGATATGTGAATGTCAGAGAGCAGAAGTAATACGAATTTGTCTCCTGTGCTCATTAGTGAAGTCGTACTAGATGAGGCAGGGTGAAGCATTCCAAGGAGTAATCAGTCTCTTACAGTTCTCTCCCTTTCTTTCATCTTATTCTTCTCCATGTTTATTGAGCATTAGTTGAAAAGCCTTGTGTTGAATAGGAACTTCGGCTTATGTAAATATTTGATATAAGTGTTTTCAGGGTACACTTTTAGCAAATCCATTGCTCTCATGAAGAACACTACAGAGAAAATATTTGCTGGTTTAGGAATGTTAAGAATCTTTGGGAGTAGCTCTTCAATGAACCCTGCAATGTGTTGACCTTATTTGTGGCTCTGAGTTCCTTTTTTTTTTTAGTTCTCAAATTCAGGCCTTTCAAATTCTTTATAAAGTATAAAATGTCTCTGTATTAGGGTTTTAAAGATATGATTCCAGAAAGAAATATGTATTTGTTTTGAAAAGTGTTGGGATAGCTTTGAAGAAAAGATTACCGACATGGTCTATTTGAGGGGTAGAGTCCCTGCCTGGTACTGCCCCACCCTCAGCTCTGTGGCTTCTGGTCACAGGGCTACAAGGACTCTGTCAGAGGAACAGGGGCACTCTTCCTGACATGACCCTTAAGTGTCATCTGGACCAGGGCTATAGCCCCACACCTAGTGGTCACTTTCCTTATTACAGAGGAACTAAACCACATCCCTCAACCAGCTGATAATTCCAACCTTTCCAATGATCCATGCTTACTGCCCCTGCCATTCTGCACAGACCATTGAGAACCAGCCTGAAACTTGTTCTCCAGAATAGGGATACTAAAGCAAATGGAAGAAATGAGCAAGTAAAAGAGCTGAACAGAAAATTCCAAACAACCAAACAAAAATAGCTCAGGAAGACAAAGTCAGGTATCTTAATGAAATGTGTGCAAAGATGTGGAGTTAGAAAACCAAAAGGGAAGAACACGCTCAGCATTTCTCAAGCTGAGGGATTAGAAGAAAAAATTCAAACCTGTACTTGCCATATCGAAGGATTCTATGGGCAAAACTTAAGTCCTGGTGTGGTGCTGTGGGTTAATGTGCTGGACTGCAAGGTCAGTTTGAACTGCAAGGTCGGTAGTTCAAGCTCACCAGCTGCTTGTCAGAAACCCTATACAATAGGGTCACTATGAGTTGCAATTGGCTTGATAGCACTTAACAACAAAAATGTGGGCAAAATATTGAATGAGGCAGAAAGCATCCAAAGGAGATGAAAAGAATACGCAGAGTCACTGTACCAAAAAGAAATGTTTGATGTTCAGTCATTCCAAGAGACAGCATATGATCAAGACCCAGTGCTACTGAAGGAGGAAGTCCAGGGTGCACTGATAAAGAAGGCATTGGCAAAATGCTCAAGCTGGGGACTTTAGATCCAGAGAGGGAGAGCGACTGTGTGATGAAAATGAAGGGGGGGGGCAGGGGGAGGGTAGGAGGCAGGCTTGCAGTGTATACCATACTGTTTGGTTGGTTGATGATGCATGGAGGGGATTGTAACCATGGCAATGAAACGATATACAATAGAATGAATGTAAAACTAATGATCTCCCATGTAAACAAACTATCCTATAATTTACAATAAAACACTAAAAAACAAAACAACAACCAAAAAACCCCAATGCTCAACGAGTTGATGGAATACACACGAAATCTTTTAAATAACTGATGCAGCACTGACACACTCACTTATCTATGCCAAGAAATTTGGAAGATAGCTTCCTGGCCAACTGATTGGAAGAGATGCATATTTTAGTTAATTCCAAAGAGAAGTGACTCAATGGAATGCAGAAAACATTGGACAACATCATTAATATCACAGGCAAGTAAAATTTTGCTAAAGATATGTCATTAACAGCTGCAACAGTACATTGACAGGGAACTGCCAGAGTAGTTGATTGCTATCCTCTCCATGTAACAGTGGTTGTCCAACTTTTTCATTGTAGTTTTTTTCCATTCCATCCTCCTCCTCCCATCCTTTCTCAACTTTGTCCTTAGGTAAACAGTTGTCTTTTTTATGTATGTTTGTTTTTTGTTTTGTTTTATAAAGCTTATATTGTGATGCTCTTTTAATCTTAAATGGTTGACCATTACATGGTGAGCATACCTTACTAGTGTTGTTGAGCCTCTATAAACCCATGAATTGCTTAGCTGAAAATTGGAACACAAGGGAAAGTTCCCTTCTATACCTGAAGGGTGGTTGAAGGCCATGGTCTTGAGTTCCTCTAGTTTCTTTCTAACCAGGAAGCCTGGTCTTTTTCTAAATTATTAATTTTGAGTTTGAGTTGTGTTCCACATTTTGTCCCACTTTGTCCAGTGCTTTCTAATGTGAGCTGTTTCTGAGTAGTAGGTAGTGGTAGCCAGGCACCATCTAGTTCTTCTCATCTCACTGTCATGATAACTGATGTTCATATGTTGTTTGCCCATTGGACTGATTGATGCCAAGCATCTTCAATTTTCATTATTCTTTCTTCCATACATGGACAGACCAATAATTACACCTTAGATGATACGCATGATTTTTTAAGATCTCAGTCACTACTTACCCAAGTAGAATGTAGAACATAGTATTTGTGGATGATGCTGTGGCATGTGTATTTAATGGTATAAATGGAAAAAGGAGATTTACTACATAGATAATCTTACGTGGCTTAGGTGTTGGACTGCTGCTTTATGATTGGCAGCTCCTTTGTGTGAAAAAAATGAAGCAGTCTGCTCACTTATATAAGGTCACTATGAGTCAGAATTGACTGCATGACAGAGTGGTTGTCTTTGGTATGGGAGGAATATTTGGTGAGGAAATGCTGAAATGATTATAGTAATGAAAAAGAATGTCAGACAGATTCAGTCATGGTTGTGGCCTAAGTAACTTAAGAGTGATCTTAGAATTAATAAGGAGATACTACCCTTTGATTAATGTCCACTAGGCTCATTAACAACCTGCGATACACAGATGATACAACCTTGCTTGCTGAAAGTGAAGAGGACTTAAAATACTTACTGATGAAGATCAAAGATCACAGCCTTTGGTATGGATTACATCTCAATGTAAAGAAAACAAAAATCCTCACCACTGGACCAATAAACAACATTCTTATCAATGGAGAAAAGATTGAAGTTGTCAAGAACTTCATTTTTCTTGGATAACCATCAACACTCATGGAAGCAGCAGTCAAGAAATCAAACAACGTATTGCATTAGGCAAATCTGTTGCAGAAGACCTTTTAGAAGTGTTGAAGAGCAAAGATGTCAGCTTGAGGACTAAGTTGCATCTGACCCTAGCCATCGTATTTTCAGTAACCTCATATGCATGCTAAAGTTGGACAGTGAATAAGGAGAACCTTAGCAGAATTGATGCATCCTATTTACAGTGTTGGAGGAGAATATTAAAAGTACCATGGGCTGCCAAAAGAACAAACAGATCTGTCCTTAAAGAAGTACAGCCAAAGTGCTTTTTGGAGGCAAGGATGGCCATACTTTTCTCTCATACTACGGACATATTATCAGGAGAGGTATATCATGTTTGGTAAAGTGGAGGGTCAGAGAAAAAGAGGAAGATCCCCAGCGAGATGGATTGGCAAAGTGGCAGCATCAATGGGCTCAAGCATGGCAACAGTTGTGAGGCTAGCCCAGGACCAAGCAGTGTTTCGTTCTGTTGTGCATAGGGTCGCTTTGAGTAGGTACCCATTTGATGGCAACTAACAACAACAACAGGCTGTAAATTACATGTGGACAGGGGTATAGTTTTCTACTGTTATCCAGCAGAATCAGGACCCCATGCATAGTTGTTATTGTTTTTAAGTGCCAAAGAGTTGGTTCTGACGCATAGCAATATATTGATGGCTACTTCGATATTTATTCTTTTAGTCTCTTCTTATTCTATAGGTATTTTATAATTTCCTTGACTTTTAATATTGCTTCTATGAATGACGTATAAATGTATATGTCCTGACATCTCTTCTCAGCTTCATTACCACATTATTTCCTCCTGTTAGACTTCTTCATCTGAATCATTGAGAAACATCTCAGACTCAATATCTGCAAAAGCTAAATTTGCTTTTACCAACCTCGTTTCTTTTAACCCAGGCTTTCCTCTTTGTTACAGATCTTATAATGAACTCATTACACTTTTGGATTTTTAGTATATTTTTTGCTATCTCTACATGCCCCCATTCCTTTTGATAAGCCCCAGCCCTCCATGGAGAGTATAAAAAACTGAAATAGACAATACCTTTGTTTAATCTTTATATTCCCTCTTTGCTGTTTGTTGTGTGCCTTTCACATTGTGGTTTGGTGCCACTGGGTATATTCTGGCTCGCAGAGACTCTGTTTACCACACAGTGAACCACTGCCCCATCCTGCAACCATCCTCACAATCATTACTGTGTTTAAACCCATTGTTTTGGCCACTGTGTTAATCCATCTTACTGAGAAACTTTTTTGTTTTTGCTGATCTTGTACTTTACCAAGTCCTTGGTGATGTCCTTCTCCAGGGACTAGTTCCTTCTAATAGCATATTGAAAGTATAAGTGATGAAGTCTCGCCATCTTTGCTTCTAAGGAACAAGATAGATTTGTTCAGTCGTCTGGCATTCCTCTCACATAATCATGGTAAATAATCGTGTGGTTGAAATCAGTGTGTTGGTAATATGCCATATAAAAATTTGGAGTCTGCCTTTAAGCATGTGAAAGACTTGTGAAGAGTTTGTAGAATAATAAGAAAAAGTGTCATTAAAGAATGAGACAGAGAGAGTTGAAACTAGCTGTTCCTATGTAGGAATACAAGGTCAAGGCATGATTTATTCATAGTTTCATGTTCCTTGTAGAAGTGGGTATAAATAAATAAAACTTTCAAGCTTGTGAAGTATTATTCACTTCAGAGACAAACAAATTATTTTCCCATTTTGAAAAGACTGGGTAAACTGCAGGTGATACAATTTGGTTGTAAATGCTATCTCAATGGTGAGCATGCCTCTCATGTGTAAGCAGGCAGGACTGATGCGGTCAGTTGTTGATACCTGATTGGTCTTCCATAGCTTTTGTCTGTTCTGATAGGTTGGGTTATTTCTGCTATAGAGTACAAATAACTATTGAAATAAGATTTAGGCTTGTTTTGAATTATAGCTAACATAATTGAAGAACAAAGATGTCAGCTTGAGGATTAAGGTGTGCCTGACACAAGCCTTTGAATTTTCAATAACCTCATATACATGTGAAAACTGGACAGCAAAAAAGGAAGACCTTAGAAGAATTGATGTTTCAGTAGTTGGAAAATATAGCCTTAGTGATAGAAATGATG
>NW_006408563.1:4978581-4982005 GCF_000296735.1 Chrysochloris asiatica | reverse complement strand
CAATGAAATGTGCAAAGATCTGGGGTCAGAAAACCAAACGGGAAGAACACGCTCAGCATTTCTCAAGCTGGGGAAACTGAAGAAAAAATTCAAGCCTCGAGTTTCGTTACTGAAGAATTCTCTGCGCAAATTATTGAATGATGCAGAAAGCATCAAAATAAGATGGAAGGAGTACACAGAGTCACTGTATCAAAAGGAAATGGTTGATGTTTAGCCATTTCAGGAGGATGTTTAGCCTTTTCATGATCAAGAGCCAATGATACTGAAGGAAGAATTCCAAAATGCATTGACAAATTGGCAAAGAACAAGGCACCAGGAATTGATGGAATAAAAATTGAAATCCTTCAAGAAAGCGAGGTGACAAAGGAGGCACTCACTCATCTATGCCAAGAAATTTGGAAGACAACTATCTGGCCAACTGATTGGAAGAGATCCGTATTTGTGCCCATTTCAAAGAGAGGGACCCAAAGTATTGCGGCACTCATTGGACACTCTCTTTGATATCCCATGAAAGTAAAGTTTTACTGAAGGTAATACAGAAATGGCTACAAGCATACATTGACAGAGAATTCCCAGAGGTTCAACCAGATTCAGAAGAGGCTGTGGAATGGGGAATTTTATTGCTGATGTCTGATGGATCTTGGCTGAAATAAAAGAATATCAGAAAGGTGTTTACCTGTGCTTTATTGACTATGCAAATTGTTTGATTGTATGGATCATAACAAGCTATGGACACCATTGTGAAGTATGAGTATTCTGGAGCACTTAGTTGTGCTCATGAGGAATCTGTACCTGGATCAAGAGACAGTTGTTCAAACAGAACATGGGAACACTGAATGGTCTAAAATTAAGAAAGGTATGCGACAAGGTTGTATTCTTTCACCATGCTTATTCAACCTGTATGCTGAGCAAATAATCTGAGAAGCTGGGTTATATGAAGAAAAATGTGGCATCAAAATTGGAGGAAGACTCATTAACAACCTGCAATATGCAGATGATAAAAACTTGCTGAAAATGAAGAGGACTTAAAATACTCACTTATGAAGATCAAAAACTACAGTCTTCAGTATGGATTGCATCTCAATGTAAAGAAAACAGATATCCTCACCACTGGCCCAATAAACAATATTCTTGTCAGTGGAGAAAAGATTGAAGTTGTCAAGAACTTCATTCTTCTTGGATCAACCATCAACACTCATGGAAGCAGCAATCAAGAAATCAAACGACGTATTGCATTAGGCAAATCTGCTGCACAAGACCTTTTTAAAGTGTTGAAGAGCAAAGATGTCAGCTTTAGGACTTAGGTGCACCTGACCCAAGCCATGATATTTTCAATAACCTTATATGCATGCGAAAGCTGGGCAGTGAATAAGGAAGATTGTAGAAGAATTAATGCATTTGAGTTATGGTACTAGAAAATATTGAAAGTATGATGGGTTGCCAAAAGAACAAACAGATCTGTTTTGGAAGCAGTGCAGCCAGAGTGCTCCTTGGAGGTCAGGATGGCCAAACTTTGTCTCTCATACTTTGGACATATTGTCAAGAGGGACCGATCACTGGAGAAAGATATCATGTTTTGTTAGGTGGAGGGTCAGAGAAAAAGAGGAAGACCCCCAACAACATGGATTCACAAAGTGGCAGGGTCAATGGGCTCAAGCGTGGCAACGATCGTGAGGTTGACCCAGGACCGTGTAGTGTTTTGTTCTCTTGTGCATAGGGCCACTATGAGTCAGATCCAACTCAGTGGCACCTAACAACAAAAATAAGTTTGAACCCACAATTGTCTCCATGGGAGAAAAACCTGCCGATATGGTCTTGTAAAGATTTCAGCCTAACGAACCCTATGGGGCTGTTCTACTGTATTACATAGGTTTGCTATGAGTTGAAATTGATTTGGCAGCACACAAAAGAGTTGACATGAAAGTATCTTATCTAAGAAGTGTACATCCTAATCCCTGGAACATGTAGATATGTTAGGTTACATGGCTAAAAACAATCAAGGTATTAGATGGAATTAAGAATGCTAATTAATTGACTTCAAACTGTGGAGACTATCAGGGATAATCCAGGTGGACCTAATAAAGTCACCAGAGTGCTTACTGTGGAAGAGGAAGGTAAAAGTGCCAATATCTGAGTAAGTAGATGTGAGAGACACTAAACTAGCCATTACTGGCTTTGAAGAGAGGAAGGGGCCCTGAGCCAAGGAATATGGGCAGCCTCTTGAAGCTGGAAAAAGAAAAGAGACAGTCTTTCATAGAACCTTCTGAAGCGCATACAATTCAACCAACATCTTGATTTTAGCCTGGCAGCAACAGTTGCTTCTAGAATAACTACAGTTGTGAGGATGGTACAGGATTGGACATTGTTTCATTCTGTTGTGCACAGGGTTGTTATGAGTTGGAACCGAATTGACAGCATGTAACAGCAACAATAAATGTATTAGACCCTTGTTAGACTTCTTACCTATAAATTGTGAGTTGAATTTGTATGGTTTTAAGCTACCAAATTTGTAGTATTTGTTACAGAAACAATAGGAAACCAATATAACCCATTTTTATTGGTATTTGGTTCAATAAACTATTTGACTCTTGCATTCCAGATGTAAAACACTTCCAAATTTTACTTTACCAAAGGCAAACATGCTAACTTTTGTAAAACAAGTGATATTTCTTGACTGTGAAAAATTTTGGATAATTTATCTTACTGTTAAACATGATTTCTACCTGTATTTTAATAAATATGAATGCATTCTTTTGTAAATAGTGCAAATGTATAGTTTAGAATATATTTACGATAACCGTTTTGTGATAGTAAGGTTAACTCTTATAACTTAAAATCAGCAATAACCCAACATGTTTTTGAGCAATGGATAGACTGTTTAAAAAAGATTATATTTGTACATTCTTTTTTTAGTGGCTTAAAGTGTATGATTTTGGCAGTGTCAGGAAGGGCACAGAATTATTATGTATTTTGTGTGTCAGCGAATGATATTTTGTTGGTTGCAATATAAGTCAATACTATTTACTAATTTTCAAATTTTTGAATGAAACTATCCCCTCAAAACATCTAAGGAGTCCTGGTATGGCGTTGTAGGATCCGCTGTAGGATAAGCAGTGCAAACTTGCCAGCTGCTCCTCAGGAACCCTATATAGGATTACTGTGAGATGGAACTGACACCACAGCACTTAACAATAAAAGCAACAACATAGTACAAATCTGAATATAACCTGTTGTTATAATCCCATTTTGGAATGGCCTTCTTTGTTATGTTAATGAAATGATATTTTGTGTAGTTTTTGTCCTTAGTCTCATTTAAGATATAAAAGAGATTAAACAAGCAAGCCAGATAAACAGAGGAGGGCTAAGATGCCAGCATACCTAGAGATCTCAAGTAAACCAGGAAGTAGAAACTAAAGATAGAAGA
>NW_006408563.1:4968972-4977821 GCF_000296735.1 Chrysochloris asiatica | reverse complement strand
AAAACAAAAGATAAAAGGTAACCAATAGAGGCAGTAAATATTTATATCACTACATTAGGAAAAATAAGGGTGGATAAATTGAGTGGTTGTAAATGTGTTAAATTATTAACAGTGGTAACAGAAATTCAAAAGATACCTTCTGAAATTGATAGGCTGAAAATTAATCATAAATGATTATTATTTAAGGAACCCTTGTAGTGTAGTGGGTTAAGCATTGATCTGTTAACCTAAAGGTTGGTGGTTTAAACTCAGCAACCGTTTTCACGTAAGAACATCTACAGTGTCTGCTTCCATAAAGATGTATTCTTGGAAAGCCCTTTGGAACTGTTCTTCTGCTCAGTCCTGTAGGGAGGCTGTGGGTGGGAATCCACTTGATGGCAGTGGGTTTTGTTTTGGGCTAATTGTTTACAGAGAAGGAGTTAATATTCAAAATGAATAAAAGCAAATGTTTAAAAGAGTTGTCTCCAGAGAATAAAATTGGGGGATTTTACACTATTTGATTTTTAAAAAATCAAAGTAATGCTTTGTATATGGTTTAAAGCAGGATTAGCAAAGAATGGGATAGTAGATAGTTTCATTTTGGTGAGCCATATAATCTTTTGCAGTTATTCAACTTTGTCATTGTAGAGTGAGAACAGTTGAGTACAATACTTGTATAAATGAGCGAGGTTGTATTCCAGTAAAACTTCACAAAAACAAGTGGTGTGCAGGATTTTACTCCCAAGTGCTCTGATGTCTTTTGTCAACCTCTAGCCTAGATTCATGGTGTTCTGGTGTGGCACTGTAGGATAAGCTCTGGACCCTAAGGTTTGTTTGAACTGCAAGATTGGTGGTTCAAACTCGCCAGCTACTCCTCAGAAACTATGCACAGGGTTGCTATGAGTTGGAACCACCTCAGTGACACTTAACAACAACAACTCTAGATTCAAATCATGCTAAGAGGCACATAACAGAAATAGTGATCTGTTGATACCATCTCATCCATTTGTTGTTGTTGTTAGGTGCTATTGAGTCGGTACTGACTCATAGTGAACCTCACTATTGTTGCCATGCTTGAGCCCATTAATGCTGCCACTTTGCCAGTTCATCTCCCTGGAGGTCTTCCTGTTTATCTACAGCTGTTTCTCTTAATTTTGAATTGTACTTTATCAGCAAATGAAAGTCCTGCTGACTTTTCTCCCAGGGGCTTTACTCCATTCATATCAACACAGTCAGCTCTACTTTGAGGAGGCAGCTCTTCCCCAGTTGCATTTTGAGTGTCTTCTAACCTGAGGGGCTCATTTTCCAGCACTATATCTGACAGTATTTCTCTGCTATTCATAAGGTTTTCAGTGACTAAATATTAGGAAGCAGTTCATCAGGCGTTATTCCTAGTCTGTCTTCATCTGGAAGCTTACCTGAAACCTGTCCACCATGGGTGACCCTGCTGGTATTTAAAATACCAGTGGCATAGTTTCCAGAATCGCAACAGCTTACAAGCCACCCCTGTACGACAAGCTGTCGGATACCTCTTCCAAAAAGCGGTATCTGACAGTTAAAAGTCTTCTGTTTTCTCTGTTTTGTATTTATTTTCATAATTCTAAATAATTTATGAACCAGGGATATGCGTTGAATTCTAAATAGGATGTCACTTCTGTCTCTTACTTCATCAAGTTTAGACCCTATTTGTTGCAGTCCTGTCATGGATACTGAACCTTCTAACTTTGTTATCACTCTACCTTTTTTCCCTGTCATCCTCCCAAAATTGTTTTCAAAATAGTTTTGGGTTAATCTATATTTAGTTTTTCATTATTATGATTATACAGATTTTGCATACTCTTGAGCCAGGAATGTACTTTAGTTGTTTCCTTTCTTGTGCAATTTTTTTTAGTTTTCCTGAATTAATTTATTTGCTTAGTTTTCATTGGGAAACTCATCCCACTCCTTCTGATAGGTGTATAAAATGTCTTTTGGTAAAATTTCCCAGCCTTAAAACTATACTAAAATCCTTCCCCCCCGCCCCCTTGTTAATATCTGTGATATAGTGATTTACTTGACAGGACTTTTTCATTCATGTCTTTGTGATTGTTACCAAATGAATGGGTAGGACTATGCAAGTGTGAGATATTTGTGGCCCACCAAAGGGATTGGATAGCTTGCTAATAATGGAAATAAGGTACATGGTACTCCTGTGGGATAGTTAATGCAAATAGGGTGTGTGAGACTCTAGCATGGGGCTTGGTCAGTCTTGCCATCCGACTAGGTTTAAAATTAGCCATCTCAGAAGTGGAACGGGAAGATGGTAGCATCAAGAAAAGAAGAGCAAGGGAAGAAGTTCATCTTTTAGAACCTGAAATCTCTGTGCACGACCCTCCTTGATCCAGGAGACAGAGCTGTGGCATCACAACAAAGATGTGGTAGCAGCAGAGGCAGACAAGTGGGCTTCCCAGCCCATGGGGTAAAAAAAACAACAACCAAGTGACTTCAGGCAAGATGCTTCATGGTGGAATGGAATTTGTGAGAGGAACTATATATGTCAACCCACAGAACTACAGTTGAGCTCCTTTGGGCTGAGATCTATGGTTGAATGAAGTGCCTTTTTGGCATTTATTGACAGAACTAAAAAGCTTTGTGACCTTGCCAGAGCAGGGCAGACGACAAGGGGCTGTGTGGCTGAGAAATAAAGGAGCACAGAGAGTTGTGCCTTTGGACCCCATAGAGAAGAAACTGTCCTAAAGAACTGTGTCCTGAGCATTTCTGATTCTGAATTGTAACCTGTTATCTTCCCTAGTAAGCAACATAATCATGACTTTGGTCTGTGAGTTCTTTGTGGTCATTGCAGTGAATTATTGAGCCCAATAGAGAAGTAGAGTTCCATGAGAGGGGTGGTGTCAGAAGTGGTAAAGACAGTTGAGGGCAGGTCTGACCTCCTGTCATAGGTTTCAGCCTTGGGCTAATGCTGAGCTTGACTCTTCTTCCCATTTGTGAAATCAGAGGAGGTCAAAAGCCATTCCAGTGTCATTCTTATAGTCTCTCTCCTGGGGCCTTCATAATGCGCTTCTGGTCAGAGGAAGTTGGTCTCTCAGCGACGCCATGATTGTTATGTTTGCTCTTGCAGTCACCAGTTTTTAGGGAATTCTCCTTTCATCTCACTTTGTAGGGTCCCCATTCCTATAGAACATGTGGGAATGGGGACCCTTTCCTAAAAAAAAAGTAGGGCATGTTTATCTTCTGTGAGTATGGCTGGGAGAGGGATTGGTTATAATCTTCCTTGCTGGTTTTCTGAGACTGGATGCAAGATTTGGAGATATATAGCAATTGTTACACTGCCTTTAAGGAGCTCTGGTAGCGTAGTGGTTACGAATCAGGCTGCAAACCACAAGGTCAGCAGTTCGAAACTACCAGCAGAAAGATGAGGCTTTCTGCTCCCGTAAATATTTACAGCCTCGGAAACCCTGGTCAGGGTCACTATGAGTCGGAACCGACTCAAAGGCACATAACAACAACAACAACAACACTGTCTTTAATTACTGTCCCTATTTTCAGTCTTGGGATCCTGGTGGCTAAATGGTTTAAGCATTTCACTGCAAACCCAAAGCTCAGTGGTTGAGATCCATCAGCCATCCCATGGGAGAAGACTGTGGTAGTCTATTTCCAGAAAGATTTATAGCTTCTGAAACCTTTATAGGGCAGTTCTACTGTGTTCTATTGGGTGACTATGTCTTGAAGTCCACTTGCGACTTGATGACAGTGGGTTTGGTTTTTTAGTTTGGATTTCAGTGTGAGCCTTCTTTTTCTTTCTTTTTCTGTGCCTGATATCTTGCAATTCAGAGCTGGTTTGACTCAATTCTTGCAGAGATTGCATTTCTTGCCTCTTGAAGGGTGGGGTTGTGATTGTTGGTGATTTCATTGCTCTTTGACTTTTTTTTTTTTTTTCTTGTTTTTGGTATTTAACCTCTTCAACTGATCATGGTACCTGTATATCTAGAATTTGCCTCAAGTTAATGGACTGACTTCTCATGCTGACCATTATTTTGTCTAAAGGACTTGGGTTTGAATTTCCTGTTTCCTGAGAACTTAGTAGAACCATTTTTTTTTTTTTTGCCTTCTATATTGTATATTCAAGAAGCTCTGGTAGCGTAGTGGCTACTAACCTGGCTGCTAACCTCAAGGTCGGCAGTTTGAAACTACCAGATGTTCCATGGGAGAAAGCCATTTCAGGAGGTAGTATATATATATGTTCAAGAACCAGTGGTATTTAAGGAAGAAATTCAAGTGGAACGGAAGTCATTGGTGAAAAACAAAACTTCAGGAACTGATGAAATATTTTGAGTGGTATTTCAACAAACAGATGCAACATTAGAAGCCCTCACTCGTCAATGCCAAGCAACTTGGAAAACAGCTACCTGGCCAACCAACATGAAGAGATCCATATTTGTGCCATTCTAAATAAAGATGATCCAACATAATGCTGAAATTAATATTAATATCACGTATGAGTAAAATTTTCCTGAAACTAATTCAAAACTATTTGCAACAGTGCGTAGATGGGGAACTACCAGAAATTCAAATTGGACAAAGTACAAAGATATCGTTGCTGGTGTCAGATGAATCTTGTCCAAAAGTAGTAAATACCAGAAAGATGCTTATCTGTGGAATTTTTTTCATCTGTGCAAAGGAATACAACTGTGTGGATTATAACAAGCTATGCATAACACTTGAATTAAAGGGAATTTCAGAACACTTAATTGTGCTCATGTAGATCCTGTTCATTGACCAAGAGATAGTTGTTTCAATAGAACAAGAAGAAGATGACCCTAAATGAGGCGAAATGACACAGTAGCTGTAACAGTGGGCCACTGTGAGGCTGGTGTAGGACCAGGCAGGGTTTCATTCTGTCATACACAGGGTGGGTTGCTATAAGTTGAAATCAACTTGATAACACCTCATGACAAGATAATGTCAGCAATTTTTTCCTTAGGCGTTGTGAAGACATAATTTTTGTGAAAATGACTGCTACTAACCTGCAGTCCAGAGAGTTTCTGCTCCTCCCAAGCTGCTCTTGAGTTGATCAAAATATATCAGTCAGTGGTACAAAAAGAAGCCTTTTTTTGCTTGTTTGTTTTTCCTTCTCTTCTTTTGTTATTCCTTTCTGTTTCTCCTTGCCTTTATTAATTTGACAAATATATAATGAACGTCAATAATAGTTCTATTTGCTGTGGATATGGAAGTGACGGAAAACAATGCGTTTTTTTTTTTTCCCATGGCAGTTATGTTCTAGTTTAAAAATACTAAGCTATAAAAATGAATAAATAATTGAATAAAACAAGTTATGACACTGCAGAGGGACAAGAAAACCATTCTAGATGTCACGTAGAACCCCATCAGATCTACACAAGCTCAGTATTTCCTGTTTCCTCTACTGTGTTTTATGTGTTCCAAACCACCAGCCATTCCAAGGGAGAAATATATGGCCATCTGAATTTATAAAGGTGGTGGTGCTGTTGTTAAGTGCTGACCAGTCGGCTCCAACTCATAGTAACTTACTATAGGGTACCTAAGGAGTAGCTGGTGGATTTAAACTGCCAACCTTGCAGTTCAATCTGACCTTGGGGTTGAGTGCATTATCCTGCAGTACCACACCACGATTTCTTTAGGGTAGCTATCAATCAGAAGTGACTTGATAGTTATGGGGTGAGATGATCCTTATACAAGCATCTGAGAAAAATGACCTTGTCATTGGGAGACAAACTAATAGTAAAAGGCAGTTGGGTCCCTGTCATTTTGCACAGGAGAGGCAGATAGCAGGATAATGCACTGGACTGCAAGGTTAGTTTGAACTGCAAGGTTGACTACTCAAACCCACCAGCCACTCCTCAAAAACCCTGTATAGGGTCGCTTTGAGTCAGAACCAGCTCAACGGCACTTAACAAAAACAAATGACTGCCATAGGATCTTGGTGTGGCTCTATAGGATAAGCACTGGACTGCTAAGTGCAAGGTTGGCCCACCAGTGGCGTCTCAGAAACCTTAGTTATACAGGGTCCTTATGAGGCAGAATTGACTCAATAGCACTTAACAACAAACAGCAATTAATTGCAATACTGATTGCACTTGGGGGAAAGACGTTTTGAAAAAAAAATTGGAAGCTGGGATAAAGATGAAAAAGTCTTTATCTTAGAATTACCTTATTTTTACAAATATTGCTGCCTTTTTTCCATAAATACTGCCAATATTTTCATAAATACTAGTGCTACCCTTTGGCTTTAAATTAAATTTCTCCCTTTTTAGGTCTTGATTTCTTTAGCAAGGGAGCATAAAACTTTGTGCTTTCTTAAAGAGCTAAAAAGACCATTGTGGTTACCTGTGAATACTTTAAACTTTCCTCATTCATTCATACATACAAAAGTACACAGAATTAAGAAGCAGTGTACAAAAATGGTCTCATCATAGTAGCAGTCTAATTCAATTTAACTGGCTGCATTCAGGAAACTGTGAATTGTATGACTTTGCATTCTCAAATTTCTTCCTACAGAATAATTTTTTAGGGATTCTGGTGAGTTATATGAATAGATTATTCAAAATAATTCATAGCCCACCCTTTCCTTTGGAGACATGACTGATTCTATTCTTTGACTGTGGAATTGACATTGCTTTGGACCACACAGGCTTCCAAAATTCAGGCATCCAGAATTTTTTACTATAAATTTTCATTGAGATAAAAAAAAAAAAAAAAAGGAAAACAGAATTTTTAAAAATCATCTGTTTCCTTTAAAATTATTGTGAAACACTGTATTTTGATATATTAACAATGGTTTAAGGCTTAAAAGGCTCACATAATGAAAAAATTTGAAATTTATGAATTAAACACATTTCCAATTTTTGTTAACCAGATTGTTTAATATTTTATTTTCCTGCTTGATTTTAGGTTTTTAGATTATACTGTAATTAATCTCTAAAGATTTATTGTAAGGCTTATCCTTTATGTATTTAATTCACTATTTGACATAATGTGTAAGGAACTATTCCTATGAAGAATTAAAGTGTTCAGTGATAATGTAGCCAGCGTATTTCAAACTAATTACAACTCCCTTTATTAAATAAACAAAACCCAAACTCTCTCTGGATATCTGGAAATTCTTTTCTCAAATAAGTTTAGGTTAATTGCAAGGTGAGAAATTAGCCTTTTAAGTTTTTTATATAAGGAAAGCTGTTGAGGCTATAGTTACTTTAGAAAGCTGAGCAACAAATAACAGGGGTGATAGACATTGGTAAAATTTAGTTGATACGTGAAATAGGAAGTGAAGTATATGCTTAGATGTGTAAATACTTTTCTTATTAAAAAGAGGCAAAAAGCAACAGGACCAAGATTAATTTCATTGAAAATGAAGTTTCCCAAAAACTCAAAAAACTTCCATGGAATTAATGATTCTCTTAAATTAATATTATTTGTTTAGTATTATATATCACACATCAACTACCTTCACTATGGCTTACCCTTTATAGAGTCTTGTTTCCTTTTGGGAAGATTGGACGTGGAGATTGGTTTAGGTGGTCTATGAACCTGTGGATTCTGATTAGTATTTGGATTTGCACATCTACTAGTCAAGAACTGAAAATCTCAATTTTTTTTGAGGGGTCATGTCTGTTTCAGATTGAGAAAGTCTATTTAAAATAATTTTCTAAGTCAGGGGTATGGAACATCTGGCTCTTAAGCCATATAAAGGCCTGTGGATCATTTGGTCTGGCCCTGTCAAGGCAACCGTTATTCTAGCCATCACATTATAGGTGAGTTCATTAAATGGTTAATTAAATGGAGTCCTGATGTGGTGCTGTGGGCTAATGCACTGGACTGCAAAATCGATTTGAACCTCAAGGTTGGCAGTCCAAGTTTACCAGCCGCTCCTCGAAACCCTGTACAGGGTCACTGTGAGTCAGAACCGACTCACCAGCACTTAACAACAACAAGTAAATATTTGACCAAATATAGCAAGCTAATTTTTAAGTTGATAATTTTGTATGACCCTTACGTGATGTTATTTATAAATAGCCAAATGGGCCTTGGTAGAAAAAAGATTTCCCATCCCATTCCAAGTAGAACAGATTCTTAAGGTTTTAATGTTTTCCATAGAGTAATTATTTTGCTGTAGAGATAGATATTTTTCTTCAATTGATTTATAAATTGCTGGATTATCATGTTACATATCAAGGTACTAGAAAACGAGACATTGGGAAACTTAGACCAATGTTGTTTTGCTTGTAAACTTTCTGCTTGGAGGTGTATAGTAATTGCAGCATTATGCTGAGCAGCCCAGTCCATTGTTCCTTTGATACAGAAGAGGTTTCTGTTTTTAAGAAGTTTCTTTAAGCTGTGTGTTGAAAGTCCTAAGTAACTTTGAAGTTCATGGTGCTGCAAGTCTTAGAAAGAAAAGATTATCTTTGGGTTCAGACAGTTTTCACCTTCTCTTATCCTATGTTGCTAAGTGCCATCCAGTTAGTTCCAACCCATAGTAACCCTGTATATGGTTTCCAAGGAGCAGCTGGTGAGCTTGAACCGCTGACCTTGCAGTTCAAATGAACTTTGCAGTCCAGCGCATTAACCTACAGTGCCACTCTTATCTTGTAGCATCCCTAAAGTGTGTCCATGTAGGCTTTGCTTGACTGCTTGCTCAGACTGAACGCTCAGTGTTCCATCATATAACTCATTTGAGTTATTTTTCTTACACTAAGCTTCAGTTGTCCATTCCAAAGAGAGGTGACCCAATGGAATGCGGAAGTCATCGGACAATCTCTTTGATATCCCATGCGAGTAAAGTTTTAGTAAAGATAATACAGAAATGGCTGCAAACATACATTGACAGAGAACTTCCA
>NW_006408563.1:4929558-4966690 GCF_000296735.1 Chrysochloris asiatica | reverse complement strand
ATATCCATAAGCATAGGTCAAGTTTATCAAATTCTGGCAAATTGCACTTAATTCCTTTATCAAAAATTGTTCTGATCATCAAGCTATTGAGGCTAGGTCAAATGGGTACTATCTGCAAGTTTGGATACTCTTGTGTGTCCCCCCTTACTTCATATCAGCTGGATGCTTCACTCTCAACTCTAGCCCTCCATGGCTATGTCCTTGTCCATGGGCTCAGGTTTCACCACACTTTGGACCAACCAGTCCTTCCTCTTCTCTCATCTCCAGGTCAACGGGAGTGGATGGAATGTGGTTGAACTTGCCCAAGATGGCATGTTGTCAAGGTCTTCTCTCCCACCCTCCACATCTTTTTTCCAAAAGAACCAATTAAGGCCAGCCTATAATAAATTTAGTATATATTATAGCTTTTTCATGTGTCCATCTTCCTTCCAAGTGTCAAGGTTGCTCTGCTAAGCTTTGCTCAGGCTTCATTTTTAGAATTTCTGCTCTTCCCCACAATGCTCCATGACTGGTTACTCAGACTCTTGTTCTCTGCTGCCTCAGTATCCGAACATGCTGTCTGTTGTCTCCTTCATAGGTTTTACAGAGACATCTGGTTCTCTTTTGGGCTGTGGTAGAGATGGAATAAGTTATATTTTATATCTTTCATAATTCTCTATCCCATTTCCAGTGCCTCAATCTCACTCTCTGCTCTTAGCAGGAGGGTCATTTTCAAAACCTTCCCAAACACTTAATTCCATAAATGACAACTTATATTTTCCAGTGTAGCACACCTGCTTCTTCTTTCACTTGTGAAGTACTGAACACACTGACCCTCTTAGGTATTTACACTAACATTTTCATGTAGCACATTTTGTAGGAGATTATGGAGTCTCCAGGTTTACTGATGATGGCTTATGGTGACTTGCCTGGCCCCATATATTTAAATAAGAATAGAAGGCGACCAGGTATCCTATGTTATATCTAGATAGTGTGTTTTGTATTAAACTCTCTAATCTTGAAAAACAAAAACAAAAACCCTATGTTATAAAGAGCCATGTTTGCCATTTTTTAAGCATCTGAACTTAGATAATGTCATCCATTTATCCTTGGTTTCTTCATTTGTAAACTAGGTTGATACCTACATCTCGAGGCTAAATGAATTAACTGAAGATACTTGAGGATAAATAAATTAATCATATGTAATACTTAGGACAGTACTTGTGCAATGTTGTTTTTGTTGTGTGTTGTCAAGTTTTTCTAACTCACAATGATCCTATAGGACAGAGTGAAACTGCTCCACAGAGTTTCCTAACTAAAACAACAACAACAACAAAATTCCGCCCTATGATAATGAGGATGATGAAGATGCAAACAGTGAAATCTGACTTTACTAATACATGCTACCAAGTTAGTACAGTGAAATTCTACAAAGAAATTTTTAATTTTCCATGAATTCTCATAATTATTTTGCATTCAGTGGCTAAAGATTCTTCTGTGAAATCATTAAGCCACAGAGAACCGAGCTGCAATATTGAGCATTGCAATGCTCACCATTGCTATATGGACTCCTTCTCCCACTGTTGACTTTTCCTTTGCAATGCTCACCTCACTTTGGGACCTGGCTGTTCTGGAGGTTAGTTTTCTCTTCTTAGACCACAGTCATTTTGCTTACAAATTTCTAGAATTTCGCTGTCATTTTGGATTATTGGGATAATCCATGTTTAGTGCTCTAGCATAATAGGATCTGGTTTGCCGCTGTATTCGTTTAGGTATTGCAGATGGAAGATTATTGCTCTTTAAAAATTTGTTCAATCTAAACTTTGAAAGCTATGTGATAATATGTCACTAACCTGGTGTGGCACTGTAGGATATGGACTGCTAACCACAAGGTCGGGGTGGTTCAAAACGACTAGCTGCTCCTCTAAAGCCCTGTTATACAGGATTGCTATGAGTCAGAACCAACTGGACAACAATTAAGAACAAAAACAACCCATAATGAAAGACATTTGCAGCTATTAGTATTAATATCTGTTTAGAACAATTTCTGTATAAAATTAAAAATACCTGTTAACTGTTGACATCCTGCAATGTGTATACCTTTGCTTTTATTTCCTTCTGCAATTCATTGTGGTAGACTATGGCATTTTCATTTTAAAATTCCAGTAGTGCTTACATTAACTGTATTGTTTATAAAGAGGGTCTAAAGTAGAGGAAATATGATTTGTAAAATATTTTAATTACTAAAATTTAGTAATTTAAAAATATATTTTAATGAACCTTGGCATGTACACAGGGGACTTCAAAAAGTTCATAGAAAAAAATAAAATGATCGTGGATTTTTTTCCCATGAACTTTATGAAGACTTCTCATATACTTATTACACTGTGAAATGAACACATATGCAAGAGATTTTCAAAGCAATTTTTAAGTTGTATATATTAAAGGTATTTGTACTAAACATAGACTGTCATGATCATGAAAAATGCTTTTCAAATGCTTCATTGTGTGAATTAAGACATGAATGTGAACATCTTTTCATGTCTGATCAGTTTTATTCTTGATAGTAATAAAACCAAGTAATGAAATGCAAACTGTTGACTGCAATGTAACCGTTGAAATTCTTACATCCATAAAAGAATCAGGGTAAATTTATGGTCTTATGATGACTAAAGTCTACTAATACTATTTGTATGTTTTTATGTGACCTATAGCACTGTGCTCAGAAGTCCGTGGGACAAAATGACAGTTGGCATAAACTCAGCTTGTTGATTTTCCTCTCTTGGATGTGTAAAATACTAACCCTGAGTCTGCTTTTGTATGGCTTGCTTTTCTATTTCAGGCTTAAGCATGTTCAAATTTGGCATACTCTTTTTTTTTTTTTTTTTCCCCTTTGTTGTGTGCAAAGTGATAGTACCTGTATGGAATGTTGTTGTTGTTATATGCTGTTGAGTCGGTTCTGACTCATAGCGACCCTGTACAGGGTTTTCAAGGCTGTAAATCTTTACGGGAGCAGAAAGCCTCATCTTTTTCCTGCAGAACAGCTGTCAGAACAGTAGTTTCGAACTGCTGTCTCTGAGGTTTGCAGCCTGATTTGTAACCACTACGCTATCAGAGCTCCTTATCTATATGGAATAGGGGAAATTAAAATTGCAGAGTCTACATTCTGGCCCCCTTTATTCTCCTAAAAGTATTTTCTTTGTGAAATATGATGGATCTTCAAAAAGTTCAGGGAAAGTATGTATCATGAAGAAACTATGCATGAGTTTCAAAAAAAATTTTGAACCAAAATGAACTCACACTGGTTATGACATATCTGAACAGGATCTAGTTGTCTATGAAAAATAAGACTCTAATGTGAAAAGAACCCCTATCAGATCAACATGAATTCTACTAAAATATGGTGAATTTGGGTAGAAGAATGGTGAATCCATTTATGCTTTATGAAAAGTTTATGGGGACAGTGCCCCAAAGAAATCAGCAGTTTACAACTAGATACTCCATCTAAAGAAGAGGTAGGACTATGTTGAATACGAAGCCCTTAGCAGCAGACTGGTTTGTGAGGAAAGAAATAAATCTTGTTGGTTCTCTAATTGAAGAGAGGTTACAATTAAGAGTAGAAGCAATAGCCAACACCATAGGTATCTCAGTTGGTTCTGTTTACACAATTCTGACTAAAAAATTAAAGTTGAGTAAGCTTTTCTGCTTGATGGGATCCAAGACTATTGCACCCAGCTCAGCTACACACAAGAGCAGAACTTTCCATGGAAAATTTAAACAAGTGGGATCAAGATCCAGAAGTATTTCTTTGAACAACAGTAACAGGAGAGGAAACTTGGCTTTCCCAGTATGATCCTGAAAATAAAGCACAATTGAAGTAATGGTTACCAAGAGGGTTACAAGTGTTTCAGTCAAAGCAAAAGTGATCAGTCAAGAGCAAAGGTTATAGCAACAGTTTTTTGGGATTGCCAGGGCAATTTGATTGTTCATTTCTGGGAAGGCAAAGAATGATAAGTCTACTTACTATGAGAATGTTTTGAGAAGTTCGCCAAAACTTTAGAAGAAAACCACCAGGGAAATCTTCACCAGGGAGCCCATTTCAGCATGACAATGCTTCCCCTGCTCATACCGCTCATCAAACAAGGAACGTTTAAAATCTTAAATCTTAAGAAATCTTTAAAAGGAGCTATTTTTTCATCAGTTAAAAATGTAAAAAAGAATTTTCTTGGGACGTTTCAGTTCCCGGAATTGTGAGTTTTTTTTAAGGATGGTGTAAAACGTATCATCACTGACAAAAGTGTCTGCAATATGATGAAACTTATGTTGACAAAGCTCGTATTTTTAATGTTCATCTTTTAATTTCAGTTTTCCATGAACTTTTGATGTTCTCTTATATATGATTGCATAAAGTATCAAATTACCTTTTCTAACCCAATTTCATTCTATTAAAATTTTAAGTCTTATATACTTTTCTTAAATTATATTACAAATAAACATCCTAGTCTTAGCTTAGTGTGACATGTTTTACAGAATATCTTGAGTCCTGCATACATATAAGGGAGGAATGCTATGAGATTTGACAATCCCATCTTCTTGTTACCTGCCTGCTACTTGGTGTGCCACTTATGAGACGCACCTGCTATTTTCTGAGATTTTGTATTTTAAGTCATTTTTTTTTTTTTTTTTTTGCCTTCCTTCTCTCTCTATTCCTATCTTTAGGCAAAGAAAGAAGTACTTCAACTTTTGCTGTGATTTTTATGGATAATTATTGACTTCCGTTTTGTTGTTGTTAAGTGCATTCAAGTTGATTCTGACTGATAGCAATTCTGTATAGGATTCCCAAGGAGCGGCTGGTGAGCTTGAATGGCCGACCTTGAGGTATAAACTGACTTTGCAGTCCAGTGCATTAACCCACAGCGCCACTTCCATTTTAGGTGATAAAATCTGCTTATATACTCTGAGCAGGAGAAAAAAAGCATACAACGTAGTAGGTATGTGCTTTTACACAGTCACTTATAAAAAACAAATGCAAACCCTTTAAATATGTAAACTTTTATATATATAGTTAAAATCAACAGATTTCTTCTTTAGTTGTATTAGATCAGAAACCAATTCCATGGGAGTTTATATAAATACTTAATTTATTTTATAGATTGTTTTTATTTAGTCGTAAAAGTAGTACTCTAGATTTCAGTCAGAAGTCTTGGATACATTAGGGGGAAAAAAAAAAAAATGTTGGTTATAGCATGGGCAGAGCAAGAAAATTCTATACCCAAACATTAACAGCGGAGTTCTTTCTCTCTCTTTTATAGGGTTCAGTAGCCATTACACAGTCTTTTGTATCCTTTAGTATCTTTCTTGTTGTTGTTATTGTTAGGTACCATTGAGTCAGTACTGATTCATAACGACCCTATGCACAACAGAACGAAACACTGCCCGGTCCTGGGCCAACCTCACAATTGTTGCCACGCTTGAGCCCATTGATGCTGCCACTTTGCCAATCCATCTCTGTGAGGGCCTTCCTCTTTTTCTCTGACCCTCCACCTTACCAAACATGATATCCTTCTCCAGCAACTGGTCCCTACTGACAAAACATCTGAAGTTTGAGAGATGAAGTTTGGCCATCCTAGCCTCCAAGAAGCACTCTGGCTGCACGTCTTCCAACATGGATCTGTTGGTTCTTTTGGCAGCCCATTGTACTTTCAATATTCTCCTCCAACACCATAATTCAAAAGCATCAATTCTTCTTTGGTCTTCCTTATTCACTGTCCAGCTTTCGCATGCATATGAGGTTATTGAGAATACCATGGCTTGGGTCAGGTGCACCTTAGTCCTCAAGCTGACATCTTTGCTCTTCAACACTTTAAAAAGGTCTTGTGCAGCAGATTAGCCTAATGCAATACGTTGTTTGATTTCTTGACTACTGCTTTCATGAATGTTGATGGTTGACCCAAGAAGAATGAAGTCCTTGACAACTTCAATCTTTTCTCTGTTGATAAGAATGTTGTTTATTGGTCCACTGGTTAGGAGTTTTGTTTTCTTTACACTGATATGCAAACCATAGTGAAGGCTGTGCTCTTTGATCTTTATCAGTAAGTATTTTAAGCCTTCTTCACTTTCAGCAAGCAAAATTGTATCATCATCTTTATTTGTACTTATTTTGCCTTGAGTTGGCAGAGATTTGATAAGGATCTGAGTGATATGTGTTCTGTGTTTATCTCCCCTGGTCATACTCTCATTGTTTTTATCCGATGCATCTCTATCTGGGCAATAGAGTCAGTCATTTAAAAGTTTCCTCATAAATCAGTAGTGTTATCTTAGTATTTGAAGCAAATGAATCTCTTTGTTTTGCTTGGAATTGCTCTTTAACACTCTATAGAAAAGTTCATTTGGAAATGCCCAAAGCCTAGCTAAGTACAGTTCCTTCAAATTCTTCAAGCCTATCAGTGTGTCAAGCAGGATTACATGAAAGCTATGCACTTGGGCTACATTTCAGCAGCCCTCTGAATAGATTCCTTAACAGAATTATTATTTAATAGTATGCCTTCACCTTTTATCGGGTCAACTGAAGAGAAGGCTGTATGACAACCATTTCTATTAGCTTATATAAAATTGCAGTTGAATTCTGTGGTTAACGTTAGTTCTTACATTTTATAGAGGTTCATCTGGTAAAGCCTTAGATTTTTATCCTAGAAGAATTTCCATCTCTTCTCATGAACTGCTATCTGTTCTTTTATTAGATACTAAGTGCTTTATAGCTCAAGTTTCCCACTTTGAGTGGCTTTCTAAGAAGCACAGAGCCAAATTGATTATAGCTCAGGTTTGATGGTGAAATCCTTACTAACATTCTTCTTCATTTAATTAATTTATTTCTGTTCTTGTTCGGTTGTTTTAATGGTGCTCTTTTAAGCCTTTTCTAGAAACAGTATATAAATAACTAAATGAAAGAGGTTATTTAATTCTGAGTTCTACTGTCAGAGTATCTAACTGCACAACACCTTGAGAAAATGATTATTATTCTTTAACCATACTGCCCTAAGTACTTTAAAAAGAAAAATATGAGAAATACTCTTAAATCAGGACCCAATTAAGAAAGCCTTCTGTTTAGCTCTGAGCATAGTTTAGAAATGTTGCCATGCTGCGGAAAATGGAAACTGATTCTGAAGCTCTTGTTCGGGATGTCATTGTAAATTTTAGAGTTGAGGACACACTTCAGAACATGGGATATTAAAAAGAAGAAGAGCTTAGCGGGTACACCATTGCATTCATATATTCAAAATGACAGCCATTGCAGTTACAGAGTTCTGCCATCAGATTTTTTTTTTCTTTTATTTCACACAGCTTTGGATCTTGGTTTGGACTTTTATCTCTTGGTTCAGAAGATGCACACAAGGAAATATTTGATTTTGCCAAATATTCTTTTTTTTTTTTTTTAAAGCTTTTATTGTCCATTGAGTGATAGTTTACATGGGAGAATATCAGTTTTGCACTCATCCTATCGTATTTTGTATCACTGCAGTGATTACAGTCCCCTCCATGCATCACCATTCAAGAGAATTTACTTCTATTTCCTCTTTATTTTAATTTGTTGTTCTTGCTTTTGATGTGTAGTAAAACACTCAGTAATATATAATCATTTAAGCAACCAAAGGGCATATTCTGTAAGCCTGCCTCCTGGCCATCAGCACACAGCCTTTCTCTTTCCATGAGTCTAGAGTCCTCAGCTGCCCTATCTTTCCATATCCTCATCTCTGCCTCCATCTCTGGTGTCACTGCTTCTGTGGATTCCACTTGTGCTTTTCTCCCTTGATGGTCCTAGGATTCTCTCTTCCTGGAATGTAAGATTAACTACTGCCCCCTTTTTGTTATAAAACTTCTACCTTTATAATTGTGACAGTCATAATTAGTCATGATAACATTTACTCACTGTTGAGTCATGAGTATCTTATCCCCATCTCTTTTTACCTGACCCATCTAGACAAGATGAAAACTATTCAGTGAGAATTCTGGCTTTCCTTGCACACTCTGACACTAAACTCCCACTTGAAAACTTATAAGCCAGCCACTTCATGCCTTTAGAGTCCCTCTTATTTTTGGTAGCCAGTGTCTAAGTAGTCTATATGTATCAACCCTGTATACAGAGAGGATATGTTTGATCCTTGATGTGAAGTCTCCTTCCCTCTTGTTTGGTATCTTGAGCAACTACATCCATAAGTATAGGTCAAGTTTATTAAATTGCAGCAATTTACACTTGTTTCCTTTATCAAATTTCTTTATCTTCTTCTATTTAACTTCTGATCATCAAGCCATTGAAGTTAGGTCAAATGGGTACTTTCTCTGCAAGTTTGGGCATTCTTGTGCATCTCCCCTCACTTAATGTCATCTGGACACTTCACTCTTGGCTCTAGCCCTCTGTGGCTAGGTCCTTGTCAGTGGACTTAGGAATCCTCAGGTCTCACCACACTTCTGTGTTTGCTAAATTATTCTTAACATTTGCTGAAGCTATAGGTTACATAAAATTCAGATTGCTGGTACAATTTATTTTTGCATTGCAATTTATCTTCCAGAAAAACTGATGAAATGTGTATACTCTGATTTACTAATTTATGTTGAGTGTGATAAAAAATGCCAAAAATGTGTCCAAATAGACAGCACATGTTTTGGGTGTTTAAAATTTTTATTATTACTCAAACATATTTTTAACAAGTTAATTACTTTTTTTTATGTTAAAATATATTTTACCTTTTCTAATGATTAAGTCATGAAACATGTTGGTTGTTCTACTATAGGATCCTGGTTACTGGGTGAAGATCCATCACTTAGAATACACAGATGGCGGAATCCTGGATCCAGATGATATCTTGGCAGATGTAGTTGAAGACAAAGATAAGGTAGATGACTCTAAAAATGTTCCTCATTGTTTTTTTCTGTAGAGCTGCATGTTTTTGAGTAATTGAAATCCTTAACAAATCCATGTGTCAATTACTGTTAAAAGGTACCATCTGTTCAGGCTTTACCTGGACAGCCCATAAATCAAAGTTCTTTATCAGATGTTTGGAAAAACTTAGTCAAGATTTGGGAATCTGTTCTTGGTAGCCTAATTAGCAGACACTTCATTCCCAAGAGTTCCTGTTGTGTCTCATTAAATTAGTGTCAGTTGCTGAGGCTGTTGGGTTTCTCACCATCATTGCTGGCTGTGGAATTGATTCCTGGCCCTGGCTAAATATTCAGTTTAATTCCGGAAGTTTGAGTGTGTTTCAAAGAATTGAATACACTGGAGAAGGAAGTCTTATGAAGAACTATGGTGAAGATTTTTTCTTAAATTAGCTGGTGAGAAACTGTACTGAGTGTCTTGTTTTCATTGCTAAAGCAAAAAAACACTTGAGTCAAATATTGGAAAATATTTGTTTTTTAAGGGATAGGGTTTTCAGGAAATAAACTTTATTAAGCCTTAATTTTAAAGTAAGCTACATAAAGTTTTGTTTGTTCTGGATCTCTGAAATATGATAATAATCAGATAAGGATGATCCAGGTATTGATGCTTAGGAATACTTAAGAACTCTAGCCCTGCATGTCAATCACTACTGGATTTGAAAAGGTTTCCAGAACTACCTGTACAAGTTAGCACATGTAGCTACAACAGTTTTCATTTTGTATGTGTTAAGGAAGTAGTAATAACCCTTAAAGGAGCCATGATGGCTCAATGATTAAAGCACTTCATTGTTAACTAAGTTGGTGGTTCAAACTCATGAGTGGCTCACCATGAGAAAATACCTGGCAATCTGCTTCGGTAAAGACCACGGCTCCGGACAGTCCATAGAGTAGTATTTCTACTGTCTCCCATAGGGCAGCTGTGAATTGGAATCATCTCCGTGTGCACTGTAACAACAGCCCTTACCCACTGGGAAAAAGGCCATTGTCTTTAGAGGCCCTGTAACCTTATTAGCTATACTAACTCTTTACTTAGTCCTTTTCTTAAGTATTTTGCTAAGTTTCTAAGAAAACAAAAAAGGAGGTTTTTTTCCCCCTTTGTGATTCTGCAACTGCTATCCCTACATTCTCTCTAATTACCTTTTATGTCTCTCTGATCTGAGAGGTGTTTTATCTTGTCTGACTATTAATTTTCTTTTTTCGCTTCAGCATGCTTTTTCAAGATTTCTATTCAGGCAGTGAACATGCGAGGCTTTAAAAGCCTCTGGATAGGTAAGCCAGTTGTCTTCAAGTTGACACGATTTGCCTGACCCCATGTGTGTCAGCAAAGAATTCTGCTTACGTTGTTTCAGATGGTTGGTTTTTCAGAAGAAGATCACTAAGACTTTCTTCTGAATGAATATTCCAAATCCTTTGAACAGTTCAAAAAGTTCTTGTCAAAATTCCATTATCTTTCAATTCCATTTTTCCACAAACATACACACAAAAAAAGTGTAAATATTTTGTTTTAATGGGATTTTTTATTTAATGCGAAACTGAGAACTGTCTTGTTATTAGATGCTGTTGAGTCAGTTCTGACTCATAGTGACCCTATACACAACAGAGAGAACACTGCCTTGTCCTGCCTCAACCTCATAACCGTTGTTACATTTAAGCCCATTGTGCTGGGGCTCTTCCACTGTTTCACCGAACCTCCATTTACCAAGCACGATGTCCTTCTCCAGGGACTGGTCCCTGCTCATAACATGTCTGAAGTATGAGAGATGAAATTTCACTATCCTGGCTTTTAAAGAAACATTCTGGCTGTACTACTTCCAAAATAGAATTGTTCTTTTGGTAGTTAATGGCACTTTTAATGTCCTTCTCCAGTACCATAATTCAGTTGCTTCAATTCTTCTATAGTCTTACTCATGGTTTAAATTTTGTATGCGTAAGAGGTGATTGAAAATACCATTTCTTTGGTGAAGTACACCTTAGTCCTCAAACTGATATCTTTACTCTTTACCACTTTAAAGAGGTCTTGTGCAGCACATATGCCGAACACAGTATGTTGTTTGAATTCTTGACTGCTGCTTCCATGAGTGTTGACTGTGGATTCAAGCAAAATGAAGTCTTAGAGACTGAGAATAGTAAAAGTAAACTATTCAAATGCAACCCATTGCATTGCTGTTGTTGAAACACATAATTTATTAGTAACTTTTGTTTTATTGAATTGATCAGTGACTAATTAAAAACAAAAGCATTGATGCTGAGTGAATTCAACTTGTAGTGATCCAATAGGCCAGATGAGAATTACCCTACAGGATTTTCCGAGGCTGTAATTTTTATAGGCGCAGACCGCCACATCTTTCACCTGAAGAGTAGCTTGTGAGTTTGAAAAAGTAACTTTCTGTTAGCGGCTGAGTCCTTTAAGTACTGTGCCACAGGACTCCTTCAGTGGCTAATATTTTCTCCAAAACTTACTTGCAATTCTCCCAAGTTGTTTGCTTCTAAGATTTTTTCTACTATGCCTTCTTAGCACTGTTTGTATAAAGTTAGTTTATTCATCGGACCTCCAAAAAACCTGTGAACATAATCCATTAACTTTTCATTCCACTTTTTGGAGCTGCTTCATAGTTTAAACATGATTCTCTCATTGCTTTTCTGCAGTCCCAAGTTAGTTTGGTGTGTGTGTGTATCTATGTGATTTAGCCAACTGGACTGGAATATAAACAAGTGATTTATTGAATTTGGGTAAATTTTATATACTTTACTATGAGGTCTTTCTGGACTGTTCTCTTTGGCACTAATCTTTGTACATACTCTTTAAGTGTATTTTTCATGTTTCCTGGTGGAAATCCACCCTGGTTTGCTTTGCATTCTAATTAGCCTTTTTATAAGGGATTGTTCTTCCTAACTGGATTCTAAGTTTTTTAAGGCCATGGACCAGGAGAGTTTTATTTATTTTGTGTTCATTTTATTAATAGCATCTAGCACAACATCTTACAAAATTTGATTGTCAAAGCACACTTACTGAATTAATGGTTGAGAAAGAATCCTTTGCTCTCTAGAGTTGACTTGCTGAACAACATTCTGATGCTCACTTCCCGTTTACTTAGTTGGTCCCATGGTAAATAATAATGTATTGTTTACTTCCACAACTCCTTAGGCCGGCTTTCACTTTTTCCCCACTTGTTCACGTTTTGCTTCTCCTGGAGGATCATCTTCTTCTTTTGATATATTGTAGGTGTGTGGGTTGTTTGTTAATGAAGAAGGTGGTTCCTGTCTCAGATTTGACTGATATCAGTGTGGTAAAATGAAGACCTGAAAAATGGCTTCCCCTCACCTCATCCACAGATCTCATTATGGGGAATGATGAGGCCATGAACAGAGCCCAGGGAGATAATTTGTCCCACAGAGCTCTTCCTTTTAGAGAATTCTTTTAACTATCTTCGCAATGCACTTTTTAACTATAATCCATTTGCTAGACATGGAAACAGCTTTATTATGTGTAATCTGTGTTTTAATGGGGCTTTACTGCCATTACAAAATAAGGTGAAAAAGTGAGACAATCAGTTGAAATCCTAACGGAGGGTTAGTACTACCTGGGTACAACTTTACCCATTCCATTAATGTACTTTAATGCTTCCACATGAAGCCTAATTAGTATTGTTTTGAGGCGCTGATAAGAATTTACACTTTTGATGTTGCTAGAGAAATGTACTACTATTTCTCCCCGCCCCCCCCCTTTTTTTTAAATACAAGTGAAAAGGAGAGCATTACTTGTTTTTCTGACATTTCCTCTGAAGTCTAAAGATTTCCTTACAGTCCATATGTTCAGTGAGGAAAGAAGGTTTTGCCAGACTTTATTTTAACTCATTCTTTTTTGTCAGTTTAGATTAGGAAGTAATTGTCAATGAAGCTTGTGGATTTTTAGCGGCATATCAAACTCACCCAAGATCATCTGGACATTATTGAGCTTAGATAAAATGAAAAATCGGTTCTTTGCAAATTGGCTATTTAAGAACTTCTTGCATTTAGGATGTGTTATAATATAAAATACAGAATGAACCAGCAGTCAGGATGGAGGTCCATAATCCACGTGCTAGGCTCACACACCTCAGCGTCTCTCCTAGAAAAGATGCAAAGCGGGATTTAAGAATGACACAGATAAACTCAGAATCCAAAAACAGTGAAAACCAAGATCATTTTGTTTACAGAAAATCCATCCAGTGCACTGCAGTACCTCCACTCGTCTGTCGGTTTGTTGTACCATGACAACTTGCAAAATTGCTGTGATGCTGGAAACTTTGCTACCAGCATTTCAAATACCAGTAGGGTCATCCATGGTGGATTGGTTTCAGTGGGGCTTCTAGATTAACACTGACTAGAAGGAAGGACATAGAGATCTAATTCTTATTTTAAAAAATGGTCCATGAAAACCTGGTGTGGTTGGTGGGTTGGAACCACTGAACTTGTGGTCAGCAGTGTCATGTGTGTCCTACGGTGTTACACTAGGACCCCCATCGTTCTAATCAGGATATCCTGCCCTCCCTCAGAGGTGCCCAGTCAGGCCTCTCTGCCAAAACAGTGTTAGACGCTCGCTTAGAGTGGCTGATAAATCCCCACAGGACACACTACTCCACCGAAAGCCTCAACTTGAAGGCATTTGGCTCTAACTCTATGGGTCAGCTAACCTAGCTCCCCTAGTTAATTACCTGGAGACACCCCACTCTACAAGCAAGCGTCCCACTCAGTCACTCAGCTTCATTTGCTCCACGGACTGGGAAGCCCACTGCTCCAGCCCAGTATTCTGGAGACAAACATGGTCCTTGATATGAAGAATATCAGATATCAGAGTATTAGATAGATAAAATCTGAAAAAGACTTGACTGGTGTTGCTAGGTTCAAGATGGAAGAAGATGCCTGCAGCTAAGGAATGCTGTTGTTATTGTTATGTGCCGTGGAGTTGGTTCTGACTCATAGTGACCCTGTACAGGGTTTTTGAGGCTGTAAATCTTTACAGGAGCCGAAAGCCTCATCTTTCTCCAGCTGGAAGTTTCAAACTGCTGACTGTGAGATTAGCAGCCTGATAAAACCAAAAGGGGTTGAGTCTCCCCCTGGAACCTGCAGACAGAGTTCAGCCCAGTGAAATTAGCTCAAATTTGTTGTTGTTATGTGCCGTGGAGTCGGTTCCGACTCGTAGTGACCCTGACCAGGGTTTCCGAGGCTGTAAATCTTTACAGGAGCAGAAAACCTCATCTTTCTCCCGCGGAACAGCTGGTAGTTTCGATCTACTGAACGTAAGATTAGCAGCCGGATTCGTAATCTCTATGCTACCAGAGCTCCTTTTAGCTCAAATGAGACCCGCTTTATATTTCTGACCTCCAAGACTGTAAGATAATAAATCTTAGTTGTTTTAAGCCACTTAGTGTGTGGCTCTTTGTTACAGCATAAACAGGTAACTAATACACTGTCTCATACTATTTTTAAATTTTAAAACTGAGTTTGGTCTTCTCAAGTATCATCCTTAATTGGGTTTTAAGATCCTGTAGGACAAGAGCACCCACCATACTTCGGATCAGTTAATGGTTGTTTGCATTCCTTTCATAGTCCATCCCAAATTGAATTTCAGTTCATTAAGTGTGCCTTTATTTGGTATGTTATGAATGTTAAGCTTCTCCTTGATTATGTTACTCCCTGATTATGAGATCTCAGTGCCACATCAGTTTCCATCACAGTATGTAAAGGCCATGTGTTTATTGTTGTTAGTTGCTATTCGGGTGCTCCCCAACTCATGGTGACCCATACACAATTGAAGGAATCCTGTGTAGTCTGATACCATCGCCATAACCGGTTTTCAATTAAACTGTTGTGCTCCATAGAGGTTTTCATGGGCTGATCTTCAGAAGTGGATCACCAGGTTGTCTCCCTTTTGTGTCATAGTCTGCAAGCACTGCTGAAACCTGTTCAGGCTCTCCACTGCCAGGAGAGGGGTAGCTACTCCCAAAGTGCATTAGCCAAGAGTCGAACCCAAGTCTCCAGAAGTGTACTGAGTTAGCCATTGCAAAGCTAAATGGTCACACACTGATTCTTTTTAATTGAGTGGGAAAACCTCTGTGCATTGGACTTTTTTAATGATTATTTTTCTTGTTAATTGTCATTATTATTTTTTTAGCGTGGTTATAGAAGACAACTGTAATATAAAACCGACATATGACAATGTGTAACTTCCATATAAATTGGACCACTGCCTTTTTAAAAAATTAAATATACAAAAGTAAAACTATATTATGTGGTTAAAGTACAGTGGGAAAAATGCTCTCTATCTTTGACTAAGCTTTCACTGCCCTAGGAACTCAGTTTGGAAGGATGCCAGGTGTTGTCATGGGCATCACAGAGATGTGATAGCTGGTGTTCAGCTATTACTATTTCAGTTCAGCTTGAGCCCTGATTACTTATGTGTCCTTTGCTAGTTCTTATGTCATAGGGTATGTGTAGGAATTAAATAAGAGAAACCATATAAAGATTTAAGTACAGTGTGGTGTACAATCATATCTCAAAGGGTCACCGATATGAGTATATTATTAACATTGATATCTTGTCTTTTAATCTATTTCACCATTTAATATTTTAATTTTGGGTATTAAAACATCAAAGAATTTTAGAATAAACTTTAAATGCTTTTAAGAATGCTTATTAAAGTTGCTTGATAGTTATTAAGTTGTTTAAATAAACAGTTTTATAACAAGGTACTTTATTATTGAGATAAAACATTTGGAATAATATGTTATTATTATTGAGAAATGAAAATGTCAGTGGGATTACTTTTAACTTTAAAATGGGACTCCTTTTGTCAAAACTTCTTTATTTGGTAACATAATAAGCCTTCAGGACACTACTGGTTTGCTCAATTATTGAACTAGGGCCCTCAAACCAGATGTCTCATCATTAAGACTGAGTTGCTTTCTTAGCACACTCTGTTGCCCTCTAGTGGAACCCCAGCTACCAAGAACCCAGCAAACAGGAAATACTTCCTGAACCTGTTGAAGTCATTGTTCTAATGACCTTATTCTAAAATAGTTTCTATTATTATATATTTAGTATCGTTCACAGACTGAGACATGGATAGTAAAACTAGGGATTTAAGTTTCAGCTAGTGCTTGTCCTTTCTGTGTGGTACTCTTAGAAGGGCTAAAGCAAATTCCTCACCTTAAAAAAACTCCTTTTAATTTTTTTTCCCTTTAAGTATGTTACCATCTTTTTATTCACTGACTGGTTGTGATAAAGTGTGTAACTTTTTCAATGTGTAGTTAGACAAATTTATGAGATTTGCTGTGTTTTGTTGGCCAAGGTGAGGTTGATACCCTAAGTTAGAATACTTTAAAATAAAAAACAATGATTGTTTCATTTTTCAGCCTTCCCACTGTTACCAAGGCTCCCCCTTTGCAAGGTAATATGCCTGTTTTAATCCTTTAGGCTTCAATAAATCAGGATATAGTGTTTGGTTTTTTGATTTTTTCTTCAAATATTCTTTCTTTGGGTTACCAGTGTTGATGTTATGAATTCACAACATTTTAGGGGAGGCTTGAAGAATGTTTCAGAGCCGCTAAACTGCAGAGCCCCTAAAGAATTAAAGAATTACTTTGGCCAAGAAATACATCTCTGACTTTTAAAATATTACTCTTAGAATTTTAGATATGGAATCTACAGCAATCATGTGACCTACCTAATACCATTATTTTACAGAAAACAAAAAATCTGAAAGGACTCCCATATCTCCAACTCTCACTTTTATCCTGACTTCCTCCCTAGGATCCTGATAGCACCTCCTACAGATCAAAAGTACTCATTTCTCCTCTTCCAAGTTGGATTTCGCCTTTTGGCTTCTTTATTTCTGTCAATAGGAGAACCTTCTAGTTTTCAGGCTTGAAATTGCAGTCATTTTATAAATTTTGTTCTTTAATTAATCTGATTCAGTCTTTCCTTTAAATTCCCTTCTATATTTGTTCTGCTCTTTATTTTCCACAGCAACCAAAATATAAATACATAAAATACTGGGTTAATGTAATCGGTGTAGTTGTTGTGTGTTGTTAAGTTGGTTCAGACTCATAGCAACCCTGTATAGGGTTTAAGAGTTGTATTCTGAACAGGTAAAATCCTTTCATTTTTTTCAGCTCTGCTAGCTGTATAGCTTTAGTCAAGTTATGTAACCGTCTTGTGCCTCAGTTTCTTCCTGGGCATATGAAGCAAATAATAGTCCAGATTTTACAAATTAATACAGATAAAGTGTTTAAGAAAGTACTTGGTATGTAGTGAGTCATTAATGCCTATTAAAACTGTTATTATAAATTAATACACTGCTCCTTAGAAACCCTATACAGGGTCGCTATGGGTCAGAATCGACTCGATGGCACGTAACAACAACAATATTAGTGTATAGTAATAATGTAGTTAGTTGAGTTGGTTCTGACCCATAATGACCCTTTATGAAGTTTCCAAGGAATGGCTGGTGAGGTTGAGCGACTAACCTTGTGGATCAAACTGACTTTGCAGCCCAGCACATTAACCCACAGTGCCACACCAGGACTTCATAATATTAATATTAGTGTATAATAATAATATAATTGTTGTTGTTGTTAAGTGCCGTTGTGTTGGTTCTGACTTATAGCCACCCTATAAGGGTTTCTGAGGAGCAGCTGGTGGGTTTGAATTGCCAACCTTGTGATCCACAGTCCAGTGCTGATCTAACAGCATCACACCAGGAGTCCAATAATATTAGTATTATGCTCCAATAATTTGTTATTATTGTTAAGTGCTGATGAGTTCATTCCAACCCATAGAGACCCTGCATAGGGTTTCCGAGGAGCGCCTGATGAGGTAGAACTGCCAACCTTGCAGTTCAAACCAACTTTGAGTCCAAAGCATTAACCTACAGTGCCACACCAGGACTCCATATACTAGTAATAGCGGTATATTAATTTATAATAGCATTTAAAACAGGTATTAATGACTTACTGTACACCAAGTATTCTCTTTAACATACTACCTGTATTAATTTGTAAAATTTGTACTGTTATTTGCTTCATATGCCCAGGAAGAAACTGAGGCACAAGAAGGATACATAACTTGACTGAGTCTATACAGCTAGCAGAGCAAAAACAAATGAAAGGCACTCTGGTAGCATAGTGGTTACAAGTTAGAAACCACCAACTGTTCACAGGAGAAAGATGAAGGTTTCTGCTCCTGTAAAGGTTTATAGCCCCCAAAATCCTGTGCGGGGTCGCTATGAGTCAAATCTAACTCCATAGCACACCACCATTGTTAGTGTAGAGTCCTGGCATGGCACTGTACGATAAGCTCTAGACTTCAAGATTCGTTTGGACTGCAAGGCCAGTGGTTCAAACCCACCAGCTACTACTTGGAAGTCCTATACAGGATTGCTATCAGTAGGAACCAACTTGACAGCACTTAACATTATTAGTGTAGGTTACATTATACCTAAAGTACCACTTAACTCATAGAATTCCTTCCAGTATCTAGCGAATAAAGTCCAAACCTCATTGTTGTTGTTGTTGTTGTTGAGTGCCATCGAATCCAACTTACAGTGACCCATATAGGCTTTCAAGGATGCTCACAAACTCTTTCTCAAACCTCAGTGATCACAGAACTCCTAGAGTTGACTATCATTTGCTGGGCCCGTTCTTGCTCATTAGCTTTTTCTCACTGTTCCACTTGTCTAATGTGCCTAGTTCCTTCCTATCTAGGAGTCAGTTGTGCTGTATTATAGAATGTAAACGCCCTTGAGAGGGCCGTGGTTGTTCACTGCTGTATCTCTATTGTCTGCAGCATCACCTGGCACTTTGTAGAGTGGAATGGACTGATGAGTATGTCTAGGGGCCTTGGCAAACCACTTCACTGCTCAAAATTTAAGGTGTTTCAATAGTAAAATGAGAGTGTTTTATAATATCTTTCTCACAGCGTCATTGAGAGAATTGAGAACTTGTGTGTGGAAGTACAGTGAAATTTACAAAGTATTATAAACGTATACAAGAGCTATGGTGGCACTTTGGGTTAAGTATTTGGGTTGATTACTACAAGGTCAGCAGTTCAAACCCACCAAGTGACCTATAGGAGAAAGATGAGGTTGTCTGTGTCTATAAAGATTTACAGTCTCAGAAACTTTGTGTAGGGTCACTATGAGACCGAATTGAGTCGGTGTCAGTGGGTTTGGCTTTGGGTTTGATATTTGTATAATAAGTAAGAAGTTCTTGTGTGGTGCTGTAGGATAAGCACTGGGACAAAATGTCCATGTGAACCGCAAGGTCAGTGGTTCAGAGTCACTAGCTGCTTATCGGAAACCCTATTTATGTCACTGTGAGTCACAACTTAACAACAGCAACAATTAATAAGGAGCTTTAATGGTGCAGTGGTTAAGCACTCAGCTGCTAACTAAAGGCTGGTGGTTTGAACCCACCGAGGCCTCCGGAGCAGATAAGACTTTTTGATCTTCGCCTGCATGGATTAGAGGAAACCTAGGGGTGGGGGCACTTCTACTCTGTTATATCATGTTGCCATTTGACAACAGACAACAACGGCAGATGCAGGCAAGTCATGTATGGATTCCTCCTGCTCAAGTCGTATTGGTCTTTTAAGATGCAGGTCAAATTCTACTTTTTTTTCCTAGTTAATATTACCAGTATAATCCAGTCCTAAATGTTTTCTCTATACTGTAAGCTTTATGGAAATGGAATGTTCTTTTAAAAAAGTGCAGTAATATATTGAAATTCTTCAAAATTCTAATATTATTTTAAAACTTTTTCAGTCTTTGTTTTTTTTCTCCTCAAATATCTTGTATACTCTCTGTGCACTTAGATTGCTTTAAAAACAATTTTTAATACCTAGATGCGTTACTTAAAATTTGGTATTTAATAAAGTCGATTTTATTTAATATCCATGATGGAAAGAACCACAACTAATGGTCTGTGATTTCCCTTTTGTTCCGCCAGGTTCCATCAGGTTTCCTCTTTTAAATATTTCATTCGGAGTCAGTGTATGGGTATGTCTCCACCCCAGAGGAGCGCTTTGGTGTCAATGCTGTTGTGACCTTACTATGGCAAAGATAAATGGTGTTGGGAGTTAGTAACTTAAGCCAAGGCATCTTGATGATGGTCATGTCAAATATGTTCTCCCTGATGCTTTCTGAAACCTACTTGGTTAGCAACTATGGTATGTGTGTGCATGCCTGCCCTGAATGCGCATGCCTATTTGTACACGTCTATGACACTGAGATTTCATCAGAGATTGGAGAGAAAATAGATTATCAAGCGTAGTGGCACTATTAGTGTAGCTAGACATTTTAATGCAACAGAGTGTAAAATAAAAGACATTGTATAAGTGGAAACCTTCAAGTTTGGTTGGAGGGGAAAAGCAAATACAATTTGATAATGGTATACTTTTAGAACTACAAATGTAGTTCAAAAAAAAATCAATGACCATTTTCACCTTTACAGTAGGGTTTTAGCCATATCTTATGTTATTGAACTCAGTTCTGCCCTTTTTTTTTTTTTTTTTTCTCACATCAGCTTCTTTTGAAATGATTTGTATGGACATGCAAATAGTCAGCAGTTACAGGTCTGTACTAAGTTTGGTGCGGCAGCCCTGTGTAATGTCCTCATGTAACTTTATAAGGGGAAGAGAATCATTATCAGCAGTACAGCCCAAGGCTGATTCCTATGAGGTGGAGGTCAGATGACCCTTCTCTCCTAACTGTGACTTACTGTGACACCAAGCTGCCCCTCCCATGGCAGTCTGTACTTCTGGGCTCTGTGTGATAACTGCTTGCAGTGACCACACAGAGCTTACAGATAATGCTTATAATGATGGGGTTTATTAGGGAAGTAACAGGTTATAATCAAGCATCAGAAATAACTCAGGATGCAATTCTTCCATCAGGACAGCCTCTTCTCACCATGTTTCCAAACAGACCTCCCTTTGTCTTGGCCTGTGACCTGCTCGAGCAATTATCCCAAAACTCTTTTAGTCCAGAGGTACCCAATTCACCTGTAAGCCTTGACCTGAAGGCACTCAGCTTTCTCATTCCAGGGACCAGTGTCTTGTCCCTGCTGCTCCTTGCTGCCTTTCCTCCAGCACTGCTTCTCATTGACTCTTGTTTCTGGTGTTACAGTTCTCTCTCTCCACTGCCCTCCTTCCTTCTCTCTGTCTCTCTCTCCTTCCCATTCCTTGTCTCTGTTGCCTGGATCTAGGGAGGTGCACAGTGAAGTGATTTGAGGTCCAAAGACACACTCTGCACCTAGTTTTTCTTTCTTGGTGGCACTGATATCTCCCATCTGCCTCTAGGATAACTCATTTTAAGCCTGGCAGTATAGCAAAACTGATCAATCCCCTTGTTAAGGGGATATACTTTATTTGCATGTTACTGCCCCCACAAGGGTGCCATGCAGCACACTTAGATTATTAATAAGTTGTCTAGTTACAAACATCCCCTTGGTGGATCACAAACACCTCATTTGCAAAGTCTCATCTAGTTATTTGGTGGGAGTTAACAAAGACTATAGTTAGAATCACTGTAAATTTATAGCATTGTACGATAAGCACTGGACTGCTTATTACGGATTGGCGATTCAAACCCACCAGCATCTCCTTGGACACTCTCTACTGGGTTGCTGTGAGTTGGAACTGATTCAAAAGCACTTAACACCAACAAACAACAATATATTATTGATTTTAAATATGTCAGCTTTGAATCTATAAGACTTATGAATTACAATTATACCTGAAATTACACTAGATAGAAAGCTACTTCAGTTATAAAATATCCTCTTTTGAAAATACAAATGCTTCTGGGTGCTAATTGGGAAACCGATCTTCAATATTTAAATATACATTGATTTTGTCAGGTTTCATTTCCCATGGCAATAAGCAACATCTAGCCCAAATCAACTTCACATAGTAATTTTGTAGATTGTTATGTGACAGAACACTTGATGCTGTATCAGCACTTGATGCTGATAGTTTTTCTACTTACCCTTTCTCACTATCTTACATGTAAAATTAATTCCCCTGTTCCACCTTGTCCTTGGGTTAGCAGGAGGGACAATCAAGTTGAATCAAGTAGTTTTTAGGAACATTTGGAACTGCGATGTACCAAATAATATACCACCTGTGTCCTTATCTCCTGTAACAACTGTTGTTGTTTCATACCCTTGGGTCATTCCAACTCATAGCGACCCTGTATAGGGTTTATGAGGCATGGCTGGTGAGTTTGAACCACTGACCTTGCAGTTCAAACAGACCTTGACAGTGTTCCTGGGGTATTCAAGCAAACGTTTTCGTATACTGTAGGCGGGACTTCTTGTCTGAGAACGCTGAAGCCAGGGGAGAGGGACTAGAGGGGTTTGGAAGAAAAGTACCAATACTAAAAAAAAGACATTCTTTCCTTTTAGGCATACAGTGAGATATTTAGGCAAGAAGGAATCTCTTTAACCAGGAAAGAGGGCAGAGGACACCCTATTGAAAAGGAGCCCTGGTGCTGTAGTGGTTAGACACTCAGCTGCTGACACCCTATTGAATATAGGTTGTGACACCCTATTGAAAAGGAGCCCTGGTGCTGTAGTGGTTAGACACTCAGCTGCTGACCAAATGTCAGTGTTTAGAACCCACAAAATGTCTTGCAATCGGAAAATGCAAAGACGTAGCTGTCTGTTTCCTTAAAGAATTCTATCTAGTTTGAAGACCATATGGCCTAGCTCCGCTGTGTCCTCTAGGGTCACTATGAATGGAATCGACTCTTCAGCAACAAGTTTTATACTACTGAAAGAAGATGGTTTGAATTTACCCTTAGGATTTTAAAGAGAGTATCAGCTTTCACATATAAACAAGGAAGGCATGAGTTATAGGACAAAAGCCAATTGCCTGGAGAATCTAAAGATTCTGGAACCTTGATAGCATCAGTGTATGTTTTCCATTACCCAGTTCTTCCTATTAATAATAGAACTAGGCTTCTTAAAATGTGAAGGAACTTGGTATTTCTCTGAGAGGAGTGTCTCTGTCTTAGGCTAGAAGAGGTCTCAATAAATAAGGTATGAAGCTATGAAAAATAAAGCAGTTGAATACCTAGAAATCTGTGATTTGAACAGAGCAACAACAAAACGGAAAAGCCAGCAATGGTGGTACTGCTTGGTAATGATAAGTGACCTCTGAAACTTAATTAAAAACTGTCTAGTTCAACCATTTCATGGGATTGACTTGGTGTGGTGCTGTAGGATAAAGCCCTGGACCACAAGATTGGTTTGAACAAAAAGGTCGATGGTTCAAACTCACCAGTTGCTCCCTATAAAGTGTCATCATGAATTGCAAATGACTCAATGGCATGTAACAACAAGACTAGTCATTAATGTTTTTCTGTATTGGTTCTTCTAATTCCAGGAGCTCAGACTCAATTTATATTATTAACTGCATTGTGAATGAATCGAACTTTTGGAGGAATGCTCTTAGAATCAAATTATATAAAACATTTTTATTCAGGTACTTGTTCCAAATTCTATACAAATATATCTATAGACATGTTGTTAATAAGAATATTTTGTTTTGTTAAGCTTAGGCTTTTAAATGATATCTTTTGAAAAGTCCTATAAGTTTACAATCCTATTTTTATGAATAAAGTGTACTTTCCCCATCAAATGAATTATAGAAACTTCATTTGTAAAATCTTATTAGGAATACTAAACCTTATGTTTATCTCTTTAACTTTTAAAATTTTCTTTTAATGTTCTGAATCAATTTTGAAGAATCAAGTGACATACTTAGCAACAAAGAAGAAGCCTCCTCATACAGATTTTAATCAGAGGACCAAAAGAGCATATACTTGCTCAGATACAATATCTTTATTAATTTCAACCTAAAATATGTAATAAGAGAAGAATACATATTTATATAATACTTAACCAAAACAAACAAGAAAGACTGCAAAATAATATGATTTGAGATTATTGTAGCAGCTTGACAGTCTGAAATATACAGTTTTACACACACACACACACACACACAGGAGCTTTCAAAAGTTTCTGGAAGAATCCCATTATTTTTAAATTCCATTTTCAATAAATGTTTGGGAGCACCCTCAAGTATATGTGAACTGTTTTTTATATGTTGTTGTTAGGTGCAGTTGATTTGGTAGAAACATAACGAACATGTGTCTAACAGACTGAAACACTGCCTATTCATGTGCCAGCTTCACAATGCTTGCGATGCTTGAGCCCATTGTTGCAGCCACTGTGCCAGTCTGTCTTGTTGAAGAACTTTCTCTCTTTGCTGACCCTATACTTTACTGGTAGCGTAGTGGTTACGAATCCGGCTATGGGCCGCAAGGTCAGCAATTCAAAACTACCAGCTGTTCCGTGGGAGAAAGATGAGGGTTTCTGCTCCCGTAAAGATTTACAGCCTCGGAAACCCTATGTAGAGTTGCTATGAGTCGGAACTGACTCCACGGCACACAACAACAACAACATACTTTACCAAGCATGATGTCCTTCTCCAGGATCTTATCTCTCCTGACAACATGTCCAGAAAACATAATAGGCAAACTCTCCTCATCCTCAGTTTTAATGAGCAATCTGTCCAAGACTTCTAGCAGTGGATTGTATTTTCAATATTCTTTGCCAACACCATAGTTCAAATGCATCAATTCTTCTTTGGTTTTCCTTATTGGTTAACCTGGTTTTTGCATGCATGTAAGACAATTAAAATGATCATGGCTTGGGTCAGGTACACAGTAATCTACAGTTTGACACCTTAAAGAAATCTTTTGTAACAGATATGTCCAATGCAATATATTGTTTGATTTTTTGACCATGAGCATTGATTGAGTATCCAAGTATAATCATTGACAACATCCATCTAACTTTTATTTATCATGTATAAAAGGATATATATGTGTGTGTGGTGGTGGTGTGCTGTGCAGTCGGTTCCGACCCAGAGCAACCTTGCATAGGATTTCCAAGGCTGTAAACCTTTATGGGAGCAGAAAGCCTCATTTTTATCCCACGGAACACTTGGTAGACTAGAGATTAGCATCCTGACTTGTAACCACTATGCTACTAGAGCCCCTTATATGTGTGTGTATGTATGTATACATGAGAAGGCTTTAAAAAGCTTATAGAAAACGGAATTAAAAGATAATGGAATTTTTCCACAAATTTTTTGAAGCCCCCATATGTATGTAGTGTGTGTGTATGAACAAAAAGTTGAAGATTCTTATAATTCTTAATTGATAATAAAGTTAGAACTTGATTTTGTAGACTGCTAGCTTAGTATAGCCGCTGTGTGCTAGATTGAAATGAGCACTGGTTTGACATGGCCCTAACATGATGATGTAATGCAATACTCTAAGTCATTGTTTAAGTGCTGTCAAGTCATTACCAATTCATAGCAACCCTGTATAGAGTTTCCAAGGAGTGGCTGGTGGGTTTCAACCACTGATCTGTGGTTAGCAATTCAGTGCTGATCCAACAGCACCACACATTTCTTGATTGATTGATTTAAAAGTAAAGTTCCTTTGTTAAAACTGGAACTCTTAGGGTTGCACCTGAGAATAGAGGGTGCAGGGGGAACCATCTGTCCAGCCTCAGATATTTAGATGATCACAGATAAGGAATAAATGCATTTACTGTTATACAATGAAAAAAAGTTTCAAAGAAGTATGCTGTTATTAAGTGCTGTTGAGTCTATACTGACTCATAGTGACCCTGTGTAGGGCTTCTGAGGAGCAGCTGCTGGGTTCAAACTGCAGAACTAGCGGTTCAAGCCAACCTTGTGGTCTAGTACTTTATTCTGAAGCACCACACCAGGACTCCCCAAGGAAGTGTCGTTCAGCACAATATAATGAAAAGTTCTTCAGTGAACCAAAATCTATTTTGCATAAGCATGAGCCACTGTGTCAGTCCATCTTGTCAAAGGTTTTCTTCTTTTTCACAAATCACTGAGACTATTTAAGCCGTGCCAGAAAAAAATATTTGCAAGTAATTCCTTTTTTAAGTTAAGAGTTTAAATAGACGATATCTATGGACCAGTCACTGGAGAAGGATATCATGTTTAGTAAGGTGGAGGGTCAGAGTAAAAGAGGAAGGCCCCCAACGAGATGGATTTGCAAAGTTGCAGCATCAGTGGGCTCAAGCGTGGCAAATTGCAGCATCAGTGGGCTCAAGCGTGGCAACAGTAGTGAGGTTGGCCCAAGACCAGGCAGTGTTTCGTTCTGTTATGCATAGGGTTGGTATGAGTTAGTATCGACTCAATGGCACCTAACAATGACGACATGGGACAACTGGCGTGACGCTGTGGACTGTTTCAGACTGCAAAGTCATTGGTTCAAACTCACCAGCTGCTCCTTGGAAACCCTATACAGGTTCGCTATGGGTCGGAATCGACTCGACGGCACTTCACACAACATGGTAATACAGTAATGCTTGTTTCCCTAGTGTTTATCCTCCTTCTTAGGAGAATCCATTTTTTTATGGTACTTTTCCTTTAACATGAGGTTCATAGGGTATCCTATTGCCAAGGGTAAGTCCAGTTGGTTCTGCAGTTGTAATCAAGTTCTTGCCAGTGATTACTTTGGGAAGTGTTACATGATTGATTCAGTCTGTGCTAAAGATGTTCAAGGAAAGTTTATCTTAGACATTCTGGGAGGGTGAACACTGTCTTGTGGGAAAGTTTTCCTCTGAATTTTATTCTGTAGTTTTAATATGTTGTTGGTAAGTACCTTTGATTCAGGTCTGACTCATAGTGATCCTGTATAGGTTTTCCAAGGAAGTGCTGCTTAGTTTGAACCATCAACCTTGTGGTTTGTAGTCCTGTGCTGATCCTACATCGCCACACCAGGAGTTAATTAGTAAGGTTAATTTTGATTTCTTCTATTAGGTGAGGATTATATATTTCTACTTAAAATGAGTTCTTATCCGTGAGTGGTGACAGTATTTTTCCTAGAAGAAATGATTGATATTTAGCAGATAGGTTTTATTTGGTCTTTGTATACTTTCATCATTTCACTGATCTAGTTTATTTTTATTTTTAATTTAACATTGTCAGCCAATATTCTAGGGAATGTGGAATTCAACTTTTGAGAGACTTAAGCATAAGTAGTTAACCCAATGGGTGCTGCTTCTGCACAGGAAAACTGGAGGCTATTTATCTTGGAGCTTTCTTGTCTGGGCTTCCTCATTCCATGGAGCTTTCTTGAACAGGTCAACCTCATTTTTATTTTAACAGCATGGAAGAAACATTTGTTTCTTGAATATTGATATTTCTCTTTAACCAGGTACAATCGTCTTTACATCAATTGTCATTGTTGTTGTTAAGTACCATGGAGTCAGTTCCGACTCACAGCGACTCTGTACGGGGTTTCTGAGGCTGTAAATCTTTATGGAAGCAGAAAGCCTCATCTTTTTCCCGCAGAATGGCTGGTAGTTTCAAACTGCCAACCTTGAGGTTAGCAGCCCGATGCATAACCACTACGCTACCAGAGCTCCTTTTTACATCAATAGAGTGAAGCTATGTTTAAAGTGATCACATGATCAGAAACATAATTTCTTAGGGCCATTAAAGCGTTTTGCCAGAACTTGGAGTGAAGCAGTATTATTCTAAATAATACCTTATTGTCATAAGATAATGTGATCAGTTCTCTAAATTCCTCTTAGAAGTAAAGAACTTATAGGTTGATAAAGGTTTTCTTTGGATCAAGGGCTCAAAAGAGACCTAGTCCTTGGCCAGAGATATGATCCTTCTTCACGTATTCATCCCTAAAGTTATAAAGTGGTGTAGGAGGGACAACTCAGATTCTGCCCAGTTGGGGCAGAATCAAATTTTTTTTCCTAGTCACAAAAGCAATGGAAATGCCCAACTCTTGGTCACTGGGAAGATTTTTTTGTGTTACAGTCATGTATATCATATCTAAGTAATATGTGTTGCCGTGTTGGTTCCTACTCGTAGGGACCCTCTGTAGGGGTTTCAAGACCTTAAATCTTCTCAGGAGCAGAAAACCTCATCTTCCTACCACAGAGCGACTGGTGGGCTCGAACATGAATTTTGAGGTTTGCAGCCCAGTGCTTATCATGCTCCCATCTAAGTAATATAAAGACCTTTAAAAAGAAATATAAAGTCCTTTACTTTGTGATATTAAATCACGAGAGTTATTTGCTGAAGTAGCTGCATGCCAGTTAAAATCAGAGTTCATTGAGTTAACTGTAGACTTTGTGGCTTGATCCTCAGTATATTTAGGGGATCTTTTGGTGTGCTCAGGAAAATTGATGGTTAGGTGAGGAAAAAACACTGAGTAAATGTTGGGGTGCGAGGGGCAACTCATTAGAGAAGTAATTTGAAATTACAGTGTTCTGATGATTTTAAAAAGAAAGTACTGTGATGAACGTCAAAATAAAGCAAACATCAAGGAATATGAATTAAAAAAGGATGGAAAATGATAAAATAATGTTGACATTTCCTTGGGGAGACCTAATGTCAAAGACATAAACACTCAAACTATTTAGATGTCTCTTTTCCAAATGGAAACTTCTATTTAAGGAAGTTGCGTATTTAACTGCCATGATTGAACATAATGGATGAAATATTTTGTGCTTGACAGACACTTCAATCTGAGATGAATCTTGTGCTCATATATAATGCATTAGAATATGGAATGCAACTTCTGGTTGGCCAAGTTAATTTTAAATCTTGGTATCTTTTGTGTATATATACACAAACAGGAAATGTATCAAGTTGACACAATTTAAGAAAATCTAGATTGTGAACTCTTACATTTCATGCTATAGTGATATTTGAAGTGAACATTCAAATGAAAGTAGGATATTAAAAAATGTTAAAGTACTCATTAAAAATATCTTGAGTGTTCTTTGGATGTTTAAAGCTGAAAATAAATATCAGATTTATTGAAATAAATACTCATGGAAATCTGTTTCCTGGTAATTTATTTCGGTGTAATGATTACATTTTTCTAAAATTAAATTTTTTTCTCTTAAATGGAAAAATGTTGCTTTTATTCAACTATAGTATCTGATGGCCTAATGGCAGTAAAAGTAAACTTGATAATTTTGGAATTAAAATCTTTCTAGTTATAACCTTATTTGAAAATTAAATTTTTGTACAGTGAAAATAATTATGGCTAGAATACTCTGAGTATTAATTTGACAGTCATTGAAATAATAAGAAACAAAAAACGAATAGATTTTTAAGAATTTGGTAGTGTTCCATAAATGGAGAGGAATGCAGAGCTGGATTGAATTTTTGACACTCAATCTTTTATTGTGACAACTAGTTGATTAATACTTCAGCCGAAGCATTGTTTTCACATATCTCCGTTCACTGTCCATTAGCTCCAGAGCTGTAAGCATGCATAAAAGCTGGCATCTGTGTCCTCCTTGTGCTGTACTTTGCGGCACTACCAATGTCTTCGTTTCAACATGTGAAGTATAGTGTAATTGCTTTAAGAGTCTTCTAAGGCGAAACGATTTTTATACATACCTTTCTTGTTGCATTTCAATGACACACAGATTGCTAGTGTCAAAACAAGTGATTTTTTTCAGACTAAAAGGTGGTAGGACAGAGTTTTTGAACAAGAGACACTTTTGTAGGTTTTCCCCTTGGTTTTAAAGCCATTTAAAATGTTTCTCTACTAAGAATGTCAATACCTGTTTAATGTCCAAAATTTTAAAATACAGTAAAAAAGAACACTCAAGTCATCTGTAACTGTATTAAAAGCAATTATTATTAGAGTTGGACATATAAATTCTGGGAGTCTTGGTGTGGCGCTGTAGGCTATTGTGTCAGACTGCAAAGTCGTTTGAACTGCTAGTTTGGTGGTTCAAGCTCACCAGCGGCTCCTTGGAAACCCTATACAGGGTCGCTATGGGTCAGAATCAACTCAACGGCACTTAACAACAATAGCAACAATGATGGCACTTAACAACAATGACTTTAAACATAAATGTAGACATATGTGTATACACTTTTTCATACAAAATTACAGTGGCATGGTATTCTTTGCCTTAACAGATGCTCTTTTAAGGTATGTGTTCTTTTAGAGTGTGATTTTTAGTATCTGCTTAGTGTTCCATCTTTGTTTGGATGTTATTGTTGTTGTTAAGTGTCGTCGAGTAGTTTTCAACTCATAATGACCCTGTGTAGGATTTCTGAGGCATAGCTGGTAAGCTTGAACCACTGACCTTGAGGTTCAAACTGACCGTGCAGTCCAGCACATTAACCCACAGTGCTACACCAGGACTTCCTTACTTGGCTAGTTTGGAATTTTTAAAAGAATCCTTACTTTGCTCTTTGAAATGTTTGCTCTAATTATAGTATGCAATTATTCTGGTTACTCTAGTGAAATATTCGGTGTAAGAATGATGGGATATTTTAGGAAAATGATTTTCCACACTCTTACTACAGAATAGAATCTGTGTCCAGAACACTACAAGTAAATGGGTATGGTAGCGGGATTTATTGGGCTGGTTCTTCTGTTGTTGTTGCTAACTGTTGTCGAGTCATTTCCAATTGTATAGCAGGGATGGGGAAACTTTTTTCTGTCAAAATTTATAACATCATTTACAGGTCACACAAAATTGTCAACTTAAAATTTAGCTTGTTATATTGTAGCATAGTGGTTTCGAATCAGGCTGTGGTGAACCTTAAGGTCAGCAGTTCGAAACTACCAGCTGTTCCACGGGAGAAAGATGAGGCTTTCTATTCCCGTAAAGATTTACAGCCTCGGAAACTGTGTACAGGGTCACTATGGATCGGAATCAACTCGCCAGCACTTAAAAACAACAACCCTCAAGGTCAGCAGTTTGAAATGACCAGCCTTTCTGTGGGAGAAATACAGGCTTTCTGCTCCCATAAAGATTTACAGCCTCAGAAACCCTGTGCCGGATCTCTATGAGTAGGTACCAACTCCACGACACATAACCTGCCAATGTGAGTCCTGGAGTCCTGGGGTGGCTCTATGGGTTAATGCACCGGACTACAAAGTCTTTGAAACTGCAAAGTCGGCACAGTTCAAGCTCACCAACTGCTCCTTGGAAACCCTTACAGGGTCGCTGTGGGTTGGAACCAACTTGATGACACTTAACAACAACAACAGTGTGATGGCCTAGAGTCCTGGTGTGTTATTTCAGGTTAATGTGCTGCACTGCAAGGTCACTTTGAACTTTAAGGTCGGCGGTTCAAGCTCACCAGAAGCTCCTCAGAAACCTCATACAGGGCCGCTGTGAGTCAGAACCGACTCGAATGGCACTTAACAACAACAACAATGTGATGGCCTAGTGTGGCACTGTGGGGTAAGCGCTGGACCATAAGGTTGGTTTGAACCACAATGTTGGCTGTTCAAACTCACCAACCTTGGAAATCTATACAAGTTCTCTGTGAGTTAGAACCCCACTAGACAGCACTTAACAACAACAACAACAACAATGTGATGGCTGGAACTGTGGTTGCCTCGGCAGGGCCAGATTAAATGATTCTAGGGTCTTATATGACTGGTGGGTTTGAAGGACTGACCTTGAAGGTAAAAGTTCAGTTCTTCAGCACCACACCAGAACTCCTTAGGTAGCTATATATATTGGTTCTGATCCCTAGTTTGGTATTTGAAGAAAAAAAAAAAAGCATATTGTTTTATAAAACATTGTTAGTAAACTACTACCTGTAGTTTCCTTAATAACATTTCTATTTTGAAATCAGGAGTATGAAGGTTTTAGTGGCAAGTTTACACTTTGAAAATCTCATTCATGTTGAGTCTTATTTTGTTTATTATTGAGACTTTACCAAAGATGAGGTAAAATTCTAAAAGCATGAGCCATCTTCTCTCATTTGATCTTTAGGATACCCAGTATGACTGATTTATTATCCCCATTTTAGGGATGAGGGAATGAAGCTTCGAGTACAGAGATAAGTGGTTTGCCTACCATTTTAGAGCCAGTAGGATAGCACAGGACTGGACAGTGTTTTGTTTTGTTGTGGAGAGAGTCACTATGAGTCGGAAGTGATTCAGCGGCAACTCACAACAACAGCAAGTGGCTGAGCCAGAAACCAAGCGGACATCTGTAAGTCTCCCATACCAAGATCTTAAACATTATGCTTAGAACTAGAGTTTATTTTTGCATTCTCATATCTTTTTGGAATGCTACCCAACTGTCTCTGCGTTGGCTTGTATATACAGTGCTTTTGCCATGAGCCACATCCATTGTGCAGGGTATCTAAAAGGAAATACTAAAGCTTTTATTAAAGAGAGGGGGCGCGGGGGAGTTTGGGCTGGAGAGTATTGGAAGGAAGTGACAACTAATTTATTTCCGTTGCATTATGCTCTTGTAAAAATATATATTAAAAAAATAGGTTGTTAATTTCTTTAGTTTTATGAATTATTTTAATTTCTGTAGAATTCACATGCATTATTCAAGATTATAAAATGATTTGAATTTCAGGAGCAGACAGATTTTCTGATGAGGATTTCAAGCTGTGTAATTATGAAACCCATATAGGTTAAAAGTTCAGAACTCGTTAGCTTAATCATTAAGAAGTAACCAATTTCTAAGTCTGGCATTTCATTTCGGAGGGGTACAGTAGTACTGTCACACCCAGGGCAATTCTGTATCCTGCCTCATGCCCCTCACACTGTGTGCTCATGACTATGTACCACAAAGCTTTTCCTATATTACTGCATAATTTATATAGAAAATTCATATTTTATGGCGGCAAATTATATGCTATAATGTAAGGCACATTTCGAGTAATTTCTTTAACAGTTTTTTTGGCTCCTTAAAAATTCAAGGAAGCGAATGAATGAATGCCAGATATCAAAGAGGTCCATTGGAACCTGTTACTTGATATTAGGACACATGTGTAAGACATGAATGATGAAATTCCTTTAGATAAAGCATAAATGCTTCAGAATCAAATTAATGTTCAAGTAAGAGAAGTACTTCAGAATAATGCATATAGCACTTAGACTATATTTGGATTGGTTGCGATGCTTACAACTTTAAAGTGTTTTGACTCCTATACAAATGAAATTAATTTGGAAATTGTAGCACTTGTGACTTCAGGTAAGACATTTAGCATATGCTGATACAACTGACTTATTTACCTATCTTTTGAAGTATTGTCAGGGTCGTGCATGCTTTCTTTACAGTACAAGGATATTGAGGGAAAATCTTTCTTAAAATAAAAACCATCATCATAAAGATCCAGTTTAGGTGATTAAAGATACTGTGATCATCAGATAGTTAAAGATGGAAAATAAAATATGGTATTTATGAGATTTTTGACTGGCATGAAGATTTTAATGCATATTATCTTGCTTTGCTAATCAAGGTGATTGAGATGCACTTGCCTGTTAAATAGAACTCGCTCTTGGCTTTTAGTTATCAGAGATTTTACATTTATCTTCTCTTCATTTGAATGCTACATTAACCCTCCCCATTGGATATGAGTGGGTCACTTTTTTTTTTCCACCCCCACTTGGAGTACTACTGTTATAAATTGAGAATATTTTTTCCCTAATGCTTGGGGAATGATAACAAAAAAGAATTTTTTATTGGTTCATTTCATGCTTGGTAAGATTCCAACTGTCAAAACATTATAAAATTTTGAACCTAGAGGCACATTTCATCATCAGAGTACTAATTACTGCAGAGAACTGGAGCAAGTCATTATGTAGTAGTATTTATTAGAGCTGCCCAATTTTAATGGTTTTTGGGCCAGAGACACTTAAATAAAAGGTTAAGCTGCTTCAGCACAAAAGTGGGAGGCAAGCCACACAGTGCATGCAACACTATCAAATATAATGTAGGAAGGGGTAGGATTCATTGAAAATGACACACCTCCTTTTATTCTGAGACTCAGCATCTTATCTGCAGGCAGTTGTAATTCTTCATTGATTTTTTTTTTTTTTATGCTTAATAGTGGGCATAAATGAGCCCTGGCGACAGAATGATTATAACACTCAGTGACTAACTGAAAGGTTGGTGGTTCAAATCTACTCTGTATTCCACAGAAGACAAATTTAGCAGTCAAATTTGTAAAGACTTACAGCCTTGGGAAATCTACGGGGCAGTTCGCTGTGTCCTATAGGATTACTATGAGTCTACTACAGTTGACTTGGATGGTAGCAAGTTTGTTGTTGTTAATGTGCTTAGGACTGATGATAGGAGGGAAATAACAGAGACAACTTTTCCCTTCATGGAGTGTATAATCTTGTGGGGAAAACAGACACTAAGCAGAGAAGCTCTAAGTGTATAGCAAAGTCTATATGGTAACTGCTATAAAGCAAGCTACAGCAGGGTGAAAGACTAATGAGAAAGTGATTGGGGGAAAAGAGGCATTCATAATAAAGTCATTAAATGGGACTCTTTAGAGGGCATGGCATTTGAAAATAGCAGTGAATGAAGGTCATTTGAAATATCATGCATGTAAAATTATAATCGTAAGAACACATAATATCTTTCTCATACTTAACTGTGGTTTGAATAAAAATAAATTAGAAACATGCTAATATGTTACAAATAAGACAAAAATCTGTCATCAAAAATATGTAAGCTATTAAATAAACAAATACCATTAAGATTCTATTTAATAGCTGTTTATTAACTATGTATCATGGTATTGTGGGTTAGGTGTTGGGCTGCTAACTGCAAGGTCAGTGGTTCAAATCCACCAGCCGCTCTGAGGGAATATAATGAGGCTGTCTGCTCCCATAAAGATGTACAGCCTCAGAAACCCTGTGTTGGGTGGATATGAGTTGGAATCAACTCCGTGGCAGTGGGTTTAGTTTTTCAGTATATGCAAAGCGTGATTAAATACTAGGGAGGAGGCAAAAATTAAAGGTGTATATATGAGAACTTGGGAAATTTACAACTCAGTGTCAATTCTTGCAGTTTACTAAGAGTGAGACCAAACAGTCCAAAGCAATGAGGTATGTGAGAAGTAGATAGGAGGGTAAGTGAAAAATATTGTGATACAATCATAGAAACATTTATTAAATAAATTTATTAAATAAATATCAAGATATAAAGCTATCTATCATTTTCAACATGTTCTCCATTTAGGTCTACACATGTTTAAAGGAGATGTTTCTATCTCTCTAACCCTTCTTCTTGGGGCTTTGGTATGGTGTAGCAGGATAATGTACCTTACCACAGGGTTGGCGGTTCAAACTCACTAGCTGCTCCTCGAAACCCTGTATAGGGTTGCTATGAGTTGGAACTGACACAACCGCACTTGACAACAACAACACTCCTTCTTGGTGTCCTGGTGTGGTGCTGTAGGATAAGCACTGAGCTGCTAGCCAAGGTCAGTGATCAAACTCATCAGCCATTTCTTAAAACCTACTCAGTGGCACTAACAACAACAACCTTTCTCCAAAGAATTATTTGCTTTTTTATTTATACAACGGTAAAATAGTAGTTTTAACATCCTCAAAGAACTCAAATCATGTTTTTTTTCAATGTTTTGGAAATAAAAAGAAGGAGCAAGATCAGAGCTGTGGGGTGGATGGGGTAAGATTTCCCAGTGAACTCTTTTAGCTCCCTGGAAGAATGAGCAGGTGCCTGTTATGATGGAAACAATTTTATTGGCACAACTTTTATGGGCTTTTCCTCAACAAAACAGTTTTACATTTCCTTCAAATTTCTTCCTAATAAGTTCCTATGATTGTCCTGTGTCCTTTAAGAAAATCTATCAGAATCACCCTTTTGAAGTCCCACGAAAGAGTTACAATAACCTTTTATTTTTTTAAAAGTTTTTATTGTAAATTGAGTGATAAGTTTACATAGGAGAAGATCAGCATTACTAACAACCTATTGTATTTTGTTTCATTGCAATGATTACAATCCCCTCCATGAATCATCATTCAACAACATTTGCTTCTATTCCCTCTGTTTTTGTTTTTTTGTATGTACACAAAACACTCAGTAATATAGAATCATTTAAACAACCAAAGGGCACATTCTGTAAGCCTGCCTCCTGGCTTCCAGCACACAGTCCCTCTTTTTCCATGAGTCTAGAGCCCTCAGCTGCTCTGTCTCTCCATGCCCTCCATCTCTGGTGTCGCTGCTTCTGTGGATAGGGTCCTACATACCACTCGTGCTTTTCTCCCTTGTTGTTCCTAGGGTCCTCTGTTCCTGGAATGTAAGATAAGCTACTCCCTCCTTTTTGTTACAAAACTTACACCTTTAGAGTTGTGACAGTCGCAATTAGTCATGATAACAATTACTATTGAATCATAAGAATGTTATTCCCATCTACTTTCACCAGACCCATCTAGACAAGAAGACAACTATTCAGTGGGGATTCTACCTTTCCCTGTTCACTCTTAAACCCTCTTGAAAACTTGTAAGCCAATCACTTTGTGTGCCTTTATAGCCCCCCCCATTTTTGGTTACCATCACTATAACCTTTTCAGCTGACCTCTCTGCCTTGAATTTAAGTAACCCAGCAGATCCCCTTAGAAGTAAGTCACTGTTTCAATTAGATCTTGCTCTCTGGGTTGTATTGGTAAATCCAACTCGTCCCTGAATATGAGTTATTCAATAAAATCACTTTCATTCATTTTATCTTACTTAAAAGATTGATTGTAAAATCAGCTCTTTTAGCTAGCTGATCTTCAGGCAACACTTTTTAGCACCCATTGAACCAAGAGCTTGTTGAGTATTCACTTTAAATTGATAATGCAGAACTATGTGAGATCCTAGTTTCAGTTGCTGTCACATCAGTGGTTATTGTACCATCTCCTGCCAGTTTTTGAATTCCAGCCAGCTTTTTCTTCAATTATCAAGGTTTCCCCTCTCTTGACTCATTTTTTTATGTCTTTCTGATTTGCCTTAAAAGGTGTGATGCATCTAAGAGCACATGCTTTGTTTTACTTTGTTTTAATTACAGGCCAGCTGTGTCATGAACTTGTTGAAAAGTTTTAATCGTTTCAGATGATGTCCACTTGTGTTTCGTTAAAAATGTGCTATAAACCCTGACCTCAAAATTGTTTTTGTCCCAATGCACAAATGGTACCCTTTTCTTTTTTTTGGTGGTGCCTTATGAGAATAAGATCAGGTGTATTTCTGAGAGAAGCTGTCTGCAGGCATCTGCTGAGTAGAGCAGCATGTTTAAACATGTTTAACTTGGAATAAACCTGTGCATATATGAGCTGGAACTCTAATAGCAACATTTTTTT
>NW_006408563.1:4905258-4927138 GCF_000296735.1 Chrysochloris asiatica | reverse complement strand
TGGTTGGATAAGTGAAGAAAGATTTTGCATTGCAGAGGAAAGATACTGGTTGTGATGTTTTTGGTCAGGGTTTTGCTAATGGAAGAGGGAGGCCATCTGAAATATAGAGCAATTTTTAGTGGCGTACAAAGAGCTCATAAAGACAGATTTGTTTTAGAATTTGAAATGTTTCAGATTTTAAGAAGGTAATACATGCATGTTACCCTTACATGGTTTGGGGAAGTGACCCCTAATTATACATGTGATGAGTACCCTGTAGTCCGTTTATTTTGTGCCAGATTTAAATATCAAAAAATAGAGAAAAACTAAATCCAAATAAAAAAGCTGTCTTAACAGCTTTTTGAATTTTGGAATAATGAGATAAGTCATTGACCAAGGGTTTATTAATTTTTTTCCCAAAGATCAATTGACAAGGATCAAGGTGTTTCAAAAGGAGCAGGTTTGTTATGAGTGTCAACACATATAGGAGTAGCTGCTGGGGTGTCTGAAATGGGGAAGAAATGGGATTAACCACATGTTGCCTTATTTAACTCAATCAGTATGACCTGATGCCTTTCTCTGCTGTCTCCTTACACTGTATGTGGACACATGTACACACACCTGCATTGTCTCAGGTGCTCAGCAACCTTAATGATGATCCAGAGCAGACGAAAGCAGAGTTGGAATGCAAGTTTATACTTTTGTGTCATTGGTATTGATTAGAATATATTCCTTTGGTATCACAGAATTTAGATAGTGAGACCAACATACACTTTAAAGTCCAACAGATAAAGAAGATCTAAAGTAACTGAGATTTTTATAACACTTTCAGTAAATCTCTGTTAATAGTTTTTTGTTGTTTTATTGTAATTGTTCATATGGCTTTCTTGTCTATAATTAATATAGTCTTAGATATTTTCTCTGTGTTTTATATGTTTTTATCCCAAAGACCTAGCGATATGCCTAGATATACTTATTAGGTGATGGATGACTAAATAAGTGAATTATTACTTTTGGTATATTTCTATCTGTGTGTGTATATGAATAATATGGATATGATGTCTATATGAGGGGCCTTCAAAAAGTTTGTGGAAAAATTTAATTAAAGGATAATGGGATATTTTCATGGAATTTTTGAAGTTCCCTTGTATACATATAGGCATATATGTGTGTGTGCAATTTGTGTGTATAAACACCCATTTTGGGACTATCTGTTTAAACAGAGTTACAGAAAGTGATTTTCAATAGTGTTGTAATTTAAATTGATGTAACTTAATGCATTAAAGTAATGTATACCTTCTACATCAATGGAAATTTGTACTAGTTGACCATAGTGAACACAATCTAAAAGCTAAGTTGTTGTTTGATATGTGCCGTGGAGTCGGTTCTGACTCATAGTGACCCTGTACAGGGTTTCCAAGGCTGTAAATCTTTACGGGAGCAGAAAGCCTCATCTTTCTCCCACGTAACAGCTGGTAGTTTTGAACTGCTGACCCTGAGGTTAGCAGCCCCATTTGTAACCACTACACTACCAGAGCTCCTTAAAGCTAAGTAAAAATTTAAAAGAATGTTAATGGGAAATGCCTATATTCTTTCATTTCTCTGGGCTTTTTATTTCACCTTGAAAGTAGTTTATATTGGAAGTTGTGAAGCTCCACGTGAGGATGCTGTTTTGGTGACTGTGGAGTGGTGAGGACCTTCTTGGGAGCTCTCCAGCGAATTCAGCCTCATGGTTAGTATCTTCTTTGCTAAAATAGGACAAGAATATAATGCAAGGCTTGAAGACCCTAAACTGGGATGGAAAGAATGACTTTATAAAAAGAAAAAAAAATATTATAGGTATGGATTTTTGAATGTGCATGCTTGTGTTTCAGAGCATGGTGGCTGAAAACCACAAGGCCCATAGTTCAAGCCTGCCAGTGTCCCCACAGAAGAAAGATGAGGCTTTTTTGGTACCTGGATGATTTTAAAGCCTTGGAAAGCCTATACAGGGCCTCTATGAGTTAGAACCAACTCAATAGCACTTAACAGCAACAACAACATGCTTGTATTTAGCATATACATGACTTGTGATTATGGAAAACATTTTAAATGTAAAATACTAGTATACAAGAACAAATATAATGTGCGCTTTTGTTTTTGACATTGTAAACTATATACTTATACATTTTTGTGATTCAATTTCAGAAATTGTCTTTCAGCATTAAAAACAAGTAAAGAAATTTGGACTTGGAAATTTTATATTGTCATCATAGTGAAATCATGTCATTGCATCACTTTTGCTTATATAAAAAAAGATGACATTTTTATGTTAATTCTCAATATTTCTAAGAGCTTTATGTATTAATCATACCAAATAATCTGGTGTATTTTTTCACTAGGGATTTACTTCCAAAATCATGCAAAACTTTTTTCTTATAGAATTATACCAGACAAATTCATATATTAAAATTTCCTCCTGGTCACAGAGTATATTCTTTTATATTTCCAGTGTTTTGGTTTTTTTTCTGTGTCAGAAACCACAGTCTCTTCATATTTCTTTTAGGAAGCTCTGAACAAATATCATCTACATTGATAGTTTTTGCTATTACAGTCATATTTTTTTCTAAGTTCTTTAATTTGTCTACCTAAATTGTTGAATAATTTGTTTTCTAAAGTTCTTCTCAACTTTTTTTGAAGATAGAGGAAACAAAATTTTAAAAATCTTATTTTGATGAATGAGCTCTTCTAATTTCACATTGTACAACTTGAATATAGAAGGAGGCTGTTGAAATAAATGTAATGTTGCCTTGGGGCAAGATACTTGGGAAATGTGATAAATAGATTTTATTGCAGTCCTTTTTTTTTATTCCTAAGTTTTCATATCCATATTTAAAAAAAAAGAAAGAGGGAAGGAAAATCAAGTTTTTAGTGTTAAAAGAACGTTCGACACGCTTGGCTTTATCATCTGTTTAATTTGATACAGAATCCTGGTAAAAAAAATTCTAAAACTTTTCAGTGTGATCAACCATCATGTGAGTTGTTGGTGTTGTTAACAGCCTTAAAGTTGGTTCTGACTCATAGCTACCGTGTTAGGGTTTCTGATGGGTGGCTGATGAGTTTGAACTGATGGCCTTATGTTTAGTAGTATAATATTTTCCATGTACCAGAGAATGTAATACATTGCTTTACATTGGACGAAACAAAGTAAAGAAGAGGGAAAACGTAAATGAAATGTTATTGAGTATTAGGGATTTTCTGTGAGTTTGTCGTCCTTTTGTGGTTTTGGTCTTCTTCCTTCTAATTGATTACATTCACAAAAGTGAGAACTCTTGAGCTGAAATGTCACAGTAGTTCTTCAAGGTCTGAACTGTTGTTCTGAAACACTAGCCTGAAGGATGTCAAAACCTGACTTATCATGATTTTATTAATGAAGAGGAAGATGAGAGTAGATGAGATGAGATTCTCTGTAACCTACTACATATTCCTTGAGGATAAATTAAACATCCCTATGGAATTGAGTGGAGTCCTGGTGTGGTGCTGTGGGTTAATGTGCCAGACTGCAAAGCTGTCCGAGTTGCAAGATCAGCAGTTTAAGCTCACCAGCTACTCCTCGGCAACCCTGTTACAGGGTCGCTATGAGTTGGAAGTGACGGTGCTTTACAACATAAAATTGAGTAACTTCTTAGGTTGACATTTGCTATTGGAACATCACAACTTTGGAACAGAATGTTTAGCTAATTTAGTTTAGTTCTCAAGATTTCCTTTAGGACAAAAATCTAAGTTTGAGTTCTCTGTTTAATCCATATTGTATGTTTGCTTACATAACAGAATTCTTACAATGAGTTGTTTTCTAACACTGAGCCAGTCACGTAACGCCTGTGATTTCCTTCTGCTCATGTTCTCAAAATAGTTGTTGTTGTTGTTGTTGTTTTCTACTAAGGACTATTATGAAGAAAAATAAAATGATGGAAAAAACTTTTAAAAGGGACTCTAGATTGATTTCTGTTGCTTTTTTAATTGTTCATTGTGTGCATATAAATTAAGTTTTAAGTAATGCCTGAAAGGATAGCAAAGTTTTTCTAATGAAGGTGATGTAATATTAATACAGTAAAACTTGCAAAAGTCAAAACCTGTGGAAGGTAGAAACCTGCCAGAGAAGGAAGACTCAAATATTTCCCATAAAAACAAGTGATATAAAAGTTGTGAAGAGCCTGAGAGACCCTAAAAAATACAGGGAGACCCTCTGAGCTCTGACTCTCAGAAGTTTCAGTGGCAGGTCTAACATTTATTGAAGTTCTATCTGAGTGAGGGGTATATACAATCTCTCTGTCTTATTCCTTATCACTTCATGTGAATCTACAATTATCTCAAGAGAAAAGCAGAAATATGATTTATTAGTTCCTTTCTGTTATTGTCAAGTGTTGTCAGGCTGATTCTATCTCAACAACCCTGTATGGGGTTTCCTTGAAGTGACTGGTGAGTTTGAACTGCTGACCTTATGGTTAGCAGTCCAGTGCTTATTCTATAATGCTACATCTTTATGTCATTAATTCTCCTTAAATATGGTGAGACTGGTATTATTCTTACCTTCATTTTATGGGTCGATCAACTGAGCAACTTCCAAGTTTCCATAGTTAGAAAATGACAGAACTGGGATTTGCGCTGAAGCAGTGTAATTCTGGATTCTATATTTGTAACCCTTATGATTGGGAAAATGTAAATTGATTTAAAAGCCTTGTGCTTGGTGATGAAAATCAGCATTCTTGGATCCTTATTTTATGATGAATTCAGGCTGGACAGTAAAGATTTTTTTTTTATCATTTGATTTATTTAAAAATGAAATTTCCTTTTTAGTACAGAGATCATATGTACCCTATATTTGTAAGTTACATTTTATTAAAAGAATAACAGAAATCTTTAAAAATGCATGTATTCTTTGAAGAAGATTTAAAAATTCTGGTTTAAATTTTTTTTCTTATGACTATACTGCTTTGTTGAAGATGAACATTTCCAGGAACTGTATTGTTGTTGTTGTTAAGTGCCGTCTAGTCAATTCCGAAGAGCAGCTGATGAGCTTGAACCACGGACCTTGTTGTTCTAAGCACATTAATCCAGAGCACCACACCAGGAACCATATATAGTCTATTGTTAAACTGGAGTAATAGGTAGATGGCCTAGAAATTAGATATGCAAATGATTTTTCTTAAGGGCCTACCTTTTCAACCATAGAACTTTGCGCACAGATGGAATAAATGTCTTGGATTCTGTGAACCAGAGGGTATATACAGAAGGTTTCTGGGCTGGGGAAGAGTGTCAAACATTTGGAGAAATCAAAGAGGTTCTATATACTATTATTTTTCTCAGAAAAAATGTAATTTTCTCATAGTATCTTAAGGCATATAACTGTGACATGCAAGATTATTTTTTTCAATGTTCTTTTCTTTTTAAAATTAATTTTCCATTTTTATTATCTGCTTTATCAGCCATATAAGAATGGTTATTTAATATAATTGATATAAAGAAAAGTTTTAAATCATGTATCATGTATTTAAGGAGCTCTGGTAATGTAGTGGTTACAAATTGGGCTGCTAACCTCAGGGTCAGCAGTTCGAAACTACCAGCTGTTCTGCGGGAGAAAGATGAGGCTTTCTGCTCTTGTAAAGATTTACAGCCTCAGAAACCCTGTACAGGGACACTATAATTCAGAACCAACTCTACGGCACATAACAACAACAACAACATCATGTATTGACAATTTAAAAAGTGGAATAACACCTTTTACATTTTGTACATGCTGTTCCCCAATTATGTTTTTCTTCCTTCCACCCAAAGACATTTGAATTACAGAATTTTTTATATGTGTGTCTCTCAAACAATACACTGTTCAGTTTTAGATGTTTTAAGGCTTTATATGTATAATGTTATTTTATGTAAGCTCTTGTGACTTTTTTTTTTTTTTTTTGAAATCAGTACATTTTTTAGATATATCCACATTCATGCGCACATCAGGCTCATTCATTTTCGCTGTTTTAGAATGTTGTGTGTTATGAGTTTGTTGTTGTTGCTGTTTTTGTTAGTGTCCTTCAGTTGGTTCTGAATCATAGAGCTTCCATGGAATAGCTTGTGGGTTTGAACTGTCAATGTTGCCGTTACTAGCTAAATGTTTATCCTATAGTACCACACCAGGACTCCATGAGTGTATTAGAATTTATTTATCTTTTTTCCAATTGAAGGACATTTGAGCCCTTTCTTTTTTTTTCTGATTCATTTTATGTTTGAACATTTATATTTTTTCGCCTAAAGCACATGATTAAGAATATATCTAGAGTTTTAAGCCTATGTGGAAATTCAGTGGTATAAATGCATTCATGTATCGCTTAACATTCATAACAGCACATCCTGTGAACAGGATGTTATGTAATTTGATTGTTGTAGCGTAGTGGTTACAAGTCAGGCTGCCAACCTCAAGGTCAGCAGTTCAAAACTACCAGCAGTTCCACGGGATAAATATAAGGCATTCTGCTCCCGTAAAGATTTACAGCCTCAGAAACCCTGCGCAGGGTCACTATGATTCGGAACCAACTCCACAGTACTTAACAACATGAACACTGTAACATATATATAGGCAGTCTGCGGATCACCGATGTTTCATTTGTAAGTCTAATTTTGTGATAAAGTGAATTGTGACTCTTTTAGCAACAGTCTTTGTAACTTGCTCCTAGTGACTGGCTGGAACCTTGCAAATAGGACGTATGGAATTCTAACACGGAGATTGGTCAGTTTTCCCATTCCTGCTTCTGAGAGGGAGGGCTCGTTTTAAACCTACACTTGTGGGTTTAAAATGAGCCCTCTCAGAAGCAGGAATGGAGTTCTCATGGCCACCAAGAAAGCAGAGCCAGAAGTGGAGCATTTTCTTTGCACCCAGCGATTCTTGGATGAAGAATCAGTAGTAGCAAAGACAGTGGTAGTGAGGGCAGGAGCCAGAGTGGAGGGCTTCCTGGCCAGTCCAGGCTACAGAACAAGTAAAGCTGAGGGCCTTTGGGCAGCAGGCTCTCTTGCAGAATGTGGTGGGTGCTCTTTGAACATTTATCAGCAGATTAAGGGAGCTTTTATAACATTTGCCAGAGCAGGACAGAGACCACAGGGCTGAGAGGCCTAGGACCAATGAGAGTGTGCCTGAAGGCATTGCTGAGAAGAGTTGCTCCTGACTAAATTCTGATCCTGAATTGTGCTGTTAGCGTCTCTCATAAGCACCATAGTCATGAGAATTGTCTGTGAATATAGACTATCATACACAGCCAAGAAGTAGAACGTGCTGTAGGAGGAAGGATTGGTGTCTGAACTGGTAAAGGAGAAAAGAGGGTGGAGGCCTGCCTGACCTCCTCTTCATAGAAATCAGCCTTAGACTGATGGTGAATTTGATTCTCAGTCCCCTTGTGAAGTCTGAGGAGGTCAAGCACCAAATACTGACACCCCCCCTCCAACATCATGTTTGCAGTCTTTAAGTCGAATTTGCACATAAATCAGAACAGTTAGCTACAATTTGCTTTTAATATTAGTTAGTCAAATATTTGTATATACCTCACATTTTTTTAATTAGCTTTTCCGGGGTTGGTTCCATAGGCATATTTGTGGTAGAATGTTGCCTGAAAGTACATTATGCATCAACTAACTATTTATATAAGTGTTTTCATCACTTATAAAATGTTGCCAAATTGTTTTCCAAATTGGGTGTGCCAATTTCTATATAACTAGTTACCATTAACTGTATTTTTAAATCAAATTCTCCAGTTTTCCAGCCAGATTGGTTTAAAATGAAATCACATTTTTTTTCTGTGGTATGGAACATTTCATGTATATACAAAAGTTGTTGCTGTTGTAGGTACTGCCAAGTGGGTTCTGACTTCCAGCAACCCTATGTACAACAGAACGAAACACTGCCTGGTGGTGTGCCCTCCTCACAGCTGTTACATTTGAGCCGATTGTTGTGGGCACCGTGTCAATTCATCTCAGTGTGGGTTTTCCTCTTTTCCACTGACCCTCCACTTCGCCATGCATCATGTCTTTCTCCAGGGACTAGTTCCTCCTCATAACATGTCTAAAATGTAAGAGACAAAGTCTCCCCCTCTGTAATTTTAAGGAGCATTCTGGCTGCAGTTTTTCCAAGACAGATTTGTTTATTTTTCTGACAGCCTGTGATCTTTTCAATATTCTTCTCCAGTACCATAACTCTAGTGCATCAATTCTTTTGTGGTCTTCCTTATTCATATGAGGTGACTGAAAATACCATGCCTTGGGTCAGGGGCACATTAGTCCTCAAACTGACATCTTGGCTCCTTAACATTTGAAAAAGGTCATTAACAGTAGATTTCCTTAATGCAATATGCCATTTGATTTCTTGACTACTGGTCCATGAGTGTTGCTTATGGGGCCAAATAAATTGAAGTTTTTGACAACTTCAGTCTTTTCCCTGTTTATCATATTATTTATTGAATTTTTGTTTTTCCTCCATTGAGATGGAATTCATAATGAAGGCTGTGATTTTTTAGCTTCATCAGGAAGTATTTTAAGTACTCTTCTAGCAAGCAAGGTTGTGTTATCTGCATATCACAGGTTGTTGATGTCTTCCTCCAATCTTGATGCCATATTTTTCTTCATATAATTCAGATTATCAGATTATTTGCTCAGCATAGAGATTCAATAATTATGGTAAAAGGATGAAACCTAATGTACACCTTTCCTGATTTTAAAACATTCAGTACCAATTTACTCTGTTTGAATGATGTCTCCTAGTCTATGTACAGGTTCCTGATGAGCACAGTCAAGTATTATGGAATACCCTTTCTTTACAGTGTTATCCATACATAGTTTGCTATGATCCACACAGTCAACTGCCTTCCTATAGTCAATAAAGCACAGGTAAATGTCTTTCTGGTATTCTTTACTTTCAGTCAAGATCCATCTGATGTCTGCAATGATATCCCTAGTTCAATGTACTCTTCTGAATCTGGCTGGAATTTTTGTCAGTTCCCTTTAGATGTATTGCTGCAACTGCTTTTGAATTATCTTCGGCAAAAATTTACTCCCATGTGATACTAATGATATTTTTCAATGATTTCTGCATTACATTGGATCACCTTTCTTTGGAATAAGCAAAAATATGGATCCCTTCTAATCGGTTGGCAAAGTATTTGTCTTCCAAGTTTCTTGGTATAGATGACTGATCACCTCTAGTGCTGCAACAATTTATTGAAAATTTTAAATTTGTATTCCACCAGTACCTGGAGCCTTTTTTTTTTTTTTTTGCCAATGCTTTGAGTATATCTTGGATGTCTTTCTTTAGTACGATTGGTTCTTGATCACATACCACCTCTTGAAAAGGTTGAAATGGCTGTATATCCCTTCCATCCTCTTTTAGTGTTTTCTGCATCATTTAATATTTTGCCCATTGAATCCTTCAACACCACTCTTGGATTTTTTTCTTCAATTCTTTCAGCTTGAGAAATGTGCAGTGTGTTCTTCTCTTTTGGCTGTCTATCTCAGGTCTTTGAACACATCATTATAATATTTGACTTGTCATCTGGAGCTTTAGACTTTCTGTTCAGCTATTTTACTTCTTCACTTCTTCCAGTCATTTTTAGCTTCTCTGTGTTCAATACCAAGTTTCATTCTCTTCTGATATCCACTCTTTTGTCTTTTTCTTTCCAATCTGTATTTTTAATAGTCTTTGCTTTGTTCCCTGTATGAGGTTCTTGATACCAATCTTTCATCATCAAGTGTGTTCATGAGATGGTCTCTAAATTCAGGTGAAATATAATCAAGGTCATATTTTGGCTCTCATGGAATTGTTTTAATATTCTTCACCTTAAGCCTAAAATTGCATGTGAGTAAATAATGATCTGTTTCAGTCTGTCCCTGGTTTTGTTTTGGTTGATGATGTTGAGCTTCTCCATTGTCTCTTTCCACAGATGTAGTAAATTTATTCTTTTGTATTTCATCAGGTGTGGTCTACATGTATAGTTGTCTTTATGTTGTTTAGAAAAATCATTTGCAATGAACAAGTGTTGGTCTCGTAGAATTCTATCATGTGAGCTTCAGCAACATTTCTATCATGAAAGCCTTATTTTCCAACTAGTAATCCTTCCCTTTTTGTTTCCAACTTTCATAGTCCAGTCACCAGTATTTTCATATTCCAATTACCAATTCATTTTAATTGCACATTTGATCAATTTCAGACAGAACAAGTAGATGTTTTAAATTTCATAGTCATTGGCTTGAGTAGTCAGCATGTAAGTTTATGTAGTGGTGATATTAAGCAGTTTTCCTTTTAGGTGTATGGATATTATCCTATTCCAGAATGCATGTACTTCAACATATATATTGAGATGCTCTTTTTGATGATGACTGCAAGACCTTCCCTCTTCAGAATATTGTTCCTTGCATAGTAAACCATATAATTCTCTGATTCAGTATGGCCAAGGCCAGTACATTTCAGCTTGCTAATAATTAATGTGTCATTCTTTGTCCATTCCATATTGTTTTTGATAACTTCCAATTTTCCTGAATTCATATTTTGTACATTCTGTGCTCTGGTTACTAGTGAATATTTGTAATTGTTTCTTCTCCTTTTGAGTTGTATCGTATTAGCAATGAAAGTCTTGAAAGTTTTAGTGTATTCACGTCGCTATGCTGTGGTGCTGTAGGATCAGCACTGGACTGTAAACCACAGGATTGGCAGTTGAAACCCACCAGCTGCTCCTTGGAAACCCTATATGCTGTGAGTGGGAACTATTCGACAGCACTTCACAACAACAACTACTTAAAGGAAACAGTTCTTCCTCAGACATATTTTAAGTGCCTTCCAACCTGACAATCTCATTTTCTAGCAGTATATCAAGTGATATTCTGTTGCTGTTCTTAAGGCTTTCAGAAACGGTTTGTTTGTCCTCCTTCCTAGTCTTTCTTAGTCCAGAAGCGTCATTGAAATTTGTCCTCCGTGGTTGACCAAGCTGGTACTTAAAATACCAATTGTGTAGCTTCCAGCATTACAGCAACACACAAGCCACCACAATATGACAAACTGAGAGACTAGTGCTAGTATACAAATGTAGAGGGAATGATGTAATGCACCTTCATGTACCCATCCTTTAACATCAACAATTATCCCATGACTAGTGTCATTTCATCTTTGTGCCTGCCATGTTAGTATATGCATAGTATAGTTTCAGAATTGCTAACTCATTCCCCTGCGAGCAACAAATACTAACTGGAGTATAATTTTTGAGAACCATAATATCCTGATTAGAAACTTTGGTGGCACTGTAGGGTAAGCACTGGCCTGCTAACCACAAGGTCAATAGTTCAAACCCACCAGCTAATCTGAGGGAGAACGATGAGGCTTTCTGCTCCCATTGAGACTGAACACCTTGGAAACTGTATACAGAGTCACTGAGTCAGAATTGACTTGATGGCAGTGGGTGGGTGTCGAGGTCCTATGTTGGGGTCCCGCCTTGACAAGGAAGTGTGGGTGTCACAAAGAAGGGAGATCTGGTGGTGAAAGTGATAGAGAAAGAGAGAGATGAAATATATACAAAAAAGACAGGCACACAGATATTATGCAAGCTGGCAGGTAGACAGATCTGCAAACATTTTGCCTAGCATTGCACAGCATTGCACAGCATTGCCTGAAAAACTTACTCTACCTCAGCCTTTTATTCTCTTTTTTAGGGAGGGATTTGTTACAAAGGAAGGATGTAATTCACTCAGGGAGGATGTCACAAAGGGAGGATGTGATTAAGACAGGATACGGAACTGAAATGTGATTAATCATTCAAAACAGGACATAATGATTCACAGGAACAACTTTTAAGATATTTTCATAGTTTTTTTTTTAACAATCTAACATTTTTATTTTTACAGAAAAAAGGTTCAATCAAGCTGTTATATATTAACTTTTAGGCTTAAATGATCTAGAGTAGCGACATGCGGTTTCCTAAGGATGCATAACATAAAGCAAGGTTCCTGAAAGGAGCCAAGCTGTCTCTGTACACTTTGCAAACTTTTGTTTGTGAACAAGATCTCAGGCACCAGGCTTCATTTATCTATACCTAAAATGCTACATTGTTCTTAATATTCCTATATACTTTCAGGAGGAAGGAGAGCATCTGTCTGGGTTAAACTGATTATATTTAGAGGTGGTTTAATGGGGCTGCCACTGATCAACCCAGGGTCTGTGTATGTTGTCCCCAGCAGGTGGGTATAATGCCCTTTTTGGTAGTGGCAGTCGTGTGCTCTTCAGTCATTAGCATAGGAACCCTGCGTAGTTTCACAGACTGTAAATTTTTATGGGAGCAGAAAGCCTCATCTTTGTCCATGGAGCAAATGGTAGATTCAAACTGCTGACCTTGCAGTTAAACAGCTCAATTTGAAACCCACTAAGTTACCAGGGCTCCTAAATATCCTTGTTCAACCTTATTAGTCATATCACACAAAGGACTAATCTCTAAAATGTATAGAAAACTACATCACCTACATAAGAAAAAGTCAAATGACTCAATTAAATAATTGATAAAGGATATGAACAGACACTTCACCAAAGACAATTTTTAGGTAGCCAACAAACATATGAAGAAATCTTCATGATCATTAGTCATTGTTTTTGTTGTGAAGTGCCGTTGAGTAGGTTCTGACCCATAGCCACCCTGTATAGGGTTTCCAAGGAGCGGCTGGTGAGTTTGAACCACCAACCTTGGGGCTAGCAGTCTAGTGCTTATCCTACAGCACCACACCTGTACTCCCATTAATCACTGTTGTTGTTGTTGTTAAGTGCTGTAGAGTTGGTTGTGACTCGTCACAACCTTGTATAGGGTTTCCAGGGTGTGGCTAGTGAGTTTGAACCACCAACCTTGCAGTTCAAACAGACCTTGCTGTATGGTGCTTTATCTACAATACCACACCAGCACTCTATTGTTGTTGTTGTTCTTAGGTTCTGTTGATTAGGTTCTGTTAGTACCAACTCATAGCAACGTTATGTACAACAGAACAAATCACTGCTGCCACTGTGCCAATCCATCTCATTTAGGGTCTTCCTCTTTTTCGTTGACCTTCCACTTTACCGAACATGATGTCCTTCTCCAGGGACTGACTGGTTCATTCTGTTAATATGTCTGAAGTCTGAAAAACGAAGTTGCCCCATCCTGACTTCTAAGGAACATTTTGACTGTACTTCTTCTGACACAGATTTGTTTGTTCATTTAGCGGTCCATGGTACTTTTAATGTTCTTCTCCAACACCATAACTCAAATGCACTAATTCATCTTTGGTCTTTAGTCATTGTCCACCTTTCACATGCATATAAGGTTATTGAAATACCAGGGTTTGTTAGGCTCACCTTAGTCCTCAAACTGACATCTTTGCTCTTGAACACTTTAAAGAGTCTTGAGTGGCAGATGTGCCTGATGCAAAGTGAATCAAAACAACAGTTTCTCAACAAAAATGATTCAAAGACACACAATTACCACTACCAATAAGTGTATTACACCCACCATTGCCCCCAAAACAAAATAAAACAACTCTTTAAACATCATAAACATCTACTTAATATTCATATTTAAAAGTATCATAATTATTTTAAACAGTATCAAAATCCAAACAAGACACTGCCCTCTCTTAAATTCAGTTATCGGTCAATACACTCTTCACTTGGCCTGTATTAGTTTGGATTTCTGTTCCTTGTAATCAGACTGTCCTGACAACAAAAATACTGTGATTGGTAGTCAGCTCTGTCATTCTACAAAATACAAAGAAACTAACAAATGGGAAATAGGGAAAAACCCTTTCTGTGTTAAGGAAATGATTTCAGGAGATGACAACCATTTACAATGAGAATATCTATATAAGTACTCCAGATTATTTGATAATATACTATTATACTGTCAAGTTGCCTTCTAAGACATAAGATAATATGAAAAAAATCTCAATAACTTCTCTCCACACTGTAATTTGCAACCCTATTACCTACCCACCTCCACCAATATCTCATGGCAAGTCATCAGTATGTACTGTCTAATCATTTTGCTTGTGGATTTACCATTCACTTTCCAATTTGACAATATGTTTGAATGATGTGCTATAATTTTCATTTTAGGTTATACAACAGCAATATTTAATGACTGAATGTCTTCTGTGTTACATTAGAGGTATCCTAAGCAATGAAAGGTAGATAGCAAATTATCCTTTAAAAATTAAATCACAGGACATTTACAAAGAACCAGTTCTAAAATGACTTAGAAACAAAGCATCCCCAAGTGAATATGGAGTATGCTTTGCTAATCTCTACAAATCTGTATGATTTGAGGTTGTAGTTGCTTTATAAAGAAATGTTTTTTAGGAACACCAGTGTTGAAAGATAGAAATGGAAGGGCTACCTATTTGTAAGATAATAAGATAATTAAATCAGGTTAGCGCTTACTTCTCAATCATGTAAAATATGTCACTTACATAGTACACCTTATAACCTGTCCTTAAGTCAATTCTGACTCACAGGGACCCTATATGATGCTATGGAGTGACGTAGAACTGCTCCATAGGGTTTTCAAGGCTGTAAATCTTTATGGAAGCAGACAGCTTCATCTTTCTCCCTTTGAATGGGTGGTACATTTGAAACATGGACTTCTGGGTTATCAAACCACGCTTAACCTTCTGCACCAGCAAGCATCTTTGATTGGCATACTATGGGATATCTATTTCTAATGAAGACTTTGTATTTAATCCTAGTAAAATTTAAATCTCTGACACGGACACATTTTAAGAACACATTTCTTTTTTAAGTGTGTTTTTGAAAGTCACTTTTCTAGTGGGTGGATTATTTTTCCTGTAAATTTCACCAGACAAAAATTTTGATTGTCATTTAAAAAATCTGCTTGTAAGCTATTTCAGTTCATTCAACTTTTTTGAGAGCAGATGCTATTTTTCTTTCCATTTCTGCTGCTGTTGTCTATGAGACTGAGTATTCCTGGCCCTTGATCAATTAAAACGTAAATTGTAACCCAGACTACTTTGTTTTGTAACCAAACTTCTGTGTGAAACATATGGGAAGACTTTAGTCATGTTCACCAATTTGAAATTTGCAAGACATTTTGGAGGAGATGGCCTTCTGTGAAAGAGAAGTCTTTGGAATGCTCAATTCTTTGTAGCCCAATTAAAGCATCTCAGTGAGTCCCTTCCTCCCTTTGAATTAGCTCACAATGATAGGGAGATGGTTATCTTCCAAACAACTAAGGAATCAAGGGCAAAGTCATGGGTCTTTGTGATTTGGTTTCTACCAATCTTTCCTATTTATTTCCTTCCTATTCCTTCATCTTACTCCTCTGCTCCACAACTCTATCCAGATCAGACTCTCACTCTGCCCCTTGGGAGTTGTACTCTTCACTGCTGACCTGTAGTAGGTACACTTTACTGCCAGGCACACTCCTGTGCTGTGAAGCAGCCCTGGTCAGCCTCTCTTCCTTGGAGCCTCATTGCATTGACAGAGCCACATGTGTTCACTACACTACAGAAATGTTCTTCATTGTACAGTTGTGAGCCCACAACCCTGACTGTCTGAAGCTCAGTCTAGCAGCAAGGCCATGCATTTACATTTTTAACAATCCTCTAGGAAATTTTTGTTCTCCTTAACCATTAGAATGTTACTGTGTACTTTAAATAGACCCACACACTACCCACAGCCATCTAGTCGATTCTGGCTCAATTAGACCCTAAATAGGGCTCCCAAGATTATAAATTTTTACAAGAGTAGAAAGCCTCATCTTTCTCCCATGGAACTGCTGGTGAACTTGCCAGCCTCCTGGTTAGCAGTTCAATTCTGATCTCACAGCACTTTTGGGGTACTGCTTTAAATGTTGTTGTTGTTACATGCCACTGAGTCATTTCTGACTCATAGCAACCCTGTATAGAGTTCCTGAAGACTGATTGGTGGGTTTGAATACTGACCTTGCAGTTAGCAGTCCTGTGCTTACCAGGACTCACTCCACTCTAAACATAGGGAGATGCTTTTCATTATATTTGTATCTTGAATTCATTAGATGATCAATAAATGCTTGTCAGATTCATTTTAAACAGGATATGTAGCCCTGCAATCTCCTTAAGAGGCAAGCATTGACTCCAGTCTGGTTGCTGCTGGTCTACTTCTTGTTGTTATTAAGGGTCTCATGCCTTACTAATCAGAGTGTGATCCAAGGACCAATGACATTCCCATAATCCAAAAATAATTAATTTTATCTTTTACTCTGATCCTGCTGAACCAGGATCTGCATTTAAACAAGATTTGTTAAATCTTTGTACATTAAAGATTTGGTGATTTGTATGCACATTAAAGGTTAAGAACCCTGGTTTGGAGGGCTAGAGTTACAGTGCTTTCTTGGAATATAATGAGTAGGGATTGAATCCATTACATAAGTAGGTATTCTCATGGGGTCATGGAACTTTTAGCATTAAAGGATGCACTTGAAAAGATTCAGTGCTTTGAGGGGAGAGTGGGGGAGATGGGAGTCTTATATACAGACATGTTATGGTGTAAAATTAGTATGTTTGTTGGGTTACCTAGTCTTTATATTGGTATAGATTGGGGTGGGGCACTTTGAGGTAATTCCATTTTGTAGTCTTTTCCTTCAAAATTTTCTGGAATGGACTTTGTAACTCATTTCCTTAATTATTGCAGTGAATAATTTATAATAATTGCAGGTTGAATAAAGAAATTTAAGATATGGAAACATGGAGTAAATACCTTGGGAAAGCTCAGGCATTTTGTTTAACATAAGAATAGGTTCAGGGCAACTGGAGCCTAATATCAAAATATGTTTAAATTCTTTAAATCCAATCAATATGCCTATACGGGTAGGTAATTAAAAATTGTTAATGACTTCCATGGGGCTTTCCTCTTAATTGAGTTTATTTGCAAGTGTAAGGTAAGAAAATGCTACTTGAATCTTTCTGTTTTCCTTCGGGTTTTGTCTCTCTTTGTGAATTTACCACTTAACCATTGGGAATGGGTGAAAATCTCCTTCTCTGTTTTAATTTAATTTCAGCCAGTTTGAGAGTAAGAGGGGGTTGATGGCATCATAGAGAGAAGGGAGGAGTTGTGTGGGAGTTAGGGAATGAGTAATCCAAAAGAATCCCAAAGTACTGATTAGCAATTTAAATAAGCATACTACTGCAAAATGAGCACTGAGAATTGCAGTAATCCCCATGTCTGTTGAAAACAGGTGGGCAGGTAGCCAGGAAGCCAAACTGAGAACCAAACAAAGAACTTGAGGGTAACAGAAGCTGGATTGGTGAGAGTGGGTGACAGAGATGGCACATTTGGCTCAGGTTGCTAGTGGAGCATGACACAGGTGTGGATGCTTAGATTTCTGTCAATCACTGAAGCCCAGTGAGGCTCAGCTTCTACTGGTAGATTAGGTCTCCGTTTGTATGCACCACAGCCAAAGTGATTGACATTTTTAATGATAATTCTGCTGAATCACCCACAAGGACCCAGTTTACATGTACTGCATGCCATTTAATGTGATTTGAATATTCTAACTATGGCTTTCTTTGTTTCAAGGACAAAATCTCATTCTGACTAATGTGTGTTATTGTAATGGTGTGACACTGTAGGATAAACACTGGACTGGCAAACACAAGATTGGTTGTCAAACCCAGCAGCTGCTCTTGGAGACTCAACATAAGGTTGTTTTTAGTGGAACCAACTCAGCACACAACAGCAACAACATTCTAATAGTACATGGAAATTTTAAGGATCTCACGGGTAGAAAGTCAGGCTTCTTGAGAAGTAAAAGCAGGAATGAGAACATTATCAGACCCTGAAGGAATTGTTTACTCAGGATTTACAAGGTTTTCGAAGGGCTATCGTGATGTGGCACTGTAGGATAATGCACTAAACCGCAAGGTTAGTTTGAACAGCAATGTCGGTAGTTCAGATCTACTAGCCGCTCTATACATGCTTGTTATGAGTTGAAGCTGACTTGAAGGTAATTTAACAACAACAGGGAGATTCATTTCATTGGCACAATGTGCATTGGTCTGTTAACCACAAGGTTGGTGGTTCAAACCCACTAGCTGCTTCGAGAGAGGAAGCTGAGCCTTGGCACTTTAGTGGAGCAGATCTGCTCTGTTTACTATTGGGTCATTATGAGTTAGAATAGGCTCAAAGACAGTGGGTGTTCATTTCTAATGTGGAGTTAGATAGCCAACAGGGAAAGAGAATACTGGGCATTTCTCAAGCTGAATGAACTTGAGAGAAAAAAAAGTCAAGATTTGACTTGCAGTGTGGAAGGATTCTGTGGTTAAACACCTAATATCACAAGAAGCATCAAGAAAAAGCTGAAGGAATGCAGTCACCATCCAAAAATAGTTGGTCAACTTTCTGTAGTATTAGGAGGTAGGATATGGTTATGAGCTAATAGCAATGAAGGAAGAAGTCCAAGTTGCATAGAAAACAATGATTAAAATTAAGGCTCCAGGACTTGTCAGAATATCAACTGAGATGTTTCAACAAACAGGTGCAACACCGGAAGCGTTCACTAGTCTATGCCCAAAAATCGGGTAGACAGCTACTACCTGGCCAACCAACTAGAAGAAGTCCATGTTTGTGCCCATTCCAAAGAAAGGTGATCAAACAGAATGCTGAATATTTTGAACAGTATTAATATTACATGCAAGTAAATTTTTTTCTGATTAATTATTTAAAAATGGTTGCAGTAGTACATCAACAGTGAACTGTCAGAAATTCAAGCTAGATTCGGAAGAGGAAATGAAATGAAAAATATCATTGTGGATGTCAAATCTTGGTTGAAAATTGAAATTACCAGAAAGATGTTTTCTTGTGTATTTGACTATGCAAAGGCATTTGGTTGTATGGTTCTTGAAAAATTATGGATAATATTGCAAAGAATAGAAATTCCAGAACACTTAATTGTGTTCATTCTGATTTGGTACATTCAAATTCTGTCCATAGAATGATAGACAGTTATTGGAACAGAACAAGGAGATACTGCATGGTTTAAAATCAGGAAAGTTAAGTGTCTGTGCAATATCCTTTCACCATACTTATTGTATCTGTGGGCTGAGCAAATAATCCAGAAAGCTAGACTCTTATAGAGAAGAACATGGAATCAGGATTGGAGGAAGACTCATTCCCTTTAACATTCAGTTGACATAACCTTGTAGCACTCACTGATAAAGATCAAGGATCATAACCTTCAGTATGGATTACAGCTAAAATAAAAAGAAAAGAAAAGTTCTCATGCTTGGAACTATAAGCAATATGACGATAAATGGAGAAAAGATTGAAGTTGTCAGGGATTTCCTTTTATTTGGATCCACAATTAACACTCGTGGAAACAATAATCAAGAATTAAATGACTTGCGCTTGATTACAAGGTTGGTTTGAACTGCAAAGTCATGGTTCAAGCTCGCCAGTCACTCCTCAGAAACCCTATACAGAGCCACTTGTGCTATGTGTTGGAACTGACTCGAAGGCACTTAACAACAACAAACAACGATTGCATTGGGCAGCTCTGCTACAAAAGACCTCTTTAAAGTGTTGAAAAGCAAAGATGTCACTTTGAGGACTGAAGTACATCCAGCTCAAGTCATGGTGTTTTCATGTGCATGTGGAACTATGTAAAGGAAAGATTGAAGAAGAATTGATGCAGGCAAAGAATATTGAATATGCCATGGGCTGCCAGAGAATGAACAAATCTGTCTCGGTAGAAGTATAGCTAGAGTGCTCCTCAGAAGTGAGAGTGTACTTTGAACATGTCTAGAGAACCTGGTCCCTGGAGAAAGACATCATGACTGGTTAAGTAGAGGGTCAGTGAAAAAGAGGAAGATCTTCATTGAGATGGACTGATACGGTTTCTGCAACATTTGGTTCAAACATAGTAATAGTTGTGAGGGTAGTTCATGATCTGATGGTTCATGCTTCTGTACATAGAGTTTTTATATGTCGGAACTAACTTGAGGGTGCTTGACAATTACGACTGTCATCTCTCTTTTATTCTATAGATCTGTTTCCTTTTCCCTCCTCCCTTTGTTTAGTTTCAGGTGCTTACTGGCCTTGCACATAGCATCTGTCCTCAGCATTGCTATGAATTACTAAGTTTAATATCTATAATGTTCTAGTGGTAGTTTCATGTGTCTTGAGTCAGATTCCAAAAGAAGAAAGAGCGCCACTTTTCTTCAGTTTATCTTTGGAAGCCAAGACAAACAAGCCTTTGGCTGCCTTTGAGAGAAATTATCAGTTGTCTGTTGAATTTAAGTTAGGTCATATGATGTGTAAGGACCTCTGGTAGCGTAGTGGTTACATATCAGGCTGTGAACCTCAAGGTCAGCAGTTTGAAACTACCAGCTGTTTCGCGGGAAAAAGATTTGGCTTTCTGCTCCTGTAAAGATTTACAGCCTCGGAAACCCTGTACAGGGTCGCTATGAGTCAGAACTGACTCCACAGCACATAACAACAACAACAACATATGATGTGTATACGTGCCTTCTTGAGAGACTGCAGATGCATCGGGTAATAAAGTTTGTATGCGCATTGCATTTTAATTGTAAATACTCATGAAATGGTTAGTCAGACTAACATTTGTAATACTCTGTTTCCAGTTTGCTGTCAGTTTGTCGCACTATGGTAGTTTATATGTGACTTTGATGCTGGAAGCTATGCCACCAGTATTTGAAACACGAACAGGATCACCCGTGGTGGACAGGTTTCCGCAGAGCTTCCAAACTGAAACACATGAGAATGAAAGGCCTGGTGATCTGCTTCCAGAACTCAGCCAGGGAACACCTTATGGATCCCAACAGAACTTTATGTGGTTCACTTGCTTAGGACAGACTTTGTACATCAGGAGGGATCCATTGGTGGAGGAAGACATCATATTAGCTGACGTTAGAAGAGCAATGAAAACATGCCTGGTGATGCCTGGTGAGATAGATTAGCATGATAGCTGCAAGGATAAAGTCTTAGAGGCTGATAATAATGCAGTTGATACAGCATCAGGCAGTTCTGCATTTAATCGCATGTAAAAGTTGTCATGAGTTGAAGTCAATTCAAGGGCTGCAAAAAAAAATAACAACAATCATTTTCGTGCACTTTTTCATGAGAAATACAATCATGAATAAAATATGGCTTGGGATAATTTGTAATCTAGATGAGAGACAATAGTCAAATAACAAAACAGTTTATTCTTTCACTGTTTTGGAAATAGAGCATATTTATAGTTGTATTATATGGTACTTCTGAGCTTCTTACTTAACTGGCCTCATTTTGTAAAGACATGCTTCTAATGAAACTTCAAAAGCACATCTTCTTGACTACTTTATTTGAAAGTATTTTGTTATAATAGTTATAATGGAGCAATTATTTTATTGCAAGTGAGGCTAATGTAGAATACTTGTAGATTGAGGTATGTTTTCAAAGGCTGGTGGATTAGCCAACAGTTGAGGAATTAGGGCCAACTGTCTTTAAATGCACGTCTCTTCATTTTAGAAATTAAAACTGATATTTGAATAGACAGAAAATATGAGTGATGAAAATCTTTGATCAACTTAATAGTAGACATCTTTAAAGTGTAAATTAACTGCTAATTTAATTCACTGTAATGCTATGTGAAGTGATGTGTTTTTATTTTAAAATGTGTAATTTTGATGAAAATATGCAGATTTTTAACCACATGTAACCTTCTGGTTGTTTCATGTTGCCTATTTTATGTAGTTTATGCATATTGCAAAATAAAAAAAGCCTTCACATTTTTTATTAAAACATTTTTATTCATTATAACAAGATAACAGAGGAAAGTGATTATAAAGCAGACAGAACAAGTAGAAATCAAATAATAATATGGTAGATGAAAAGACA
>NW_006408563.1:4902811-4905158 GCF_000296735.1 Chrysochloris asiatica | reverse complement strand
ATGCATATTGCAAAATAAAAAAAGCCTTCACATTTTTTATTAAAACATTTTTATTCATTATTTTCAATTATATTAAAAATAACAATTAAAAATTGTGCAGTTGCCTTTCTTATAACCATGCATTTTAAGATGATTCATGTGTTAATTATTAATTATTGCATTACCTTTTCATTAAAGCAAGCTAAATCACAGGAAATAGATTTGCTACTTGAATCTTTGTTGTGAATGTAAGGGTAACTAAACTACTTAAAAATTATTCTGTAGTTGTGAATAAATCCCACGAAAATTTATCTGTTCATACTCTCCCTTCTGTCTTCAATTTTTATATGTTGAAGCACATTTTTTTGTCTTAAATATTTGTCTCTTAAAGTGCATTCCTTTTTTTAGGTTTTTTTGGTTACAATGTATAAGATCCACGTGATGTTTATAAGAACTTAAAGCAGCAATTATTTATTTTCTCCCACAGTTTCAGTGTATCAGGAACAAGGAATGCTTATTAGCTGGTGGGTCTGTCACATGACTGCAGTCATTTGAAAGCTTCACTGAATACTTCCATGATGACTCTCTTACATGGCTTTTGGCAGAAGGCCTCAGTTCCTCACTACATGGGCCTCTTCAAGAAAGGCTTGAGTGGTCTCACAATGTGGAACAAAGCATGAGTCCAATAGCTTCTTATATAATAAATACAACAATGCATACCACCATTTCTGCCATATTCTAGTCATTCAAATTGAGTCATTAAGTCTAGTTCACAGAGTGAGTGGAGCCAGAGGAAGAAGTAGGGAGGCAGGAGTTAGGTTCCACCTTTGGGAGAAAGAACTAGTGTAGCAACTGTGGACATATTTTACCTTCACTCTGGTAGTGTAGTGGTTAGGAATTGGGCTGCGAGCCACAAGGTCAGCCGTTCGAAACCACCAGCTGTTCCATGGGAGAAAGATGAGGCTTTCTGCTCCCGTAAAGATTTATAGCCTCGGAAACCCTGTACAGGGTCACGCTGAGTCGGAACCGACTCCACGGCACATAACAACAACAACAACAACATAGTATTCATCTAGGATGTCAGGAATTGTAGTATAAATGGACCAACTACATAAAACGAAAATGCAGAACTCTTTATTTAAAAAGTATTAAGAACTTCAAGACAATGAGAGCAGAGCATTAAATCAAGTGCAGGTCTTTCTAAGCCCTGAGCTCTGTGCTACTCCACAGCTAATACACCCATGGAGTCCATTCTCATTGTAATGGTTAAGAACATGAACTTCAAAATCAAGAGTTTGAATACAGGATCTGTTGCTTAATAACTGTGTGTTTTTGGCCATCAGGTTGGTTCCCATTCATAGCGACCCTATTTAGGGCCATCAGGTTTGTTCCCATTCATAGTGACCCTATTTAGGGCTGTAAATTTTTGAAGGAGCAGAAAGCCTCTTCTTTCTCCTGCAAACCAGCTGGTGGGCTCAAACCACTAACCATGTGATTCAAAGTCCAGTGCTTATCCTTGGAGCCACCTCTCTCCTGAATGACTGTGTAATTCTTGAAAAACTGACTTAGTCTCTCTGAATCTGTTTTAGTTTCTCCAGAATAAAAAAAAATTAATCCACCTGAAAAAAAAAAATTCCACATAATGTTACTGCCTTTGTAAGATTTTTATAATTGTAAATTGTCAATATAGTCAATGTTGTTATTTAGCAATAGATTGACTGGCATTGGATTAAGTCTGATAGAATAAAAATAGACTTTTCATTCTTAAAACTTAAATTTTCCATGAGCCAACAGAAATACCCACATATTAAGTAGCACGTGCACTTTGGAATTACGTGGTGACTAACAGAAGCCACATTGTAAATGGTCCCACATGAAATTTTTTTCTGCTCTTATCTGTCCACTGTGCAGCTTTCATACGCATAGTCACACTCTGTTTTGTTTTGTTTTGCTGTTCTGTACAGATTTGAAGGGCAGGTAGTATTGGACCTTTTAATGCTTCAAGGTTATAAAATAAACTAAAATTTGAGAATGAAAGTAAAGATTGCTTAGTATTTTTAAATAATTGAAATTGTCAATGAATTGATAAAAGACAGTATTTAGCACCTTACAGTATAACATGAACTTGGTATCAGTCTATATGCTCAACAGATAGAGAAGGTAGACTCTTCTAAGAAGGTAGCATCCAGATTGGAGAAAGACACATTAACCACCTGAGATATGCAAGTGATATAGCCTTGCTTGCTGAAAGTGAAGACGACTTAAGGCATGTACTAAAAAGGAGCTCTGGTAGCGTAGTGGTTATGAATCGGGCTGCGAACCTTAAGGTCAGCGGTTCGAAACTACCAGCCGCTCCGCGGGAGAAAGA
>NW_006408563.1:4894895-4902711 GCF_000296735.1 Chrysochloris asiatica | reverse complement strand
AGTTCACAGAGTGAGTGGAGCCAGAGGAAGAAGTAGGGAGGCAGGAGTTAGGTTCCACCTTTGGGAGAAAGAACTAGTGTAGCAACTGTGGACATATTTTACCTTCACTCTGGTAGTGTAGTGGTTAGGAATTGGGCTGCGAGCCACAAGGTCAGCCGTTCGAAACCACCAGCTGTTCCATGGGAGAAAGATGAGGCTTTCTGCTCCCGTAAAGATTTATAGCCTCGGAAACCCTGTACAGGGTCACGCTGAGTCGGAACCGACTCCACGGCACATAACAACAACAACAACAACATAGTATTCATCTAGGATGTCAGGAATTGTAGTATAAATGGACCAACTACATAAAACGAAAATGCAGAACTCTTTATTTAAAAAGTATTAAGAACTTCAAGACAATGAGAGCAGAGCATTAAATCAAGTGCAGGTCTTTCTAAGCCCTGAGCTCTGTGCTACTCCACAGCTAATACACCCATGGAGTCCATTCTCATTGTAATGGTTAAGAACATGAACTTCAAAATCAAGAGTTTGAATACAGGATCTGTTGCTTAATAACTGTGTGTTTTTGGCCATCAGGTTGGTTCCCATTCATAGCGACCCTATTTAGGGCCATCAGGTTTGTTCCCATTCATAGTGACCCTATTTAGGGCTGTAAATTTTTGAAGGAGCAGAAAGCCTCTTCTTTCTCCTGCAAACCAGCTGGTGGGCTCAAACCACTAACCATGTGATTCAAAGTCCAGTGCTTATCCTTGGAGCCACCTCTCTCCTGAATGACTGTGTAATTCTTGAAAAACTGACTTAGTCTCTCTGAATCTGTTTTAGTTTCTCCAGAATAAAAAAAAATTAATCCACCTGAAAAAAAAAAATTCCACATAATGTTACTGCCTTTGTAAGATTTTTATAATTGTAAATTGTCAATATAGTCAATGTTGTTATTTAGCAATAGATTGACTGGCATTGGATTAAGTCTGATAGAATAAAAATAGACTTTTCATTCTTAAAACTTAAATTTTCCATGAGCCAACAGAAATACCCACATATTAAGTAGCACGTGCACTTTGGAATTACGTGGTGACTAACAGAAGCCACATTGTAAATGGTCCCACATGAAATTTTTTTCTGCTCTTATCTGTCCACTGTGCAGCTTTCATACGCATAGTCACACTCTGTTTTGTTTTGTTTTGCTGTTCTGTACAGATTTGAAGGGCAGGTAGTATTGGACCTTTTAATGCTTCAAGGTTATAAAATAAACTAAAATTTGAGAATGAAAGTAAAGATTGCTTAGTATTTTTAAATAATTGAAATTGTCAATGAATTGATAAAAGACAGTATTTAGCACCTTACAGTATAACATGAACTTGGTATCAGTCTATATGCTCAACAGATAGAGAAGGTAGACTCTTCTAAGAAGGTAGCATCCAGATTGGAGAAAGACACATTAACCACCTGAGATAAGCCTTGCTTGCTGAAAGTGAAGACGACTTAAGGCATGTACTAATGAAGGTAAAAGATTACAGCCTTCAGTATGGATTACACCCAAACATAGAAACAAAGAAACAGAAATCCTTTAAATTTGACTAATAAATAACATCATGGCAAATGGCAAAGAAACTGAACTTATCAGCCATTTCCTTCTTCGTAAGTCAATAATTAATGTCCAGGGAAGCAGTAGTCAAGAAATCAAATGATATATTGCATTGGTCACTTCTTCTGCAAAAGGCCTCTTAAGAGTGTTAAAAAAGAAAAGATGATAATTTGACAACCAAGGTGTGCCTTCTCCAAGCCATGTATTTTCACTCATCTCATATACACGTTAAAGCTGGACAATGAAAACAAAAAGACCGAAGAATTGATGAATTTGAATTGTGATGCCAGGGAAGAATATAGATGATATCATGGACTGCCAGAGGAATAAACAAATCTGTCATGGAGGAAGTGCAGCCAGAATGTTTTTAGAAACAAGGATGGCAAAACTTTCTCTTACTTCAGAGATTTCATCAGAAGGGACCAGTTCTGTAGAAAGCCGTCATCCTGGTAAAGTAGAAGGTCAGTGCAAATGAGGAAGTATTCAGCGAGACAGGTGGACACAGTGGCTGTAACAGTGTGCTCAAATAAAGCAGCATTTGTTCTGTTATATACTGTGAGTGAGAGCCAACAAAATGGCACCTAAGTCTATCACAAGCCAAGGTCTAAGATGTTTCATGGTCAGAAAATGAAAAAGAACGAATTGATGTCTTTTGTATCTTCAATTGAGTTGTTGTTGTTGTTGTTAGTTCATGTCTTTTATTAATCCATACACAATTACTTGTCTTCTTGTTTGTTGAAACAATAGGTCAGACAACACTTGCCACAGTAATGCCCTGTCAAAGTGGCTGGCCATAAAAACTCCAGTACCACACTCATCTGAAGGCCATTGCTGATGAAGGCGACTAATTTTGCTTTTCTCGTCTACCTTATAATATTTTAGGATGGCCAGCCTAACCTTCTTTCTCTTTTGCTTATTCTTCTTGGGAATAGTGTAAGATGTCTTCTTCCTTTTCTTTCCATGACCACGAAGTCGCAACACAGATGAAGAGTGGACTCCTTTCGAATGTTGTAATCCGCAAGGTGCATCCAGCTTCCAGTTACTTGCCTGCAAAAATCAGTCTTTGCTGTTCAGGAGGAATTCCTTTATTATGCTGGATCTTGGCCTTTACATTTTCAGTTCTGTCCCAGGTTTCAGTCTCAAGAGTAATGGTCCTCACTGGTAGGGGTTTTACAAAAAAAAATTGCATCTTGGTGGTGGTTCCACCACAGATGGCAGATATGAAAGGAAGAGTGCCATGCCAGCTCATGGGGTTTCATGGCACCTTCACTGAGATTTTGAAGCAGAAAACAAAAGGAAAAATATCACCTGAAAAACAAGCCAGCAACCACTGACAGTTGACCTTGAAGAGGCAATGCATGTGCTTTTGTCAGCCAGCAGCAGGGCAAGAACCCTAGTGAACATCCAGAGATTCAGAGGTGACCTAGCAGGGGCTTTTAGTGATAGCTATTGTATTAAGTTATGAGTTCAGTTGCTTTCACAGAGACCAAATAACAAAGACTTAAACAAGTTAGAAAGTTAATTTTTTCCTCATGTAAAAGTCTAAGCTAAAGGTGGTTTGGGGAATGAAAACTATGTGTGTCTGCTCTCAGAAGTCTGTCTTGTTACTTCATTATACTTTAGCACTGAATCTTAATCCTATCTCTACATGAGAGTGGAGTCCTGGCTTGGTACTGTGGACTAATGTGCTGGACTGCAAAATCATTTTGAATTACAAGGTTAGCAGTTCAAGATCACCAGATGCTCCTCAGAAACCCTTATACAGAGTCGCTATTGGTTGGAACCCACTCGTCGGCATTTCACCACTACTGCCACACATTTGTTGTTGTTGTTAAGTGCAGTCGAGTTGGTTCCAACCTTAGGGACCTTGCACAGGGTTTCCGAGGCTATAAATCTTTACCGGAGCAGAAAGCCTCATCTTTCTCCCGCGGAGCAGCTGGTAGTTTCGAACTGCTGACCTTGCGGTTCACAGCCCAATTTGTAACCACAACGCTACCTGCCATACATTAGAGTGCTCTAAAAAACTTAAAAGAATAGATGCTGGGTCTCGTTCCGTTCCCCCTTTCCCTGACCCTCCCTGCCCGGCGGTGCCACTCCTCCTTTTCCCTCCTTCCATCCCTTCCTTTTCTCCCTTCTTCCTTCCCTTTGTCATCGTCGCCTCCCAGGACCGCCTGCTGGGGGACACAACCAGGGCAGCAGCCAGAAAGCATAACTCCTATGGCAGAACTAAATGCACCGTGCATGAAACTTGGAAAAAAAACCGTACACGCCTGTTGACCCTTACTCTCGGATGCAGTCCACGTACAACCACAACATGAGATGAGGTGCCTTTACCCATTTCCAGTTCCACCGTTACTGTATCCAGTTGAACTTTCTGTGGGAGGACAGCAGTTTAATAGAAAAGGATGGACGAGACAGGCTGCAAAACACGGGAAACAAAACAAAAACAAAAAACACAACAACAACAAAACATCGAGGATCCTGCAGAAGGAGCCCCTTCCGGAGCAGCTGGAGGTAAATGGAAGAGAATTAGAAGAAAATGTCAATAAACCTGAGATAAGTGTTTGAGATCACATTTAATCGGTATTTGCCTGTGAATTTTGAGGTTGCCGGGGAGAGTGGGCCACCCTACCTGAAGAGTTTTGTGACCAAGGTCTCAGTCAGACAGTTCGTAGGGGGAAGTCAAGAGCAAGATTTCTGAGAAAACTGCTGCCATAGCTGTTCTTGAGGAGCTGAAGAAGTTACCTCCCCAACCTACAGTTGAATGAGTGGAGCCCAGAATCAAAAAGAAAACAAAATCCATAGTCAAACTACACTCAGGCCCGGAATACGGGCTTCAAGGGATGAACCCCATTAGCAGACTGGCCCAGTTCCAGCAAGCAAAGAAGAGAAAGAGCCGGAGTCCCTGCTCCTGACCAAGGGAGCCTGCCACACTGCAGGAAGTTTGTGATGTGGGTAAAAGTCGGAAACCACACTGCTGAAAGGGCAGGCACCAATAAGAAGGTGGCCAAAGGCAACACAGCTGAGAACATGCTGGAGATCCCTGGTTTCAAAGTTCTGCAGGCTCAGCCCGCCAAGCCACATTCATTTCAGAGGAGAAGACGCCAATGACTAAACCAGGGGATGGAAGAAAAGTGACCTTTTTTGAACCTGTCTCTGCAGATGACAATGGAACTGGTAATAAGGAAGACGAGTTTAGGATGCCTTATCTTAGTCACCAGCAACTGCCTGCTGGAATTCTTCCCAAGGAGCCCAATGTTGCCCAGGCTGTGGGTGTCAGTCATGGACATCACACCAAAGATCTCACCAGGGCAGCTCCGAATCCTGCCAAGGCTATAGTGACTACCCTGATGGCCCTGGAGTTGCTGTATGTCGGCACTTCGCCCACAGCTAAGACCATTGTAAAGAATAACATCTCTTCAGAACACGTACCCCACTGACATCTCCTGAGACCCTCTGAGCAATTGTAGTATCTATCCAGAGTCCAGGGATTTCGGGTTGAATACAACGACTTCCAAAAAAAAAAAAAAAAAAACAGTAAGAATGAGTTTGTATCTCTAATCAATTGCTCCTCTCAGCCACTTCTGATCGGCCACGGCTTCAGAAAGGATGTGGACTCGTGCCACGATATGGCTGCACCGAACATACTGAAGTTGCTGTCTGAGTTGGACCAATAAACTACAGAGATGCTCAGAATAGGAAATGGGTCTTTCTCTGTGTGTGGGAGGTGCTGATGCTTTACTGGCCACAAACCATTATCAAATCCCAATGTATATACTGAAAATACTGAATCTGCTTTGAAAAATCGGAATTTCTGATACCTCCAGTGGGCTGAGAGACATGACAGACTGGACCCATTGGTGGCGAGGAAGACGGGGGGGGGGGGGCACAGGTGGCAGCTGTGGCTGTGAGGGAGTGTCCTGTGATTTGTTGTGATGGGGCCAGAGGAGAGGAGTGGTTGCTCCCCTAGGAGCAGCCAAACCCAGAACCAGCACCCCCACCGCACACACACGCTCCTGCCTGTCTCCCCTTCTCTGCTGGGAAACTACAAAGCCATGCTGAGGCAACTCAGAGCTTGGTTTTGTTTTGGTTTTTTGGCAGTGTGAAAGAAGAAAACACAGAAAGCATAGCCCCCTCCTCAAACTGGCTAACTCAGACACTTTGGGATAAACACTGGACAGCGACACCAGAGATTGGCCCCAAATTGCCCACACCATCACCACTGCTTTCTCTTCAACAGTAAGATACAGTCTTAGTTTCATTTATTTTCTTTCAAGTAAAATGACACTGTATACAATTTTTATTGGAAAGTTTCTCAGTTGTATCTAGTTATATATCGTACAGTTTAGAAACTTGTCTAAAACTGATTTTCTCAGTACTCTAACGGTCAGAGATCATATCTGTGTATAGGTGACTTATCACTTTTTATCTTACTGGACTCATTGACCCAGGACCACTTCCGTGATGCAAATTGTGTGCCCTCTGGTTTAGCTGAAACAGTCCTGGACTTTTCAGAAACCCCTGATGAGGTCACCCACCGTTGTATAAATGGGACCTTTTGGCCTTTTGAAAACCCTCAAATGATCACTTAGTACCTTTGCTATTTTATTTTTATTTGAGTTCATATATCATAAAGGAACTGTAATCTTTATTTCAAAGATTATAAAAACTATTGTGTGCATCAGGACCCGTAGCTTTCACTGCACCCAGGACATGATCTCCAGGTAGAACATAGAAACTGCAGATGGATTTTCCTTGAGTGCTTTAAACTGTTAACTGCATCTCCATGTGGGGCTATAAAGAATGACTTTTGTTTATATTTAAACCGTTGCTTTCAATGTTCTATGATTGTGCGCAGACTGCACAGTAAGGCTCTGCCTACGGTCCAGATAAGGTCCGGAGAAGAAGCATGGTTGCCTTGCGAGTTCAGTACTACTTTGATTAATTGTTTACGCTGGAATTTTTTTCTCCCCATGGAATGTAAGTAAAACTTAGTGTTTGTCACCAATAAATGGTAATACTAAATTTTGTTGTTGTTAACTTATTCTTAAATGCCATTATTGCTAGATTGCTCCCACCCCACCCCCTTTTTATTTTAAAGAAAATAAATCTGTAATGCTTGTGATTCCATCTGAGCCAAAATCTGAAGATATGAAAAAACCTTGTATCAAACCACTTATCAATAAACAACTATTAATGAAAAAAGAATAGGTGCTGGACACTACTGTACAAATATTGAACCAATATCTCTGAAAATGAATACAACTCCAGACTTTCTAAAGCATATATTATGGTCACACATAACTTAGTCATAATATTTCACCTAGCTGCAAGGGAAGCTATGAAAGGTAGCTTCTAGCTATAGTCAAGCAAATAAACAGTTAAAACTAGTTTGGATGTATTGCTAACAATAAGAAAAGCATAAAAGGCGTAAGGTGGCCATTTGTAGTCTTTCTACTTGAAAATTAGAGTTTGACACACTGAACAATAATACTGATGTGAGATCACTTGGTAAAGAGCAGAAGATGTTGATGGGACAAGAAACTAGAAACAAGTTGGTAGACATGTCCCATTGAGAAACAAGATGGGGGAATTGCTACACTGAATACCACCCAGAGATACATACTCAAGGTTATAGAAGTATGGCTGGTGACTTAAATGCACATAGAGGGCCAGGTGTAAGGAAGCATGTAACATGATATCTGGAGAGCTAGCACATGCCTCCTCAAAGGGACATGTCTACCAACTGTTTCCAGGTAGGCTAGTGTATTCAGTTTTTACAGATCAAGATAGATATCTTAATCTTTATTAAAATTTGAGTCAAATTAAACATACCTTAAGTTTGATAAGCTAATAATCATTCTTAGAACAAATTCTGACCTCCATTTTATACACAGATCATGTTTTCCCATTGAAAAAAATATATATTCAAAATTCATCCATTTAAAAAATATGTTAAAAAGGCATAAGTTGTATGTGATTCTTTGATACTCTAGGTATTGTTTGTAAGTGCTGTGGAATCTGTTCCAACACACAGTGACTCTGGATAGGGTTACTGAGGTGTGGCTGATGGGCTTGAACCGCTGACCTTGTGGTTGGTAGTACAGTGCTTATTCTAGAGCGCTCCAGCAGGACTCCAGAGGTATTGGGAATTATGCTTGAATCAGTCTTACAGGTTTTGATGATGGCTATTGAACACTTTTGTTATTGAAAGATTCACTGGGCAAATTA
>NW_006408563.1:4889243-4893425 GCF_000296735.1 Chrysochloris asiatica | reverse complement strand
AGTGAGGTTGGCCCAGGATCGGACATTGTTCGTTCTGCTGTGCATGGGGTTGCTATGAGTCGGTTCCGACTCGATGGCACCTGACAACAACAACAATTGAACACTTGTTGTTGTTTACATACCATTGAGTCAGTTCCAACTCATAGCGACCCTGTATAGGGTTCCTAAGAAGCAGCTGGTCGGTTTGAAACTCCGGTCCTACAGCTCAAACTGATGTTGTAGTCTAGCACATTGTCCTGCAGTGCCGTACCAGGACTCCAGTTGCACTCTAATTATGGATCAATTCTAATAAAAATAAGCTTAGGTATCTTAACACTTTTAATAGGGATTCTGAATGATTTTGACTTTACGCTTTATATTCACTTTTTCTCTAGGCCATTAAGAATTAACTTTACATGCGGAGCTGTTTTGTGAACTGTAAGGCATTTTTTATATCTTGTACTAGGCTGGCACTAAAGCACTCAATGAATAAATGATACGATTGTAAGATGATCATTATTGTTACCATCCTAAGGCATCTGTATATTTTTATTATATTAATATAGGAGTCTGGGAGCCCTAGTAGTGTGTGGTCATGTGTCGGGCTGCTAATTGCAAAGTTAGTTCAAATTTATCAGCCACTCTATGAGAGAATGATGACGTTCTGCTCCCTTAAATATTTACTGCCTTGGAAGTCCTATACAACGTCACCATGAGTTGGAACCGACTATAAGGCACACCACCACAACCACCATAGGAGTCCTGGTATAACACTCTAGATAACCCTGTACAGGGTTGCTGTGTGTCAGCACCAACTGGACAGCACTTAACAACAACAATAGCAGTGAGAAACCACACAGAAAATATTTCTATTGTTATATTATTGTCTAACTTCCTATAAACTATGTAGATTGAAATAAGCTTTTTATCCATTGACAAATACTGGGTCTTAGAGATGGAGTTAATTACTTGGTAGAAAGTTAACTCTTTCTGCATAGTTGATCAAGACATTACTTTATGAAATACATGTTATAAACTTACAATGACATAAAATGTATTTCTAAAAATGTGTATCTGTTATTTTGGTACTGGCTTGTTTCACTGACTCTGAAGTGCTTTGGCAGTGACAAATATTTGATGACATTGCTATTAGATTAGATTGGCCTATTTTCTGTAATTTCAATGAAAACCCGGGCCTTTAGATGCTTCACAGAATAATCATGCTTGGTTACCATGCCCACTGTACTAGTTTATGCCTTTTGTTGTTGTTGTTAAGTGCTGTCAAGTCGGTTCCAACTCATATCAAACAGGGTACTGTTTCCAAGGAGTGGTTGGTGTATTTGAACTACCAGCTTTGCAGTTAACAGTCCAGTGCTTATGCTACAACACCATACCTTTTGTAGAAGGCAATATGAGAGTTACAACTCTAAAATATTTTCCTAGTGAGGAGATATGAGCCCTGTGGACAGAAACATGGGCTCCAGGGTTGGACGGGTATTATTGATGCCAGCTGGTATTGTTTTTTTTTTGTTTGTTTGTTATTTTGCCTTGTCAAGATGGGGAAATGTCAAGACTTTTGTGATTACGTAATATTCACCAATTACCATGTTTTACCATGCTTATCTGGTACGAAGCCACTCAGGGCATTGAAAGTGTGCAATGCTGCAGATACTTTTCTGATTAGATGCAAGGCATTCTTCTACTCCCAGTTATTCAGAAAGGCAGACAGTCTTTGGTGTCATAGCCAACTCCCACATTCTGCTGCTGCTGTTTGTTTAGCAAAAAACGGTACGTCAAGGTAATCCATCAGGAATTAGTATAAAAGGGAAATTTTTTTCAATAAAATTTGCCAGTTGGGGTATACTTATTACAGATATCTCTATTTTGACATGTTACTGCATCCCTGGTGGTATTGTGGGTTAAGCATAAGACTGATAACTGAAATGTTAGCGATTCAAACCCACCAGCTATTCTGTAGGAAAAACATGAGTCTGTCCGCTTCTCTAAAGATTTACAGTTCCAGAAACCCTAAAGAGTAATTTTCCTCTGTACTATATTGGCACTGTGTGACAGGGTTGTATTCTTTCACTATACTTATTCAACCTATATGCTGAGCAAATAATCCGAGAAGCTGGGTTCTATGAAGAAAAACTTGGCATCAGAATTGGAGGAAGACTCATTAACAACCTGCGATATGTAAATGATACAACATTGCTTGCTGAAAGTGAAGAAGACTTAAAATAATTACTGATGAAGATCAAAGAGCACAGCCTTCAGTTGGATTTGCATCTCAATGTAAAGAAAACAAATACCCTCACCACTGGACCAATAAACAACATTTTTATCAATGGAGAAAGATTGAAATAATCAAGGACTTCATTCTTCGTGGATCAACTATCAACACTCATGAAAGCAGCAGTCAAGAAATCAAAGGACGTATTACATTAGGCAAATCTCTGCACAAGACCTTTTTCAAGTGTTGAAAAGAAAAGATAGCAGCTTGAAAACTAAGGTGTGCCTGACCCAAGCCATGGCATTTTCAGTAACCTCATATGCATATGAAAGCTGGACAATGAATAAGGAAGACCGTAGAAGAATTGATGCATTTGAGTTATGGTGTTGGAGGATAATATTGAAAGTGCCATGGACTGCCAAAAGAACCAACAGATCTGTGTTGGAAGAAGTGCAGCCAGAATGGCTTGGATGCCAGAATGGCCAAACTTGATATCTCATACTTCGGACATATTGTCAGGAAGGACCAGTCACTGGAGAAGGATGTCATGTTTGGTAGGATGGAGGGTCAGAGAAAAAGAGCAAGACCCCCAGGGAGATGGATTGGCAAAGTGGCAGCATCAGTGGGCTCAAGTGTGGCAACGATAGTGAGGTTGGCCCAGGACTGGGCAGTGTTTCATTCTGCTGTGCATAAATAAGGTTGCTATGGGTCAGTACCTACTCAATGGCACCTAACAACAACAATAGTGTGGCACTGTAGGATAAGCACTGGATTGTATACCAAAAGGTCAGCAGTTCAAAACCATCAGCTGCCCCTTGGAAATCCTACACAGGATCGCTGAGTTAGAAACGAATCAATGGTACTAACAACATCATAGGGTTGCTGTGAGTAAGAATGGATTTTGATTTTTGTATTTAGCAAAAATGGTTAGTTGGTATTCTGTAACCATTCGGCTGCTTCTTAATATAGATAAAACAAAATTTCTGAGTCAGCTATCCTGATTTTCTTTCCCTCAGAAGATATAACTTAAGTTGTTATTAATTTATCTTTCATTCCCAACACTGACTTTTAGTTACTATTACGTATGTTTTAAAGTGGCTTAACCATTGTTAATGATTACGTTTATTTTATATTTATTAAGAAATGTGGTAAAATGGGAATAATACATATATGGAGGACTCATAGATTGTTCTGAAATAGACCACATTAAAAAAAATGACAGTACATATATTTTGAATATTTTAACATTATTTTAGCATAAGCTTGAATATAGTTGAGTACATTAAAGCTATTAATCTGTATTCTTTCAGATTTATTAAACATTCAAAAGGAGCTTTTTGTCCTTTAGTTTCTTGAATCTTTTTTTTTATTCTGTGTAACAATCAGAAGATAACCCATAACTTTTTAAAATTTTACTGTATGCTCTGAAGGGAGTTCCTTTGGTCTATCTTTTACTTACAGAATCTGGAGTTTTAAAGCCACTTTTTTCTTTTACTGGAAATCCAAAGTAATCTTGTCTGTTCTTAAAATAGCAAATGAAAGTGGGAGTGAAGGAAGAGTGAGGAGAGTGTTGTGATAAGTCATCCAGGAGAAGCTGAATTGAGAACGCAACCAGCTCAGGAAGGGGCAGCTTGGGGGAGTGATAAGAGGTTGTGATCCTTTTAAGGAGACAGTGAACATGTTGTTGTTGTTAACTGTTGTCTAGTGGATTCCACGACCACTCATCTGTCAGTTTGTCTTACTGTAGTGGCTTGTGAGTTGCTGTGATTCTAGAAGCTATGCTATGGGTATTTAAAATACCAGAAAGGTATTTTTATGGTGGACATGTGGTGGTGGACAGGTTTCAGATGACCCTCCAGATGAAGACAGACTAGGAAGAAGGAGTGATGCACTACTTCCAAATATTCTGTCACTGAAAATCTTATGAATAGCAGAGAAACACTGTCAGATATAGTGCCAGAAAATGAGCC
>NW_006408563.1:4887067-4887818 GCF_000296735.1 Chrysochloris asiatica | reverse complement strand
TTTCAAGAGGTAGCATATGATCAAGAGCCAGTGATACTCAGGGAGGAAGTCCAAGGTGCATTGAAGGAATTGGCAAAGAAAAAGGCTCCAGGAATTGATGGAATAAAAATGAAATCTTTCAAGAAAGTAAGGTGGCACTGGATGCATTCACTCATCTCTGCCAAGGAATTTGGAAGACAACTATCTGGCCAAACTGATTGGAAGAGATTCATATTTGTGCCCATTCCAAAGAGACTTGACCCAATGGAATGCGGAAATCATAGGACAATATCTTTGATATTCAATGCAAGTAAAGTTTTACTAAAGGTAATACAGATATGCCTGCAAGCGTACATTGACAGAGAACTTCCAGAGGTTCAAGCCCGATTCATAAGTGGATGTGGAACCAGAGATATCATTGCTGATGTCCAATGGATCTTGGCTGAAGGCAGAAAATACCAGAAAGTTGTATTCCTGTGTTTTATTGACTACTCAAAGGCTTTCAATTGTGTGGATCATGACAAGCTATGGACAGCATTGCAAAGTGTGAGTATTGCTGAATATTTAATTATGCTCATGAAGAATCTGTACATAGACCAAGAGGCAGTTGTTCAAAGAGAACATGGGAACACTGAATGGTTTAAAATTAAGAATGGTGTGTGACTGGGTTGTATTCTTTCACCATATTTATTCAACCAGTATGCTGAGCAAATAATCTGAGAAGCTGTGTTCTGTGAAGAAAAATGTGGCATCAAGATTGGAGGAAGACTCA
>NW_006408563.1:4878443-4885688 GCF_000296735.1 Chrysochloris asiatica | reverse complement strand
CCCCCCCCCAGTGAAATGGATTGGCAATATAGCAGCATCAGTAGGCTCAAATGTGGCAACAATTGTTATGTTGGCCCAGGACCAGGACCGGGCAGTGTTTCGTTCTGCTGTGCACAGGGTCGCTATGAGTCGGTACTGACTCGATGTTACCTAACAGCAACAGTTGGTTCACATCCATAGTGTCCTTATATAGGGTTTCTGAGGTGCAGCTGGTGAACTTGAACCACTGACCTTGCAGCAGTTCAAGGGACTTTGCAGTCTGAAGCATTAACCCCCATTGCCACACCAGGACTCCAACAGTGAACATAGTGATAACAAATTGAAGTTTAACCTGGTGGAATATTTTTAAAATAGCAGATTGTGGTAAACATGCTGGTCTAATCTCTTTATTTATATCACTTGTAAGTAAATTCCAAATTTCTTTAGGCAATAGATATAGTGATTTGGTTTTTTTGCTCTTTCTCTGAAAAGAAATAAATTTGCTGATTTTGTGTTTTGATATGCCTCTGGACACAAAACAAAAGCCTGAAAAATGTTAGCTTTACAATGACTAATCTTGTGGCAAATGCCTTTCCTTAATACTGGTATCCTTGTTTTCCATTCTTGGTCAGAAGCCTGTGGTTTGCTACTTGTATTGGAGGCTTTGATATTACTCTTGACACTTGAAAGTATTTTCATTATACTGTGTCACTAGTCATCTTAAAAGAGTTGTAGCAGCTTCCACTTAAGGACACTTTGATGGATAAGCATTCACATTTCTCACGTTTGGATACTAATTAAGAATCCGAATGCTTAGATTCTCATCCTATCTTTTGCATTTTAGTTTGCATTTCCCTTTGAAGATACTGGCACATGATTACTATAATGTGAAAGAAATCATAGTGTCCCATAATCTTCGGGTGGACTCCGAGTGAAACCCTTTATGGATTTCATACCCCTTAAGGAACAGTTCTCATTAATGTACGCATGTCAAGAATGCACGTTCGAATTAATTATTGGTGTCATTCATCCAGGTATTCTCTCACTATTAAATTACTGCTTTCTTATTCATCTTAAATTTGATTTCCACTGGATTTTTTTGTGTGTGACCTTTGTCCTCAGTGGATAGTTAAAAATTCCCTTCCAGGAATGCCCTCTGATTTTCTACTGCATTCTGGATTGAATAATAGGTGTGCTGTATAGTTGAATGAATAGGTAGCCTTTTGATATTCAGTTTATTAATTATTCATGGTGAGATTCTGTGAGAGTGGCATAGTAGTAGATACAAATTAGTAGAAAATACCATCCTTGTTTTCAAGGAGTCCATGATATAACTATGATGACATGGTGTAATTGAAAGTTATTGTATTATAATTCTATGCTTGAAGAATTAAGATTGATCATGGATGTCATAGGAGAGGAGTGCAAAAATCCAGGAGATGAATGTGGGTTAGCATAAGAGAAAAAGAATTGGTATTTTCAATAACCTCATATTCATGTGAAAGCTGGACAGTGAATAAGGAAGACTATAGAAGAATTTATTCTTTTGAGTTATGTTGTTGGAGGAGAATATTGAAAGTGCCATGGGCTGCCAAAAGAACTAATAGCTCTGTTTTTGGAGAAGTGGAGCCAGAGTGCTCCTTGGAGGCCAAGATGGCCAAACTTCGTCTCTCATACTTGGGACATATTTTCAGGAGGGACCAGTTGCTGGAGAAGGATATCATGTTTGGTAATGTGGAGGGTCAGAGAAAAAGAGGAAGACCCCAGTGATATGGATTGGCCAAGTGGCAGCATCAGTGGACTCAAGTGTGGCAACAATAGTGAGGTTGGCCTAGGATCGGGCAGTGTTTCATTCTGCTGTGCATAAGTTTGCTATGAGTCAGCACCAACTCGATGGCACCTCATAACAACAACAAATCTGATATAGAGTCCTGATGTGGTGCTGTGTGTTAAAGCACCAGACTGCAAAGACGTTTGAACTGCAAGGTTAGTGGTTCAAGCTCACCAACTGTTCCTCGGAAACCCTGTGCAGATTCGCTATGGGTTGGAATTGACTCGACGGCACTTAACAAGAGAAAGTCTAATATGGAATTCTGGTGTGGTGCTGTGGGCTAATGCGTCAAACTACAAAGTCCTTTAAACTTTGATGAAAGGTCAGTGGCTCAAGCTCACCAGGTGGTCCTTTTAAACCCTATACAAGGTTGCTATGGCTCGGAATCAACTCGATGGCACTTAACATTAGCAAGAACTCTGATACAGTGTATTTATAGTTACTATACTTTGAGCCAGAGTCCTGGTAAGTCCCTTTGGGTTAATGCGCCAGGCTGCAAAGGGGTTTAAACTGCAAGGTCAGAAATTCACGCTTACCAGCTGATCGCTATGGGTTGGAACTAACTGGATAGCACTAAACAACAACAACAACACTTGGGCCATCAGGCAGGAAAGGGAAGTGGAAATTGTGAAGTGGCATGGTGTTATGAGTGAATACAGAGTACAGTGATGAAACTTACTGGTGAGGCAGAAAGTTCTACCACAGGTATAGTGGAGAACAGCTAAAAGGTAGTTGTTGTTATTAAGTGCTGTGGAGTTGGTTCCAAGTCATAGCGACCCTTTGTGTATAGGGATTTCGAGGTTGCGGCTGGTGGATTTGAACCACTGACCTTGTGGTTCACATCCCAGTGCTTATCCTACAGCGCCAAAGCTAGTAGAAGAGGTTTAATATGAGCAAGACCAAACCAATGTAAATTGTCTTCTTAGAGGTTTTCCCTTTTGTTTGAATTATGGCAATTTTAATCCTGCATTTCTAAGACTCCACAACACTTAAGAATAACAACAATTTTCATTTACCTAGATGGGAGAGCGAACTCTTTGTAGGACATGACAAGATAGTTTGATAGATATAATTAAGGAAATTATTTAAAAAAAGAATGTGTCTGAAAAAGTATGATTTTTTGCTAACCTGGGAAAAGCAAAAGAACATGCCTTAAAAAAAAAAAGAGCTATTTTTTAATGCATTTCATTTCTATGAAATGAAAAAAAAATTTTAATAGAAAAGAAAATCTAAACTGTTTTATTCATTTCATCTGTTTAATTAGTTATATTTTATTTACCTTCTAATCTTTTGAAGCCATATTTTGGAATGCCCTAACTTTGAAAAAAATAAAATAAAACCTTGAAATTGTAATGTCACAATTCTGTTTCCCTGAATGGCATCATTTTGGTTTGCCCTTTGCTAGCCATCTTCAGGATGTTAATGTCTGTGAAAACCACTTTATATATTTTATATATTCAAGTAGCACATTTTACCTGTTTATTCAACATCAAGTACCAAACATGAGTGAGTTTAACTGAGACTAGAATGCATTCACCTTCATTTATTAGAGTATCCCTGTAAGAATGTCAAAGAAAACACCAGAATGCCAAAGAAATCGTCCTGTGTCCAACTCTGTAAATTTGTGGGAGGCACCAGTAAATGTTTCAAGGTCAATTCTGACCTGATCACCACCAATGTCACACAGCCATTCACATCTGGGAAGTGACAGTAGCCTACAGACCATGTTGGCACAGCAGAAATCAGAGATGGACTACCTTGGTTGGAAGGAAAATGTCATGCTGACTAGGAGTCTAAGCAGCAGAGCACGGCCTAGACAGCCAGTGTAAACAGTGGTCCTTACCATTAAGTAGCAGACACATTAACTACCGTGAGGGCTATAGGCCACCTATCAGTCACTTGTGCCTTCCTTGTACATGTAGGAAGTTCTTTGTTGTCACCAGTAGCTTCTCTTAGTTTAAGGGGAGTCTGCTTATATTTATTCTCATGCTCATATTGGATGATGACAGATAAGGAGTGCACATTTTGTTATGAAGAGTGATGAAATTTTACTGTGAATTTGACCTTGAAAGTAAAGAAGTGGGTGAGCATCCAATTAAAATGTATTCCCAGTTCAGAGGCTGGCTCATCCTCATTAATCCCTGATCTTACACATTTACAAGATGGCAGCTCAGGGGTTACAGCAGGTCTTAGGGCAGTGGATTCAAACCTAAGGGCTGTGAAAATCAAATCATGGGCATAATAGAGCCATCATCTGCTCTTTGCTATGTCAGCATCTACAACTAGGCCTTTGAGTATTTCTAGAGAAAAAAAATCATCAAAATGAGTGTTTTTACTTGATTGGCTTCCTCTATATTCCTTTCAGAGATGGTTCGAAAACCACACCTCTCCTTTTAGCTCTAACTCCATCTCTGCCCTGATAACTCTTAACTGATAAGCTTTCTAGTTGCCTTGCAGAGGAAGCTAAGACCTTGAGGCTTGGATAAACCTCAACTCCTCACCTTATTGTCTACGAAATTTAATAACTTGTCCTTGACACTTTAAATTGCCTCTGCTGCCCAAGGCTAATTCTACCTGCCCTTTCCATCCCATTCCATCCCTCTGTCTTGAGACCTTTAACTCCACATGGCCCTGTTCCATCCTGTTCTCATCTTTGTCTATTTCAGTGACTCTTCTCAGTCCATGAACACGGAGGCTCTGCTTTGTTAGCACAAGTGAGGAGGAAGAGTTCTTTATCCTCTTTACGTTTATTTCTGTGCCATTCCCTAATATTCTGTCTCTCTCCTTTCTCAGACAAGTTACATAAATGAATTATTTAAATGAGAACCTACTGTTCTCACTTCTCCTCACCCCACAGTTCAGGTTTCTGCCCTTCACAAGTCACTGAAACTGCACTGACAATTTGCAGAGTGCACAAGGAATACCCTCGGGAGGTACTCCAGGGTGGTGAAAGGAGACACATGCTCCTTGCAGGCCACTAGGCCAAAACAGGAGGCTGCATCTGAGCTGCCAGTCCTGAATAGCTGGAAGGTAAGACTACCATAGTATTCTGTATTGTTCTAGCTTGTGCTTGTTATATGTGTGTTTCGCCCCATTTGGATAGTCTTACACAAGGATTCCCACCCTCGGAAACCCTGTGCAGGGTCGCTATGGGTCGGAACCGACTCGACAGCACTTAACAACAACAACAACAACACAAGGATTCAGTAAAAGTTCTGGAGTTGCCTTTTTAAAATAAATTTCCGTTCCCTCAGAAGTAGTTTGAAATCAGAACTGTTCCGAGTTCCTCAGTCTGTTATGTAGGAAACTACATTGTGTTGATGCCTCTGTTTTCTAAAACAGGAGGTGGTGGTGATTATGTGCCATCGAGTCAGTTCCAACTCACAGCGGCCCTGTATATAGTTTCCAAACCTTTAAATCGTTACAGAAGCAGAAAGCCTTGTCTTTCTCCCATGGACTGACTGGTAGATTTGAATTGCTGACCTTGTGATTAGCAGCCTAACTCATAACCCTCTATGTTATGAGGGCTCCTGATTTGTAAGCAGAAACATTTCATATATTTTCATTGCCATGTCTTTTTTCTATAATTTCATCACAGAAAATAAGCAGATGGATTATCTCTGGGATCTGATTCTCTATGGTTCGTTTGTGGTTGGAGACTTGCAAAGTATATTCACTTGCATTTTCCTCATATCCTTATGAAGATCCTACTAAGTGGGGCAGTGAAATTGTCATGTAGTTTCCATCTTACAAATGAGGAAATTAGGATTTCAATGTATAAATGACTGGTGTACACCATGTACATGGGGAGATGCTGAGTTGGGATTTGAATGAAATGTGACCTTCATGCTTTATAAATCATTCCTTTCTGAATTAAGGCTATTGTTGTTAAGTGCTGTTGAGTCAATTCTGACTGATAGCCACCCTGTATAGGGTTTCTGAGGATGAATCACTGACCTACTAATTAGCAATTCAGTGCTTATCCTACAGAACCATATTGGGACTGCTGAAATTAAAGGCAGAAATGACAGTACCTGTGAAGGTACCCGACAAGGAAGATATCGAGACGGGGATGGCTGATTGTGGGACAGGTTCTAGAACATGGCATGTGGGGTTGTTTTTTACCCTTGGAATAAAGTGAAGATACTTTGTTATGTCATGAGAAACTGACCAGTTGAATATTGAATCTGGGATCTTGAATGTATGTGGTATGGATGGTTGGGTCTCATTCTAGTTTCTGGGTAAAGTCTTTGATGAGCATTCTTTGGTGATAATATAGTATAGTACATTTGGATAAAAGTTTCAAAAAATTTAGTTGGATCTTATATATTCCTGCAGCTTTACATTCAGGACAATTGTTCTCTCATCTTCAAGGATCACTGAAATATCAAAAGTGAGCACTTGGCTTTTTCTTAATGAATTTGTTTGGGATAGAGAGATTAGAGTTTTGTAAACTCTCTGCTTGCTCCTTGGTTTCTTGTCTACTTTTTCAAAGAGAGTAACAACCAGTTGGGCTTCTCTAGGAGATTACTTGACTTTTTCTCCAGGCTCCTGATTCTACACATTACAACTCATTGTAATAAGCCTACAAATCACAGTTCACATCACAGATGCGTAAGGTTTTTTTTTTTTTTTTTTAAGTGGTGCATACTTGACATTTAGTACCTTACAGGCATTCCTCATGTATCAACATATTATTAGTGTATCAATAACACCGAGAACACGGTGGCTCTGTACATTAAGCACTGGACTGTGAACCACAAGATCAGAAGTTTGAGGTCACCATGATTTGTTATAATTCAAGGGTATCAGTTCTTCTGTCATCTTCCTTATTCACTGTCCAGCCTTTTCATGCATATGATGTGATTGATAACACCTTAGCTTGGGTCAGGAACACCTTAGTCCTCAAGCTGATAGCTTTGCTTTTTAACACTTTGAAGACATCTTTTGTAGTAGATGTGCCCATTGCATTACCTTTCTGATTTATTGACTACGACATTCATGGGTTTTAATGGTGGACCCAAGTGAAATGAAATCCTTGGCAACTTCAATCTTTTCTGCATTTATCATAATGCTGCTCATTAGCCAGTTGTGAGGATTTTATTTATTTATTTTTATGTTAAGGTATAAACCATACCGAAGGTTGTAATATGATGAAAGAAAATACAACCTCTTATTCTTTTCTGCATGAGCACAATTAAGTGTTCTGGAGTTCCCATTCTTTACAATATTGTCCATAATTTGTTATGATCTACGCAGTCTAATGCCTTTACATTTTTGTCATTTATGGCAAAATTAGCATATAGTTTTACAAGGCTGATATTGATGTCAGAAATAAAGATGGGGTTGTTGTTGTTGTTGTTAAGTGCCGTTGAGTCGGTTCCGACCCATAGCGACCCTGTACAGGGTTTCCGAGGGTGTAAATCTTTATGGGA
>NW_006408563.1:4876973-4878343 GCF_000296735.1 Chrysochloris asiatica | reverse complement strand
GAACCGCTGACCTTAAGGTTCGCAGCCCGATTCGTAACCACTACGCTACCAGAGCTCCTTAAAGATGGGGTAGTGCTTGGCTTTTTTCCCTGAACTTTTAATAGTCTCCTAAAAGCAAGTTCTTAGATAGATATGGGGGAAAAATAGTGGGAAGACTGTTGTCTTTCAGAAGACAAAAGTGCATGGTAATATTCAGAAAGGCCCTCACCGGAGAATAAAGGATGTAATCTCTGTATTAAACACAGATGGAATATTTCAGTCTCAGCTGTCATTGAAGAATCTCCACATTAGTTTGGATTGCGCACCTTTGGGGCATGTATAAATGACATTGATAAACTACCTCTTTGCTGAGCTGGAGTGCACAACATCCCTTTATCTCTGCCATCTGGTGGCTTTTTCTTCTCTTCTGTGATTTTTCTTTCTATGGGATTATTAGACTTCTTTGACATAAAATATTTCTAACCAAAATCAGTCTTTGCCTAAATTTCGGTGACTAGAACTTGAAAAGAGAAATGGAATTGTAACAGATTGGGAGTGTAGGAGGAGGCAGAGAAATTAGTTGACACACTATTAGATATTTTAGAGGGTGTTGCTTGATTGTAAATATGGTGCTTTACAAGCCCTGACCATATCTCACTTCCTAGTGATGGAAAGCTGTTCCTAGCTTTGTTTGGCCATTTGTGCTACTGCTTGTAGCATAATAATGATAAATAGTTGGTTGCTCTGGTTTTTACCCATTGAAGCAAATTGTGACTCTTACTCTGCCTGCGGACTCTTGGCTTATTGTGGATTCCCAAAATTGATTCACAATGCTTTATTACCCCTTATTCAATTTATTTAATACAAGTAAAAATATTTATTGGTTGTTCAGTCTTGTAATAACCTGTGTTCTTTTAATGTCAACCACTATCTGTGATTAAAATGAAAACAAAGTTACATTATCTTTACTCACAAAAGATGCTTCCTTCTATGACTTGTGAATTAGTGAGAGAAGGTATACGAAATGTTAAGTTGTGTTTTTTTTACCCCAAATTGGGCATGGTGGTGGTGGTATGCTGTGGAATCGGTTCTGACTCACAGCGACCCTGTCTGTAGAGGGTTTCTGAGGCTGTAAATCTTTACAGGAGCAGAAAGCCTCATCTTTTCCCCATGGAACCGCTGGTAGTTTCAAACTGCTGACTGTGAATTGCAGTCGGACTTGAAACTACTAAGCTACGAGAGCACCTTAGATTTTTAAAAGTAATCTGTTGTTGCTGTTGTTCAGTGCCATCAAGTCAGTTCTGACTCATAGCGACCCTGTAGAGGGTTTTCAAGGAGCAGCTATTGAGTTTGAACTGCCACCTTGTGATTCAAACCGACCTTGTGGTCCA
>NW_006408563.1:4865059-4868468 GCF_000296735.1 Chrysochloris asiatica | reverse complement strand
TTTCTTGTCTTCTTAATGACTTTTTACTTTCTTTCTGTATGATGTTCTTATGTCATCCCACAACTCTTCTGCTCTTCTGTCTTTAGTGTTTCATGTATCAAATATCTTCTTGAGATGATCTCTAAATTCAGGTGTGATATGATCTCTAAATTCAGGTCATGTTTTGGCACTCATGGACTTGTTTTCATTTTCTTCAGCTCCAGTCTGAATTTGCATATGAACTATGGATGATCTGTTCCACAATCTGCCACTGCCCTTGTTTTGACTGATGATATACAGCTTTTCCATCATCTCTTTCCGCAGATGTAGTTAATTTGATTTCTTTGTATTCCACCACTCATCTGTAAATTTGTTGTACTGTGGTGACTTGTGAGTTGCTGTGAATCTAGAAACTATACCATGGGTATTTTAAATACCAGCAGGGTAACCCATGGAGGACAAGTTTCAGATGATCTTCTAGACAAAGACAGATTAGGAAGAAGGATTGACGAACTACTTCCAAATATTTAGTCACTGAAAACCTTATGAATAGCAGAGAGTCACTGTCAGATATAGTGCTGGAAAATGAGCCTCTCAGGTTGGAAGGCACTCAAAATGCGACTGGAGAAGAGCTGCCTCCTCAAAGTAGAGCTGACTGTGATGACGCAAATGGAGTAAAGCCTGTAAGAGTAAAGCCCTCAGGACCTTCATTTGCTGATGGGCCACAACTCAAAATGAAGAAAAACAGCTGTAAACATCTATTACTAATCTGAACATAGATTGTATGATGTATGAATCTAGGAAAATTGGAAATTTAAAAAAAAATGAATTGGAACGCATAAACAACAATATCTTAGGCATTAGTGAACTGAGATGGACAGGTAATGGCCATTTTGAATCTGACAACTACATGGTTTACTATGCCATGAATGACAAATTGAAGAGGAATGGTGTTGCATTTATTGTCAAAAAGGATACATCCAGATCAGTCATGAGGTACAATGCTGTCTGTGATAGGATAATATCCATGTGCCTACAGGGAAGACCAGTTAATAATAATATTCAAATTTACACTCCAACCACAGAAGCCAGTGAGGATGAAATAGAAGAATTCTACCAACTTCTTCAATTTGTAATTGATTAAACATGCAATCAAGATGTATTGATCATTGCTGGTGATTGGATTGCAAAGGTTGGGAACAAAGAGGAGGGATCAGTAGTTGGAAAATATGGCCTTGTTGATAGAAAAGATGATGGAAATTACATGATAGAATTCTGCAAAATCAATGATTTGTTCATTTCAAATACCTTCTTTAGACAGCATAAGAGATGGTTATATACATGGACCTTACCAGATGGAATACACAGAAATCAAATCTGTTGTTTATAGGGGCCCTGAATGGTACTTAACAACAACAACAGTTAGATAATGTGGAATTTTGTCAAATATTTTGATGTGATGATGGTATTGTAGATATGAGGAAAATATTCTGACTTTTTGGAAGCATGGTAAAGTATGTTTTCTGCAAGATTTTATTTATTTATTTTGTTCAGAAATAAAGGATAATTTACTTCGACACATAAATAAAACAACTGTGTCAGAATATTGATAAATCTAGGTAAAAGGTATGAAAGCATTCATTTTATTATTCTTTTCAATATGCTTAAAGTTTTTATGGTGAAAATTTAAAAAATATACCAATGGGTTTCAAATATTTTGTGAAAAATTCCAGGATTTTTTAATGTTGGAGGAAGAGAAACAAGAATTACAGGAAATGAGGTAGGTGATATTTCATTAGGAGATTGCAATCATTGAAATGAAAATGAAGTTTGTGATTTGTGACTGCAAAGCTGAAGAGCTGTTCTATAAACCTTCACTCAATTCACCATAAAAAGTAAAAAAAACAAACAAAAAACATAAGTCTTTGAGGTTGTAGGTTTGAGGCTCTTTGCTGACAGTCTACTAGGGGACTCAGTCTGCGTCAAGAGACACCCCTTTCCCATGTTCTTTCTCAAGTGTTGTGCTCCAACTGAAAGCCAGCAGCACTATTTCCCAGGTTTTAGATATCTCTGACTTCCTCTTTTGCTGTCATCTGCAGAAAATGCTTAATTTTTAAAGGGCTGGTAATTAAATTTGGCCCTTCCAGAAAATCTTTTCTCTTTCAGGGTAATCATGTCAAAGAATATAACACAATTATAAGAGTGATATCATATTACAAACTCCACCCACAGTCAGAGGGGCAAATTATATAATTGTGATGGTAATGGTGGGTGATTTTAGAACTTTTCCTAACAACTTCTACTTTGAGTTCGGAAACACAAAATATTTTTGGTAATGATGAATTAATCATCTCTGTTTTAAGTACCAAAAATAATAAGAGAGAAACAGATACTATGATTAGAAAACAACTTTTCATTTTAATACTATGGCGTCCTGGTGTGGTGCTGTGGGCCGATGGGTCAGACTATAGTCATTTGAACTGCAAGGTCAGTAGTTCAAGCTCACCTTCTGCTCCTTGGAAACCCTATACAGGGTTGCAATGGGCTTTTCAACAAATACCTTTGCTGTATTTTATAATCATAACACTTAAATATATTTTAAAGGAAGTATGAACTTCAAACTAATTTTCTGAGTGTTAATTATTCTCTTTATATGTTTGCCGCTTTTCAGATTTCTATGTAGAAAATCAAGTCCAGCTATACTCTGTTGTTAGGATGTCCTAGTTATCTACTCCTGGTAGCAAATCAGTAGTAGTTGTTGTTAAGTGTCATCAAGTAGATTCTGACCCATAGCGACCCTGTATAGGGTTTTCAAGGAGCAGCTGGTGAGCTTGAACCACCGACCTTGCAGTTCAAATGACTTCACAGTCTTATGCATTAGCCCATAATGCCACACAGTTTCTTAAGTTTATGGTTTTCATCTTTTAGAACTTCAGGCAGGGCACAGCATGGGTTCCTTATCTTTGCTTTGTTTTATCTGGGACCTCCACAGAGAAACTGCAGTAGTCAGGGGTGGCTTGAAAGACTGGGGTCTGAAACTTTCTGGAAGTTTCTTCACTGTCCTGTCTATACTAGGTCTGGAATGACTGAAAAGTTGGGCTTTACTAGGACTGTCTACCAGATTGCCTTAAGGCTGCCACTCTGTATCTTGGGCTTCCTCATGGCATGGTGTCCACAGGGTAATCAGATTTCATACATGATAGCTCAAGGTTCCCAGAGCAACTGAAACGCTGATTTACAAACCTTCTGTTTTTAATGAGACATGTCTTGAGATTTTTTTCCCTATGTATGATTGTTGACAGTTTATAACTTTCCGAAAGTGTGTGCAGATAGCATAAGATTTGGATATGTCTCTAGAGAAACAGCCACCATGACTTTTAAGTCATAAAATTGAGACTCTTGGATGGATACATACATACATATATATATA
>NW_006408563.1:4860569-4864959 GCF_000296735.1 Chrysochloris asiatica | reverse complement strand
CCCCCCCCCCCCAAATTAGCTCAACAGAAAAGTGTACTGGGTAGAACTCTGTGGAGAGCTAATTAATAGAATCACTTTTGAATTGCCTGAGTTTAAGATAAGAGTCATGAAAAATGTTCGATGAGGAATTTGAACAAATAAAATTTAGAGCGCTTGAGTTAAACTTGAATAATACCAAATGATTGCATATAGAATTAAGCTAAACATCCAGTGATTTCTGGACTAGGTAAAAGTTCATTCACTTTTGAGCTCTTAGTGTGGTTAAAGCCTGCTCTGATCAGAGTGGCTTCACTGATCTCTTAACTCCGAGCACTCCTAAGTGAATTACCTCAACTCTCTGAGGCCTTTTTCAGGTTAACAAAAGTTCGTTATCTTTCCCTTCTCATAAAGGGAAGAAGAAGTTGAACCATTTGCAGTGAGCTTGTTTGTTTCATATAAATTTGCCCCGAAATATACTCTTTCATATAGTAAATAATGGTATGAGTCTTTTGTTGTTTGGGGGTATTTTTGTTTTTTTGCTATGGTTGTTAAATAAAAAAGTGAAGTTTTTGTGACTAAGCAATATATAACTTGGTGAAAAGCCAGGAAAACACTGCTTTTCTTATTGGGCATGAATCATTCCATTGCTACCCACACATGGTAATACAAAGGAGAAGAGCTAGGTGTCAGGAAACAGGGTAGTTCTTAAACACAGTCCCTATGCTAAGGCCTGTTTGTCACAGAGTTAGTAAGCAGATGGTATCTAACTATGAGCCTCAACAAATTTCCATCCCACTCCTAGCAGACCGTTTGTCATTATGATGCATTTCATCAATGAATGAATGAATGTTTATGAAAGGAATTCACACAGAGAAGGTACTAATTTTATTCCCGAAGCTAGAAAGTGTTCAGTCTAATGAAACCAAGTCAAATGGAAATACCAGTTGAATGAAGCTCATGCTGGGGAAATTTTGTATTTTTGAGCATCTAAAGATGAACACTGTAGTGCTGTGGGTTAATGCCTCAGACTGCAAAGGCGTTTGAATTGCAAAGTTGGCGGTTCAAGCTCACCAGCCACTTCTAGGAAACCCTATATGGGTAAGTATGGGTTGGAACCGACTCGACATTATTTAACAACAACAACAAGGATGAACACTATAATTTATTATAATATGTTGAAAATAAAATGTGTAAATACGGATATATCAAGCAACATATATCAATACAATTTATAATAGCATCATGTTGTTGTTGTTGTTGTTGTTAAATGCTGTTGAGTTGGTTCCTAGCCATAGAGATCCTATATAGGGTTTCCGAGGAGCAGCTGGTGAGCTTGAACCACCAACTTTGCAATTCAAACTGGCTATGCAGTCCGGTGCATTAACCCATAGCGCCACACTATCATACAACATGAAATACTTAGCATCATACAACATGCAACAAAATATGTGTAAGATATGTATATTAAAATCTATAAAGCATTGCCAAGAGAAAGTAAAAGACTGGCCTAAATTAATAGAGAGATATATAGTTTTATGGCTCAGCAGGTTATGTTGTTAAAATGTATTCTTTCTTGAATTAATTCTATAGAGATTCAGTGTAATCCCAACAAAACCTAGGAGACTTTTTTAAATTGATAAACTGTTTTTGAAATTTATATGGAAGTATTAAGGGACAAGCAAGAATAGCCAAAGTAACTTTGAAAAACCAAATGAAAACAGAAGCCAAAGAGAATTTATATACTTGATTTGAAGACTTTCTATTAAAAGCTACAGGGAATAAAGATTGTGAATTGACACTCGGATAGAAACATCTATCAACTGATACAAACTGAATCCAGAAATAGAGGTCCTTTATATATGGCCAGTTGATTTTTTGACAAGGAAGCCCAGGCAGGTAATTAAGTGGGGAAATAGTAGCATCCAGTGGTGCTAATAAAGTTGAATATTTACATACCAAACATGAGAAAAGGATTTTCATCCTTACCTCATACTGTATTCAAAATGTACTTGAAATGTATCATAGACCTATCAAATCTCTAAAAAAAAACCCACCATATAGAAAAGTTTGCCATGTTAGCCGAAGCAGAACATTTTTATATATGACATAAATGAAATTATAAGAAAAAAACGACAAATTGTATTTTATGAAAATTTAAAAGGCACTCTTTAGAAAAATAAATAACAAGTCACATACTGGGAGAAAATAAGTGCAAAACATATTTGATAATAAAACTCCAGTACCTAGCAAAAATCTTACTCTTAAAATAACACTACAGAAATCATTCTGATGAAAAAATGGTCAAAAGATCAGAAAAATGGACCAGCAAAGAAAGTATACAGATTGCTAAAAAGAACCTGAAAATGTATATAATATCCCTAAAACCACACACAAGAAGTTCCTGACCCACTACCATCTGTTCAGGGGTTCAAAACGGAATCGTTCCCAGAGTTGAAAGCCTCATCTTGCTTTTGTTGAACAGCTGAGGGGTTTGCCTACCTTGTGGTTAAGAAAGAGGTCATTGTTTTTCCTATATCACCACACCTTGTTGTTAGTTATTATCATGTCAACTCCAGCCCATAGCACACCAGAGTGAAGCACTGCTCTGCCCTGTGCCAGCCTCATAGCCCATAGCTACTGCCATTGCACCAGTCCATCTCTTTGAGGGCCATCCTCTTTTTTGCTGACTCTCTACTAAGCATGATGTTCTTCTCCAGGAACTGGTCCCTCCTGAGAATATGTCTGAAGAATGAGAAAGGAAGTTTGGCCATCCTGGCTTCCAAGGAGCATTCTGGCTGTCATTCGTCCAACACAGATTTGTTTGTTCTTCTGGCAGTCCATGGTACTTTCAATATTCTTCTCTGACACCATAACTCAAATGTATCAATTCTTCTATGACACCAGACCCTAGTCAGAATAAAAATGTAAATTGAAACCACAGTGATGCCACGACACCCACTGTTATAGCTAAAGACTGAAAACACTATGTGTTGATAAGGATGCTAAGCATCTGAAAGGACCTCTCAAACATTGATCGTGGCTCTAAGTAGTGTGATGATTTTTTTTTGAAAAGTTAGATATTTTCTTAAAAAGTTAAATGTTTGCATACTCAGTAATTTCATTTGCAAGGACCTACCAAGAGAAATGAAAATGTATGTTGGCACTAACACTTGTATATGAATGTTCATAGTAGATTTATTCATAATATTACCAAACTGGAAAGAACACAACTGTCCATTAACTACTTGATACATGAACAAATTGTACTATACAACTGAAAATGGGGGGAAAAAAAATCAAACTATTTTTATCCACAACACCATTGATGAGTCTCAAATGCATTTTGCTGTGTGAGAGAAGCAAGCTATTAAGTACAACATAATTTAATATAATTCTGTTGAAATCAAATTCTGAGAAGGCAAAACTATAAAAGCAAATTTAGTCATTCGTTTTGGGTGGTGGAGGGTAATACTTTAGCACAAAGGGGCAGGAGGGAACTTTCTGGGTGGTAGAAAAGTTGTAACTATTAATTGTGTTGATGGCTGTACAGCTGTATGTATTTGTCAAACTCTTAACTTCAAGTTGATTTTGAGTATATGTAAAGTATTCCTAAAGAAAGCTGTTTAAAAACAAGCCCATAGTGATACTTGTAGGAAAACAAAGGTGATTTTTAAAGATACCCTTCTATTTCCTAGCCCGAACGCTACCCCCAAAAGAAAAAAGAAATGTTTTCAATAAATGGCCAGCTAGTAATTTTAGGAAAAAAATGACAAAGTCCAGATCACCATTTGGAAAACACGAGAGGAATACTGATTTAATCACTATCAGTAACTGCTTCAAGTTACCCTAAAACTTGTGGTTTTTAATTGTTGTCAAGTTGATTCTAGTTCATGGTGATCACAAGTATGCAGAGTAGAACTGTTGCTCCCTAGAGTGTTCAAGGTTGTGAAGTTTTGGTAGCAGATTGCCGGGACTTTTGAGCTGTCTCTGTGTGGTTTGAACCACCAGCCTTTTCATTAGTAGTGCAGTGCTTAACAATTTATGACCCTCAGCCTCCACAATAAATCCTGACTGCTTGTATTGGACAAAGCATTTCCCACAGAGCCCATCATTGTCATCAATATTAGAAATACTTGCAATGGACAGCCAGCACCCCTGCCTTCTTAAAATGCATCCCTAATGAGTATTCTTGCCCAAATTGCTTAACCTGAATTCTTTAGACTTAGTTTTCAATTTATGGGATATGTAAGAAAAGAATGCATTTACTGATACCAAAAGGAATTAATTGGATACATCTTCAATGTGCTCTGGTAACCTAGTGGTTACCAATTGGGCTGTGAACCGCAAGGTCAGCAGTTCGAAACTACCAGCGGTTCCGCTGGAGAAAGATGAGGCTCTCTGCTACCGTAAA
>NW_006408563.1:4851744-4853411 GCF_000296735.1 Chrysochloris asiatica | reverse complement strand
ATATATATACACATACATATATATTTATTAAAGACATAAATTATTCATTGCTAAGTTGCATTTTTACTTGATTTCAAAATAATTGGCATCAATTTGAATAATGCATAGTTTGTTAACTTTAAGAAGATTGCAGCATAATTAAATATGGCAGGTTTTGCCATGTTCTTGTGTCATCACTAATGAACTGTTAGAATTTTGTGGAGAATATAACAACTTTTACAGATAGGGTGGAAAACACTTCTGGGATAGTGATACTTAAAAAAGTAAGATAAAATCAGTTTTAAAAAAAAATCAAATTGTATTTGACATGTTCTTGCAGAAAATAAAGGGCATCTTTTTCTTGTTTTACCTGAAACGAGGTGTGATAATGTTGAGTTCTCTCTTTACTCCCTCCTGTGGTAGACTACAGAAACTTAAATCTTCATGATTTTAAGTAAACAGAATCTATTATTGCAGCTGCCTATGATACTGATGTTCCTTACAAAATATTTTCTTAATAATTTTATATTTTCTTAAATTTGTAATGTCTTCTTTAAACCGTACTTTAAGGTCATTAAGACCATGTTTAGTCTTACTGATGGGAGAGGGAAAGTCGTCTTATTTTTTTCTTTATTGTGATTGAGATGAAAGTTTATAGAACAAATTATTTTACCATTCTACAACCCATACACTTTTTTTTCCCATGACACTAGTTGGAATTCCATCAATGTAATAGCGTTCTTTCCACTTCCATCCTGGGTTTCCTGTTTCCATTTATCCTTCTTTCCTGCCCCTTTCCACTTCCATCCTGGGTTTCCTGTTTCCATTTATCTTTTCCTGGCCCTTTCTGCCTTCCGGGTTTTGCTTTTTGCTAAATGCTGACATTTTAGTTTCACATAGGTGATTGTTCTGAGGAGTACATTCCTCACTGATGCTATTATTTACTTGATAGATGAAAGGTTATCCCTGGGAGCGGATTCAGCTCCAGGTTTGAAGGGTGTCTATGGGCCATAGTCTCAAGAGATTCCACCAGTCTCTATCAGAGCAGTAAGTGTGGTCTTTGTGATGATTTTGAATTTTGTTAGCATTTTTCTCACACTCTATCCAGATCCTTCTATTGTGATGCCGATCAGAATAAGTAGTTGGTTGTGGTAGCTGGGCACCATCTAGTTCTTCTGATCACAGGGTAGTAGAGGCTGAGGCTCACTTAGTCCTGTAGTCCTTTGAACTAGTTGTTTCCTTCAGTCTTTGATTTCTTACCTTTTTACTCTGGATGGGAAGATACTAATAAGTGCATTTTATATTGACCCTTACAGGCTTTTTAGACTCTAGTAGCTTGTCACCAAAGAAGGATGTAGAACATGATCTTCATGGAACATGTTATGCCAAATGACCTAGATGATGACTTTAAACTAAAAAAGTCTTAAATCATCTTCTGGACTGCCCTTCCATTGCTGACACCCTTGTAGAAGATATTAGCTATTGTTTTTGGTTTCTATAACTTTAGTATTAAACACTGTAGCTTGTATATTGTATGAGGGTAAGTAAAAAGCATTGCTAGTAGGGTTCCAATTCATGTATGCACTGGTCTACTCCAAACCAAACATGTTTAAATATGTCTGTGCTCAGTGCATGACTGTAGACAAGTTCTCTCAGTAATACACTTGCCTTAGTCCCATTTGTTGTTG
>NW_006408563.1:4850568-4851644 GCF_000296735.1 Chrysochloris asiatica | reverse complement strand
ACCCTGTACAGGGTTTCCGAGGGTGTAAATCCTTACGGGAGTAGAAAGCCTCATCTTTCTCCCGCGGAGCGGCTGGTAGTTTCGAAACTCTAACCTTAAGGTTCGCAGCCCGATTCGTAGCCACTACGCTCCAGTCTCTGGAAAGCTTAAGTCTTTATTATACCTGGAGACCCTCCCCACAGTAATTCCGGGTTTCAGGAAAATCTCCATACCCCCGCCCATTGTAAACTCACCAGAACTGTATCCAGACCACATCTCCTTAAATATCCCAGTCAGTAAGAGAACAGACGGGCTGTTAGTCTCCTCTGGTGACTTACAGTACCCACTCCCAGATTTACTCTCAATAAACCTGCCTGCTGTTGAAGCCAGGACTCTCCTCGTCTCTTTCTTTCTTTTCCTTACAGCTAATCTATAAGATTATTGGACAAGAATCTTCAAAAGAGTTAAAAACAAACAAACAAAAAAACCCACAAAGTTTTGAAAAGCAATGAAGAAATCTAGAGAAACTGTTCTAGACTTTAAAAGTCTAAAGACACATAACTAAAAGCAAAGTGTAATACTTGATTTGATTCTGGTTCAGAAAAAAGGTTATGAAAGACATGTTGGAGACAAGTGAGAAATTGGAAAATATGGATGAACTATTAGACAGTATTACTTATTTAATCTGTATACTGAACTGAAAACCTGAGAAAGCAGATGATATGAAGAAGAACGTGACATCAAGCTGGAGTAAGACTCATTAACAACCTGCAGTATACTGGTGACACACTTTGCTTTCTGAAAGGAAAGAGGACTTTAAGCACTTACTGAGGAATATTAAAGACTACGTAGCCTTCAGGATGGATTACACTGCAACATGAAAAAACAAAACAAAAATTCACAACTTGACCAATAAGCATGTGCCAGTTATTATGATAAATAGGAAAAAAAAGATTGAAGTTGCCAAAGATTTTGTTTTACTTGGTTCTACAATCAATGGTCATGGCAACTGCAGTCAAGAAATTAAGACCTATTGCATTGGGCAAACTGCTACAAAAGACCTCTTTGAAGAGCAAAGATGTCGCTTTGAGAGAACT
>NW_006408563.1:4842298-4844928 GCF_000296735.1 Chrysochloris asiatica | reverse complement strand
AAAAAAAAATAATAATAAATAGCATGATTTGAGTACCTGGAGGATACCACACTGCCATTTTGATACAATGTAAAATTGAAGCATGCATAATTCTTTGGGGAAAGGTTAGAGAGATGGAAACATCACCTTCAGATGTATATAGACCTAGATGGTGGGTATGCCAAGAAATAATAACTTCACATTTTGATATTTTTCTTTAATAATAGTTATTATGATTTTCTAGTACTAATTTTTTTTTTACTTACCTTTGCACTTCCAAGGACTCCTGGCGTTGCTATAGGATAAACACTGGACTGTGAATTACAAGGTCAGCAGTTCAAACCCAAACCCACCAGCTGCTCTGCAGAAGACAGATGAGGCTTTCTGCTCCCATAAAGTTTTACATCTCTGAAACTCTACACAGGGATTCAGAGGCTGTAAATGAGTCAGAATCAGTTTGTTGGCAGTGGTTTTGCCTTTGGTTGTACATCTTGGTACCTAGCAGGTGTAATGTAATAGGGGACTGTCCCGAGGGTGGCATAACCATCTGGCTCTCAAGATCTTCTGCCCCTCCACTGAAGTAGCACAGTTCTTTCTTGTCTCATATAGGACTTCCCTAAAAACTTTGTGTTTCCCCCAATGATTTTGTGAACTACTGAGCAAGAACAAAAACAATTAAGTGATACTAACACTGTAAGCCCAAAGTGCTCAGTGTGGTCCTGAGAATATCAGCATCACTGAGGACTATTAACAGCCTCAGCCTGGATCTACTCAGTCAGAAACTGTGAGGTTAGGATCTAAAAATCTAGGCTTTAGGAAGCCTTTCAGGGAGACTGATGCCTATTAAGTTTAAAAACTACTCTGAAAGATTATTGCCATTGTTCTTAATACTTTTTTTAAAATCCTTTTGCATAAGTATTTATGTAAGGTAATTTATTGTGTATTACTTAAACTAGTCATATTGTTGTAAGAGGAGTCCTGGTGTGGCACTGTGGGTTAATGCACCAGACTGCAAAGCCGTTTGAACTGCAAGGTTGGTGGTTCAAGCTCACCAGCTGCACCTCGGAAACCCAATACAGGGTCACTATGGGTTGGAATCGACTTGATCGCACTTAACAACAACATTGTTGTTAGGGGCTGTTGAGTCTATTCAACTCATAGGATTCTGTGTACAGTGGAAGAAACACTGCCTAGTTTTGCATCTTCCTCATCATCGTTGTTTGAGACCACTGAGACCCCTGTTGTTGCCCCTGTGTCAGTCCATTTCATTGAAGTCATATTCTTTTTTGCTGCCCCTCCCTTTATAGCATGATGCCCTACTCCAGGGACTTGCCCTTCACAACATGTCCAAAGTACAAGAGATGATGTCTCATCATCCTGACATCAAAGGGACATTCTAGTCAGACTTCTTCCAAGACAGATTTGTTCACTCTCCTGGCAGTATATGGTACTTATGATATTCTTTGACAACACTATAATTAAATGTATTGGTTTTCTCATGTAGTAATGTCTACCATATATAATAGCGTATAAAATAGCTGTACACTATTATATATGATAGACAGTACAATGTGAGGAAACTTCAAAAATCTCATGGAAAAATTTTGTTATCTTTTAATTCATTTTCCATTAACTTTCTGAAGCCCTTTATGTATGATAGGTTTGTGTATATGCACGTATTTATATTTTTTTTCTTATTTTGTGTATTATCTAAAATTGCACAGAGGGCTCTATATCTACATTGTTCCCTTTAGAATTTAAGATAGAAAGGAAGAAAAATACACGTTTGTGAAACAGTATCCACTTGGGTCCACTATCAACACTCTTGGAAGCAGCAGTCAAGATATCAAATGCCATATTGCATTAGGCAAATCTGCTGCACAAGATTTCTTTAAAGTGTTCAAGAGCAAAGATGTTAGTTTGAGGATTAAGGTATGCATGAGCCAAGCCATGGTATTTAAAATAGCCTCATACTCATGTAAAAGTTGGACAATGGATAAGGAAGACTATAGAAGAACTGATGCATTTGAGATACGGTGCTGAAGAAGAATATTAAAAGTACCATGTATTCCAGAAGAACAAACAAGATCTGTGTTGGAAGAAGTACAACCAGAGTGCTCTTTAGAAGCCAGGCTGATGAGACTTCGACTCTTATACTTCAGATATATTATCAGGAGGGACCAATCTCTGGAGAAGGACATCAGGCTTAGTTAATTGGAGGGTCAGTGTGAAGGAGAAAGACCCCCAATAAGATGGATTGGCAAAGTTGCAGCATCAATGGCCCAAACGAATCAAGATTGTGAGATTTGCGCAGGACCAAGCAGTGTTTGGTTCTGTTGTGTGTAAGGTTGCTATGAGTCAGCACCAACTCGATGACACCTAAAAACAAAAACAAGGCAGTGTTTTGTTCTGTTGTGCATGAGGTTGCTATGAGTTGGAAACCAATTCGATTGCACCTAAAAACAACAACATACCAAAGTGGGACTCTTTAGAACTGGAGGTCAGTGGGCAAAGGTTGGGAAGAAAGTGAGAAAAAATGTCTAGAGAGTCAAAATAGAGCAGGACAGAGCTGTGTAACTTGAGTTGGGTGCTCAGCTGACAAAATACTCAAGGTTGCTGCTGTGTGCCGTGGAGTCAGTTCCGACCCATAG
>NW_006408563.1:4837886-4840933 GCF_000296735.1 Chrysochloris asiatica | reverse complement strand
ACTAGTATGAACTGCATCACAAATCTTGGAAAATGTGCTGTTATAAAGTTGTATACTGTGGCCTTTACGACAAGATTTCTTATCATGTGCACATGCGAGGAGGGGTGCTTGTTACATGTGGCGGGACTTGTTACATTGCTTTGTTGTTGTTAAGTGCGCTTAAGTAATTTCCGACTCATAGTGCAACCCTGTATAGGGTTTCTGAAGCTGTGTATTTTTGAGGGAGCAGAAAGCCTCATTGTTCTCCCACAGAGTGACTGGTGAGCTCAAAACGCAGACCTTGTGGTTAACAGTCTGATACTTATAGCGTTGGTGGTGGTTATGTGCCGTGGAGTGGGAACCGACTCATAAGCAACCCTGTACATTGTTTCTGAGGCTGTAAATCTTTACAGGAGCAGAAAGCCTCATCTTTCTCCCTCAGAACAGCTGGTAGTTTTGAACTGCTGACCTTGCAGTTCGCAGCTCATTTCCTGTCAGACTCATTTGGGTGTCTGAAGTTCTTTTTCTCCACCCCACTGCCAGAGTTGCCTACATACTGTTACACTTTTACCTTCCATGATGCTTTCATTCTTAATCACTTTCCTAGATCAGTTATGACCCTGATATTACTTACAAAGTAAGCTCAGCTCTTACCCAGAATCCTCTTCTTTACCCTCCTCAGTCTGCAGACATATGTGAGCATGGGGCAACAGAGAAACCATTTCTTTCAGTGCTATGAGTTGGAAACAGCACCTAACAGCAACAATAAAAGGACTCTCTTAAGCAAAACATGATTTTAAGATAATGAAACAGAATCAAAGTGCAGGCAACATTAGACTGGAATTCATGAAAAGAAGTGGAAACCCATCAAGAAGTCAGTGAGGTTCCTTTTTTCTGTCAGAACATGTCTGGTCTATTCATTTCCCCACTTCTTGGTTTAACCCACAGAGATGGTTAAAGCAGAGTAATTAATTGCACATTGGTCTCCTTTCTCTAGATTTGTCATTGTTGTTGTTAAATGCTGTTGAGTCAGTTCTGACCCATAGTGACCCTGTATAGGGTTTCTGGGGAGCAGCTGGGGAGCTTGATTCACTGACTTTGTGGTTCAAACTGACTTAGAAGTCCACTGCATTAACCCACAACACCACACCAAGACTCTAGATTAGACCTGACAATTTAAGAATCTTTGTAGCAGAACAGTTACTTATATTAACTCAACTTACATCACAAAATCCCGTTTAGAAACCACTAGAGTGTGCCTGATCAGACAGCGTTCACAGTAAAACACAGAGTGGATCCTAAGTAGCCTTGTCCCACGGTGAGCACATAACTTCTCTCACTCCTATTGGGCAAACCCAAACTAAAGCCACCAAGATTCTCACTTAATTGATGCAAACCTTTTTGAGTTTCCATCACATTTCTGTAATTAGTGACAGCTGGTTTCGAAAAGAGTTCTTTTTTCAGACTGGGAGGGACATGTGAATGTTTTTAATCTGTGATTTGAGAAACTGGGGAGCCCTGTTGTGATGCTGTGGGAAAAGCAATGGGTCCCAAAGTCAGTTTGAACAAGAAGGTCAGTGGCTCAAACTCACCAGCCACTCCTTGGAAACACTATGTTGTTAAGTGCTGTTGAGTCGATTCCGACCCACAGCGACCCTGTATAGGATTTCCAAGGAGCAGCTGGTAAGCTTGAACTGCCGACCTTGCCGTTCAAATGGCTTTGCAGTCTGGCACATTAACCCACAGTGCCACACCAGGACTCCCTGGAAATACTATACAGGGTCGCTATTAGTCGGAACCAGCTCAACAGCATTTAACAACAACAACAACATGAGAAAGACCTATGATAAGGAAAAAGGTTTCAAGGCTGAATCAAAGCCCAAGAGGATTCAGGAAGAAAGAGTTCCAGGGACTATCAAATGTAGCTGTTGACCTTGAGCAGGGAGATACTTTGTTCTCTGAGACCAAGGAGAATCTTTGTGACTATGCTAGGACTTGGAGAGTTAACAAAATTAATTCCTGAGTAGAAGGTAAAGATGTTGTCAACTAAGAGAGATAGGATTGATTAGGTTCCTGGAAGAAACGGAGATAACTGATGTGTAGGATAGAACCTGGAGTATGCTAAGAGTTTTCTGAGCTGCATTGAAGATGAGAACGAGATTGAATATTCAATTCCTGTGTCTCCTTTCCCCTACTCATTTTTTTTTCAAGTTTTTATTGTGAATTATGTGTTAGTTTACATGGGTGAACATTATCTTTACATTCATCTTGTTGTACTTTGTTTAATTGCAATGATCACAGTCCCCTGCATGCATCATCAAACATCCAAAGGGTACACCCCACACTCCTGCCCCCCGCTGCCAGCATACAACCCGTTTCCCTCCCTCAGTCCAGAGTCCCCAGCTGCTCCTTCTCTCCATGTCATTGCCTCTGCCTCCATCCCTAGTGTCACTGCCTCTCTGGACACTGTATGGCACTTAGCTTTTCTCCCTTCATGGTTTCAGGGATCTCTGCTCCTGAACTGCAAAATCAGCCACTCCCCTCCTTTTGTTACCAAACATTTACAAGTTGGTTGATTGTGGTGTTTAGCTTTGTCCAGTTTCTTTCTGGTTGTTCTGTCCCTTTTCAAAAGTGGCATATTAAAATCCCCCACTATAATTACAGATTTAACTATTTTTTTCTTCAATTCTAGTAGGGTTTGCTTTATATATCTTGGTGCTCTTTCATTTGGAACGTATATATGTTAATTATTGTTGCATCATCTTGCTCAGTTGACCCCTTTAATCATGAGATAGTGTCCTTCTTTATCTCTTATGGTGGTTTTTGTCTTGAAGTTTATTTTATCAGAGATTAGTATTGCCACTCCTACTTGTTTTTTATTGCTGTTAAGTTGGTATATGTATTTTTTCATCCTTTAACTTTTTGCCTGTTTTTGTTTTTGTGTGTAAGGTGTGTCTCTTGTAGGCAGCATATTGAAGGGTCTTATTTTCTTATCCATTCAGCCACTCTCTGTCTCTTTACTGGTGCATTTAATCCATTGACATTCAGTGTAATTATCGATGATGTTG
>NW_006408563.1:4835681-4837338 GCF_000296735.1 Chrysochloris asiatica | reverse complement strand
GTTTGATCTCTTGACTGCTGCTTCTATGAGTGTGGATAGTTGATCCAAGAAAAATGAAGTCCTTGACAACTTCAATCTTTTCTCTGTTGATTAGAATGTTATTTATTGGTCAAGTGGTGAGGATTTTTGTTTTCTATACATTGAGATGTAACCCATACTGAAGGCTGTACTCTTTGATCTTCATCAGTAAATGTTTTAAGTCCTCTTGACTTTCAGCAAGCAAGATTGTGTCACCTGCATATCCTCTAATCCTGATGCCATGTTTTCCTTCATAGAACCTAGCTTCTTGGATGATTTGCTCAGCATACAGGTTGAATAAGTACGGTGAAAGAATACAAGCTTGTCACACATCTTTTTAAAATTTTAAAACATTCAGTGTTCCCATGTTCTGTTCGAACAACGGCTTCTTGGTCCAGATACAGATTCCTTATGAGCACAATTAAGTGTTCCAGAATACTCCTACTTCGCAATGTTGTCCATAGCTTGTCAGGATCCACACAATCAAAAGCTTTTGTGCAATCAATAAAGCACAGGTAAACATCTTTCTGATATTCTCTGCTTTTAGCCAAGATCCATTGGACATCAGCAATGATATCCCTCGTTCCATGGCCTCTTCTGAATCTGGCTTGAACCTCTGGAAGTTCTCTGGCAATGTATGATTGTAGCCATTTCTGTGTTACTTTTAGCAAAACTTTACTCTCATGAGATATCAAAGAGATTGTCCGATGATTTCCACATTCCGTTGGGCCACCTCTCTTTGGAATGGGCACAAATATTGGTAGATATGGATTAACTGCTGTCATTATGTTAATTTTTTGTGCTGTTTTTTTTTTGTTTTGTTTTGTTTTTCATGCCATTTTTGTGTTGCATTCATGGTTTTTGTGCTATTTCTTGGTGGATTCTTCTTTGTTTTAATGTTTCCTTGTTCTGCTTGGATCTTCATTTTCATGGTAAGTTGTGAAGGATTAATTTCTTTGGGGTTACCCTATAGTCTGTTAAGCTTTCCCTGCGTTTAAGACAGTCTATTGCATCCTGCCATCTACTCGACCTCCTCACCACCTGGATCTCTGTTCCTATATTTTTCCCTTCTTTGTTATTGTTAATATTTTGATCTTTGGTTGGCCTCACAGGTCCTCTGATTTCATTGATGTAATTTTGTTCCATTCTGAACTCTGCTATCCTTCAACTGAGTTCCATGTGGTGTTGTCACATCTGTCAATCTCTGGTTGTTGTCTGTTCTTGCTGGTTTTCATTCCAGAGAACTCCCTTTAGGATGTTATAAAGCTCTGAATTGGCTTTAACAAAATTGATTGACAGTTTTGCTGGATAGATGATCCTTGGTTAGCAGTTTTTTTCTTTTAGGGTTTAATATATGTCTCCCCATTGCTTTCTTGCCTGCATGGTTTCTGCTGAGAAGTCAGAGCTTAATCTGATTTGCTTGGCTTTGTAGATGACACTTCTCTCTTCCCTAGCTGCTTTTAGGATTCTCTCCTTGTCTTTGATTTTGGAGAGCTTGATTATGATATGTCTCCGGTGATTTTCTTTTGGGGGTCTATCCTTCCTGGGGTTCTTTCAGATTCTTGAATGTTTATCTTCTCATCCTTCATGATGTTAGTAAAATTTTCTTCCAGAAGCTCTTCAACTATCTCTTCTGTGG
>NW_006408563.1:4832926-4835341 GCF_000296735.1 Chrysochloris asiatica | reverse complement strand
TTTTTTTCCTTATTTTCCTCCATCTCTTTTTGGAGCATTTGAATTTGTTTCCATATTACTCTTCTGAATTCCTTCTCAGGCAGATCTAGAGCCTGCTCTTCTACTAGAAAGTCTGTGTCTGCTTACAGCTCATTTGTCCCAGTTACTTTTTTCTTTTTTTGGACATGTGTTGATATCTTTAATTGTGTTTTCTTGGACATTTTCAACAGTTGTATAAGTTTATAAATGGATGTATTTTAAGCTTGCTGAGCATCTCCTGGTGGATATGATCTGGAGATAAGTGTCCCTTTTCACATGTAATGCGTAGCTACTGGTTTTGGCTCTTGTCCAGATGGTGGGGTACTACAGGGTATGCTTGTAGCTTGGTTATATGGACACAGTTGCTGTCTCTTCTTGGGTAAGGTAGGGGGAGAGAGCTCTAACCCCTGGGAGAAGAGTGAGGCCAAAAGGACCTAAGACAGAAACAATATAAAAGCAAGACAGAAACCACCAATGAAAAATAAAATTGTGATTGACACTGTTCACTGGCCTTTGTTGTGCAAATTGACCCACCTAGGTTAACTATGGGACTGGTTCCCAGGGTCAAAACGTCATAAGAAGCAACCTGTGGGTTTCCTCTCTGTGCCAATGGAAAACTGTGGGTCCAATGCTGGACCCTTTTGGGGATGTGATCCCATCTGCCTGAAGGTGTCTGGGCTGTGCAGTGAGGGTGCAATCAGAGTGAAGAGATATACGTGAAAAATGAAAAGTGAAAGATGAAAAATCAGTCACAACTGTCCCTTCAGACACACTGCTCCATGGCTTCTACCGCTTGGTCACTGCCTCCATTTGGCTGTGGCCCCACCCTCCGGCCTGAGGACTTCTGGCTGCCAGAGGCTGCAGCTGGATCAATTCAGAAATCACCATATTTTGCTTATACTGGCAGATTTCTTCTCAATGGGCATGGAGAACTGGCACCTGGAATCTTAACCAAGATCCAAAGCACTGCAGTTTTTCTGCAGACTGCTCTTTCTCTGCTTTTTTTTTTTTTTTTTGGTGGGGGAGGGATTGGCAGAGGAGTTTTCACTGTCTGTCTCTGCTTTCCCCACCCCCAAACTGGAACCCCCTACTCTTTATTTGTGCTTTGTTCCAGACAGGATTTAAAACTGATAACAAACACATGTAATAGAATAAAATTAAGAAAAATAGGTGTGAAATAAGAGTGAGGATAACCTACATTTCGAAAATATAAGATATAATCAAAGACCAAAGCCTTTGGTATGAGTTGTACCTTAATGTAAAGAAAATTCTTACTTATCACTGTACCAATAAAGAACATCAATATAAATGGAGAAAAGATTAAAGTTATTGAAGACACCATTTTGCTCAAATCAACCATCAACACTCATGGAAGCATCAGTTGAGAAATCAAGTGATGGATTGCATTAGGCAAATCTGGTACACAGGACCTCTTTATAGTGTTCAAGAATAAAGATGTCAGTTGGAGGACTAAAGTGTGCGTGACCCCAGCGATGGTTTTTCAATACCATCATATGCATGTGAAAGTTAGACAGTAAATAAGGAAGATCATAGATAAATTGATGCATTTGAGTTATGGTGTTGGATAAGAATATTAAATTTACCATGGACTTCCAGAAGAACAAGTTGTGTTTGGAAGAAGTACAACCAGAAAATTCCTTAGAAGCCAGATGGCCAGACTCCCTCTGTCATATTTCAGACACATTATCAGGAGGGACCAATTCCTGTAGAAGAACATCATGCTTGGTAATATGGAGGGTCAATACAAAAGAGGAATACCCCAAATAAGATGGATTAGCACAGTGATTGGCACTGGAAAACTTTGATCTTACAGCCTTTATACCAGTGATTCTTCAACATCAGCATGTATCAGAATGACTTGGAAGGCTTGTTACAACCAATTACTAGACCACCAACTCTAGAGTCTCTGGAGGGGTCCTATGGATTTTATTTCTGTAAGTAATGTTGATACTGGTCATAACCCATACTGGGAGAACCACTGAACTATAGAGAGGAAATAAAATGAAATTGAATAATGATTTATAAATGTTAATACTAACAGTTTAAATTAGGAAAATGTCTTATATTGTTTTTACAAAACTTTATTTTTTATATGCACACTGCCTTAGTACCAATGTAGTGATTGAGTGTGGGCCCAAAGATACATCTGATCCCTTTAAGTTAGAAATTTAGTTGGAGAGAATCATTTCTTCTTAAGAAGACTTGACCACATGCATGCTTATAATCGTGTGTATTCAAGCCAACCCCTTTTCACTGATGAAATCAAAAGATAAGTTTAATATGTTGTTAATGTTGTTGTTAGGTACCATCAAGTCGGTACCGACCCATAGCGACCTTATGCACAGCAGAACAAAACACTGCCTGATCCTGGGCCAA
>NW_006408563.1:4822919-4831696 GCF_000296735.1 Chrysochloris asiatica | reverse complement strand
AACCACATATAAAGGAATATTTAGAAGATTGGAAGGCTTACAGCTAGGGGAATTTGTAGCAGAATCAAGAAATCCATTGCTTTCTAATTCAAGACACTCGGCCATTCCTGAAGCCACCATCTTGGGAGAGACCAAGTGGGGGAAGGATCAGAACAGCCACGAATGCCTGACAGAACCATGGAGATACAGATGTGGACATTCATTTTTTGGTATCTGTTCATTGGTCTCTCGCTGTCTGCACACCTTCATTCTGGTGACTAGAGGGGATACCTGAGCAAATGTATACCCCACCCACACCCTTGATGGGTTCTACTACGCATGTACACAGATCTCCTCGAAATTTCAAGTGACAGTTTCTACGTAAAACCAAATGGCCACCACTTGTCTGTCAAGTTTGTTGTACTCTGGTGGCTTGTGAGTTGCTGTGATTCTGGAAGCTATACCACTGGTATTTTAAATAACCAGCAGGGTCACTCATGGTGGACAGGTTTCAGATGAGCTTCCAGACAAAGACAAACTAGGAAGAAAGAGTGACGAACTACTTCCAAATCTTTAGTCACTGAAAACCTTATGAATAGCAGAAAAAATTTAATATAACCAGTATCAAAGTCTCAACTAATGGGAAATTTGAAGTTTAATAATGAATTTTCCCCCTAAATCTGAAGCACATATGTTACAGATTCTGGCCTATACTTTTAGAATGGTAATATCCTGAGGATCATTTTAATATTCAAGTTATTCATACTTAAATATGAATAATTTCTTGATTGGTTTTAATATTTAAAGATATAGTTTTTAAAGGCATTGTAATAGAGATCTCATTGGAAAGTCTGTAGCTCCCAGGCATCACGGAACCTTTCATATCATCCATTTTTGGGTTAAGAGACTAATTTTGCTATATTTTAACAAATCCAAAAATGAAAACCAAGCCCAGTGCCATTGAGTCAATTCTCACTCAGGGCTGCCTTGTAGGATAGAGCAGAACTGCCCTGCAGGTGTCTGGAGGCTATAACCTTCACAGAAGCAGACTGCCACCTCTGTCTCCTGAGAAGGGACGTGTGGATTTGAATTGCACATATTTCAGATAGTAGCCCAGCATTTAATCCACTGACCATCAGGGTTCATATTATAACAAAATTCTTACTGTATAGTACTTATCTCTGAGGAGTACTTTACCGGTTTTTGTTTTATTTTGCTTATTTTTTTTCTCATTGTAAAGACATTAGGTTTTGGTTTCTCGGAATACTAGTAAACGGAGCTCAGATATTATCTCTTGCTGTCAGAATTTCTGAATAAGTTCCATCTTGGGAAATAGACTAAGGTCATAGAGCATATAAGTGGTAAAGTAGATGGCAAAGTATTGTCATTTACTAGTTAACCTCGATTCAGCATCTCGCCAATTCAAGTTGGTTCTAATGAAAGTGGAAAATAACACTTTATCTCTTTAAAACTAAAGTCACTGAAGGAAAACTTGTTATGAACTCCAAAGACCAAATGTATCTGAATTACATTTTATTTTATTTTTTTATTGTGAGTAATAGTTTACATGGGAGAACATCGGCTTTACACCATTGTTTCATTGCAATAATTACAGTTGTTTCCGTACATCATCATTCAACAGTATTTTATTCCATTTCCTCTCTTTTTCTTTTTTTTAGGGGTGAAGTGGGGAGATGCACAAAAAACCACTCAGGAATATATAATCATTTAGATAACCAAAGGGCACATTCTACAAGCCTGCCTCCTGGCCATCAGCACTTGGTGCCTCTCTTTCAATGAGTCCCGCGTCCTCAGCTGCTCCCTCTCTCTATGTCCTCATCTCTGCCTGTATCTCTGTTGTCACTGCTTCTCTGGATAGGGTCCCACATTCTGCTTGTGCTCTTCTCCCTTGATGGTCCTAGGGTCCTCTGTTTCTGGACTGTAAGATTAACTACTCCCCCGTTTTTGTTATAAGACTTCAACCTTTAGAGTTGTGATTATTGCAGTTAGTCATGATAACAATTACTCACTATTGAATCATAAGAATCTTATCCCCATCTTTTTTCACAAGACACATCTTCACAAGATGGAAAATATTCAGTGAGGCCTCTATCTTTCCCCACACACGCTAAAAACAACCTTCTCTTGAAACCTTGTAAGCCAGTCACTTCATGCCTTTATTGCCCCCTCATTTTAGGTAGCCAATGTCTAAGTTGCCCATCCCTATCTACCCTTTATTCAAAGGGGATATGATTGATACTTGAGGTGAAGACTCCTTTCCTATCTGTTAGTATTTTGAGCTACTACAACCAAAAGTATAGGTCAAGTTCACCAAATTGTAGCAATGTACCCTCATTTCCTTCATCAAAAATTGTTTTTTATCTTCCTCTAGTTGAGTTCTGATTATCAAGCCATTGAGGCTAGGTCAACTGGGTACTTTATGCAAGTTTGGATGTTCTTGTGTGTCTCCCCTCACTTCATATGAACTGGGTGCTTCACTCTCAGCTCTGGCCCTCTGTGGCTATGTCCTTGTCCATGGGCTCAGGAGTTGCCAGGTCTCACCACACTTTGGACCAACCAGCCATTCCTCTTCTCTCACTCATCTCCAAATCATTGGGAGTCTGTGGAACATGATTGAACTCAGCCCATTTCTTCATTGCTACCTTTCTCCCTCTTTCACTCACCAGTAGACCGATGTGGTTGCCATCAGTCTTACATGACTGCTACTGTGTTCCCCTTGAGTTTCAGTCTTGGAGGAAGGTTTGTCCAGTAGGGACTTGACTGCTTGCCTTGATGGCTTCCTGGTGAACAACTTGCTTATTCTTATAGTAGCTAATCATACTGCCATTTTTGTGTTGGGTCTTTCCTGCTGATCTTTCTTTGAAGATGTATCTTTTGTTGCTCTAACTATTCTAGGTTGGTCTGATTGTCTTTTCTAGTGGGAATGTTCCACCTCAGAAGGTTTTGGATGAGGCTCAGGATTCCACCTAAGGTCCTATATGCTGCAAAGGCTTCATAAGAGGCCTGTTTCACTGGGCAAGTTGTAGAAACCCTTTTAGGTATTTCAGTCAGTTATAGGCTGAAGATGGCTTACAAGCTTTCTGTAATCATGTTTCCCAACATTCCTTTCTATCCCACTCAACTGTCTTATTTTACAATAGTAGGCAAGGAAAACCAATAATCATAAGACAGTCAAGCATCTTAATATTATTTTCCCTCTTCAGACTATGTCTTCATCCCCGTATCACAGAGCCCTGTTGTTCCATGTTTGAGCATGCATGACTATTTACATCTGTCCCATTTAGCTCATGCAAAGTAGTCTCAGTGTTTCTCTACCTTGTTCTTCAACCCCCTCTTCCTTCTTGTGTATTGCCCTTCCCAACACCCAAACTTTAATGTGTCTTCCCCATACCCTGTGCTCTATTATCCCCTTCCTCCACCTCCCCCAAACCCTCCATCCCACCCTCACTGGTAACCAGCAAATATTTTCTTTTCCCCTTTTAGTATGGGTATCTTTTCTTAAGCTTTTACAATAATGGTCTTATGCAATATTTGTCCTTTTGTGACTGACATTTCACTCAGCATAATGTCCTCAAGGTTCATCCATGTCATGTGGTGGCTTACAGCTTCCTTGTTGTTCTTCAAGGTAGCATAATATTCCATTGTGTGTATGTACCAAAGTTTGTTTATCCATTCTTCCATTGATGGACACTTAGGCTGTCTCCTTTTTTTTTTTTTTTTTTTTTTTTTTTTTTGCTATTATGAATAGTGCTTCTCTGAGCATTGGTGTGCATATGTCTACTCATGTTATGGCTCGTATGTATTATGGCTATATACCAAGTAGAGGAATTGCTGGACCATAAGATATTTCTATTTCCTACTTTCTGAGGTAGCACTATATTGTTTTCCAGAGTGGTTGGACCATTTTGCAGTCCCACCAGCAATGTAGGAGTGTGCCAGTCTCTCCACATCTTCACCAGCATTTATTGTCCTCTGTTTTTTTGAATTTCGCTGGTATTGCTTCTGTGAGAGGATACCTCATTATAGTTTTGATTTGTATCTCTCTAGTGGCTGATGATCATGAACATTTCTTCATATGTTTGTTGACTATCCAAATCTTTTCCTTGGTGAAGTGTCTGTTCATGTCCTGTGCCCATTTTTAAATTGGGTTATTTGTCTTTTTCTTGTAGAGGTGTTGTAGTTTCTCATAGATTTAAACAATTGGTTTCTGAATTACATTTTTTCTTGGCTATTAGTACTGATTGGTATTGTAAGAACTTCAAGTGTTCATCTGTATCAGAATGTACTTTAGCTGTGCTTGTGAAGGTTCTAGTGTAATAGTTTATGCATAAATAGCTGGTAGTTGCTAAGTTTCAGAAGTTAAATCATTATTTGTGTCTAGCTGATCACCTCGTACAGAGTGCTGATGGCTTCTTTGATTTTTCTTTTTTAGACATTGTTTTAATGCCGAGTAAGATGAAATTTTACTTGTGGGAAATATTAAAGTAATTAAAAACATTTGGCTTTTTTGCATACATTTTCTAAAATTAACTGTCTTTTTAACACTCATCTCTCTTGTCTCTAATTGGGTTGAAATGTGTGAAAGGAAAAAAGCTTTGATATGGGACTATTTGTCAAAAGATTGCACAGCTATAATACACATAGAAGAGATAATAGATAAAGCTTTGAAAAGTTTTTAATGTCATGAGTTTTTATTTAGGTAGCATATTTGTCCTTTTGTGATTTAAATAAGAAATTGCTACATATCAATAGCTGCAGGTTTCCCTGCATCATTTGTTGTTGCTGTTAATGCTGTATAGTGCTGTTGAGTTGGTTCTGACTCATAATGATCTTGTATAGAGTTTCCAAGGAGTGATTGGTGGGTTTGAAGTGCCAGCCTTACAGTCAGGAGTCCAGTGCTTGTCCTGCAGGACTGTTGGTGTTCTTTAGAAATCTAAACATTTTCATTTTAGAGCTTCAGTACAACGATTGGATTCTAAGGAAATAATTATCCCTTTTGTTTTAAGTATTAACTTCATGATCATCCAACATCCTAATGAAGAGGGGAGACTATCCGAAAGGCAGATTTGTAAAGGCAGAAATGGCGCTGAAGCATAAACCCTGGACTCTGAACCACTAGGTTGGCAAACGTACCAGCTACTCCTTGGAACCCTATACGGGATTGCTATGAGTCAGAACCTTCTTGAAGATATTTAACAGCAACAGCAACAACATTTCCGTACTTTAATCTTCTACAATAGGATGGGTTTGTTTGACTTATTTAAATTTGTTAAAAGAATTTAGTAAGATGTATTTTTTACATAATATCTGAAGATGAAAATTAACTAGGATAACTCTTAGGAAGAGTTTACCATTTTTAAGAAGTTTTTTGAGGATGCTGGTTTTGTAGACCATGCATCTTCTAGAATTTTCCATAGGCAAACACTCGGTGTACTCAGACAGCTCTTAGCCATTTTTTGAAGGTTGAATCATACATGAAAAAAAGGTTATATTGTGTACCTGTGGAAAAGTTCATATTCATTTATTTCCTATCATCTTACGTATTTTATTAAAACTGATACCACCTGTCAGTGAGAAGGTAGAAAAGAATCATGAAATGACTTGATACCAAAATAACTTTCTGATGGAAAATTGAAACAGCTTGTTTTTGAATAGTGATATGTACTATTGAGTTCTTGGCTCATCAACATTGCCAAAGTTTAAGATGATTCAAAGCCTTCAAGAAGAAAAGCAATGCAGTTTTCCAGGCTTGTTGAAGTCTGAAAGATATATAATTTTGGGAACAATTTTTTAATAAGAATACAAAAACAAATTTCTTTGAAAATTTACAAACAACTCCTAAGTGAAAGAAAGCCTTGCTAAATTCCATCCCAGAGCCCTGGAAGCGTCTCTTTTGGGAAAGAACCATAGCTGAAGCTTCCCGAGCTTATGGAAAATACTGTATGTAGAGGAACAGGAGGAATAGGAGATCTACCTGTGGCATTAAAAAGTATCTTCTAGATTTGGTCACTTTTTTTTTTTTTCCCCCAACTTCTCACCCACAAATGAAGAGTTTGACATCTGCAACAAAATTTTCATCTGCCCTTAGTCCTAGTTTTAAGACATATGCCTATAATTTTGAATCTTCAATGGAACTTACTGAGTAGACATTTCTTGTTTTTAAATTTATTTTTTTATTATGAGTTTCGAATCCAGCGCTTGGCCCAAGTTGCTGAAAATTAAGAGAAGCTAAGTTATGTTTTAACATAGTTATCAAGTTGACACACCAGCAAACAAAATGTCTGAATTACATTATTACTGGAAAAAGTATATATATAACTACTCACTGATAATTTTATGTTCTATATGGTGGTGGTAGTGGTTTGCCATGGAATCAGTTCCAATTCATAGCGACGTTGTATAGGATTTCAGAAGCTGTAAATCTTTACGGGAGCAGAAAGCCTTATCTTTCTCCTGCAGCACCACTTGTAGTTTCTAACTACTGACATTGAGTTTAGCAGCTTGACTCATGACCACTACACTACCAGAGCTCATTAACGTTCTATATAGAGAATAGCAATAGGAAAACCATCTGTTGAACAATACTTCCATCTTGCTGACCCCAATATCTAGCATTTAGTGACACAGAACAATATTGTGTTAAAAAGACAGATTTGGAAATTAAAAAATAAAAACGTGTTAAGCATAATCACTGCACAACAGGGCCACATTCTTATATTCACAGAATGCAGTTAAAAGATGTGTTAATTTCATCTCTGAAGGAAGGAAGTATGTGATTTGGAGCTAGGTCCTGTAGCTTTGAATGCACCACTTTATCCTTCTGTGCCATTAGCAAATCCTTATGTCTTTGTGCTTCCATATTCTCATCTGTAAATGGAGGTCTCCTAAGGTCTTGGCGATGATTAAATGGTATAGTTAATGTAGCGTGCTTAACAAAGTTCCAGGGAGATTGTTGGTATTTAATGCCGTGGAGTCAGTTTCCAATCATAGTGACCCTGTACAGGTTTCTGAGGCTTGAAATCTCGGGAGGAGCTAAAAGTCTCTTCTTTTTCTTGTAGAGCAGCTGGTAGGCTAGAATCTTGGACCTTGTACTTGGCAGTCCAGTGCTTATCTTATGGAGCCACTGCACTCCCCTGGGAGACAGTAAGCACTCCTAAATACTTACCTATTGGTGCTGCTGCTGTTTAGACATTTATTCATTCAACACTATACACGGACTTATCTGATAACCTCCTACTTTTAATGAATGAATAAAAATTGGTCTTTATAAACCTGAATGATTTTCCTTATCAGAAAATTAGAACTGTGTAACCCAACCCATTTTCATTTTTGCTTTAGTTATTAATGGGCTTAGAGTTAAATTCATTATTCAAATGTTGTAATTTGTTCAATTCAAGTCTGGGAACAAATACTTCTTGGCTTTCTTTTATTGATCTCAATTCTCATTGATCTTTTAATTTCTAGTTTTATAGCATCTCAATCCATAAATCACTGCCTAGTCTTTTGGAATGGGTATAATTTATATAAAATAGCCTATCTCCCTTTCCCCATTAACAACTGTATCATGTTCAGTTGGATGGTGTCCTTCAGTTGGATGGTGAAGCTTTTCTGGATTATAGATTCTTCGCAGACTTAATTGGGAAATTGGTCATTTCTGAATATCATCTAGGACCTTCTACTCTGAAATAAATTGCCTTTTTGGTGTAAAATAAAGTCTAATCTTATATGAATATCATATTTTGTGATACATGTCTGAAATGTAAGTGATCTGCTGGTCCCTAAAGGCTTATAAACTAGCTTATGTTTGAAACTGTTAATTTTTAGGTAACTTTTAGGCAAAACTCAAAGACGTATTGAGTATCATAGAGCCAAGACCCATATAGGAAAATACAGTTGATGCTGTTGTTTTTACTAGAATAAATCAATCACCTTTAAATGAGATTTTAGGTTTTTGGTAAAGAAAGAAATTTTCATTGAAACATATTGCTAGTCACAGTTTCGGTATTTTTGGAGTCCTGGTGTGGCGTTTGACTACAAGTTTGGTTTAAACTGCAACACCAGCAGTTCAAACTCAACCACCTGCTCCTCGAAAACGATTTACTGGATCACTGTGAGCCAGAACAAACTCAACAGCATGTAACAACAGTAAAAATAAGATTTGTAAGGTAGAAATATGGCATTTTCTGTAACTTCCAGATCATACCTGTTGTTGGTGATATTATTAAGTATGATAGAATCAGTTTGGACTCATAGTGATCCTGCATAGGGTGTCCAAGGAGCGGCTGTTAAGTTTGAATACGATATCCTTCTCCAGTGAATGGTCCCTCCTGACAATATGCCCAAAGTATGAGAGAACAATTTGGCCATCCTGGTTCCCAAGGAGAACTCTGGCTGCACTTCTTCCAACACAGATCTGTTGGTTTTTTTGGCAGCCCATGGCACTTTCAATATTCTCCTCCAATACGATAACTCAAACGTATCAATTCTTCTACGGTCTTCCTTATTCACTGGCCAGCTTTCACATGCATATGAAGTTAATGAAAATACCATGGCTTGAGTCAGGCGCACCTTAATCCTCAAGCTGGCATCTTTGCTCGTCAACACTTTAAAAAGTTCCTGTGTAGCAGATTTGCCTAATGCAATATGTCATCTGATCTCTTGATTGCTGCTTCCGTGAGTTTTGATAGTTGATCCAAGAAGAATGAAGTCCTTGACAACTTCAATCTTTTCTCCATTGATAAGAATGTTGTTTATTGGTCCAGTGGTGAGGATTTTTG
>NW_006408563.1:4806744-4822101 GCF_000296735.1 Chrysochloris asiatica | reverse complement strand
GGGTTTGATCTGCCGACCTTGTGGTTAGCAGTCCAGTGCAGTAATGAAGGACAACAGTCTAGTGGCTGTAATGAAGGACAACATCAATGTAGAGACTGAATTATACATTGGGTATTTGAAAAGCGTGAGATCTATTTGTATTTCAATAGAATTTCTGTTCTTAAATTGCACGGGTAAATCTGTTGTACAAGAATTCATTAAAGTGTTAAAAAGCCAAGGTGTCATTAAAGTGCCTCACCCAAGTCATGCTATTTTCAATCAATAAAGAATGCAAATGCTGGGCAATGAATACAGAACACGAGAGGATAATTTATTGCTTTGAAATATGATGTTTTTTGATTATTGCATATTCCATAAACTGCTGTAAGAACAAACAAACCTGTCTTGGAAGAAGGCTTCTCTTTAGAAGTCAGAATGGCAAGAATTTGTCATATCTACTTTAGGCATGTTATCAGTAGAGACCAGTCCATGTAGAATGGCAATTATTCTTGGTAAAATAGAGGATCTGCTACTCTAAAGAAGCAGTAGAACCATAGGCATGAAAAAGGAGAACTAAGGAGCTAGTCTTCCTGCATTCAAATCCTGGAACAGACTCTCAATAGCTGTGTGACTTTTAGCAAGTTACATAACTTCTTTGTGTCTCAGTTACCTCATCTATAAAGTGAGTATCATAATTGAACCCACCTCATAAGAATACTCTTATTGTGAGTATTAATGTATTATTAAATGTTAAGCATTTAGGGTAACATTTAGCCCATGTTATTGTTGTTAGGCACCATCTAGTTGGTTCCATCCAGTTCATAGCAATCCTGTGTACAACAAAACAAAATAGTGTCCACTCCTGGTCCATCCTCATAATTACTAAATTTGAGCCCATTGGTGTTGTCACTGTGTCAGTCCATCTCATTGGGAGTTTTCCTTCTTTTTTGCTGACCCTCCACTTTACCAAGCATGATGTCCTTCTCTAGGGACTGATCCCTCCTGATAAAATGTTCAAAATATGAAAGACAAAGCCTTGCCATCTTGCTTCTAAGGAACATTCTGGTTATTCCTCTTTTGAGACAGTTTTTTATTCCTCTGGAATGACATGGTACTTTTAAATATTCTTCTCCAACACAATAATTCAAATACATCAATTCTTCTATGGTCTTCTTTATTTAGCGTCCAAATTTCACATGCATATGAGATAATTAAAAATACAATGGCTTGGGTTAGGAGCATCTTAGTCCTTAAATTGACATCTTTGCTCTTTAACCCTTTAAAGAGGTCTTTTGCAGCAGATTTGCTTAATACAGTATATCATTTAATGTCTTGACTGCTGCTTCCCTGAGTGTTGATTGTGGATCCAGGCAAAATGAAGTCTTTGACAACTTCAATCTATTCTCCTTTTACCATGATATGATTTATTGGTCCAGTTATGAGTTTTGTTTTCTTTGTATTGATGTACAACTCATACTGAAAACTGGGGTCTTTAACCTTCATCAGTAAGTATTTTAAGTTGTCTTCGCTTCCAGTAAGCAAGACTGTATCATCTGCATATCATAGGGTGTTAATAAGTCTTCTTCCAATCCTGATGCCACATTCTTCATATAATGCAGTTTCTTGGATTATTTGCTCAACATACAAATTGAATAACTATGATGAACAGATGCAACTCTGAAACACACATTTACTGATTTAAAATCATTCAGTATCCTCTTGTTCTGGTCTATGTACAGGTTTCTCATGTGCACAAAGAAGTGTTCTGGAATACCCATTCTTCACAATGTTATCCACACATTGTTTTCTTTTCAATGAGTTGCAATCCATTCTGAAGGCTGTTGAATGTCTACTTTCCTAAGAGTAGCATCCTCCTAATGATAACATGTCTAAAGTATGAGAGGCAAAGTCTGGCCATCCTTAGATCTAAGGAACATTCTGGCTATACTTCTTCCTAGACAGATTTGTTTGTTCTTTTGGCAGTCCATTATATACAATATTCTTCACCAATACCATCATTCAGAGGTATCAATTCTTCTTTGGTCTTCCTTATTCATTGGCCAGCTTTCACATGTACATTGTGATTGAAAATACCATGGCTTGGTTCAGGTACACCTTAGTCCTCAGAGTGACATCTTTGCTCTTTAACATTTTGAGGAGGTCTTTTGCACAGATATACCCAATGCAATATGTTGTTTTATTTCTTGACTGTTGCTTCCATGTGCATTGATTGTGGATCAAGTTGAAAAAACAATCCTAACTTTTATAACTTTTTCATGATGCTGTCTATTGGTTCAGTGGTGAGAATTTTTGTTTTCTTCATGTTGAATTATAATACTGAAGGCTGTATTCTTTGAACTATAGCAGTAAATGCTTCCAGTCCTCTTTACTTCCAGGAAGCAAGACTTTGTCATTTGCCTATCTCAGGTTGTTAACGAGTCTTTCTTCAATGCTGATGTCATTCTTTTCTTCATATAATAAGTTTCTTGGAATATTTGCTCAGTATACTGATTGACTAAGGATGGGAAAGAATACAACCCTGGCATACTCCTTTCTTCATTTTAAACCCTTCCGTATCCCTTTGTTCTTTTCTTAAAACTGCCTCTCAGTGTGTGTACATGTTCCTCATGAGCACAATTAAATCTTTTGGAATACATGTACTTCTTAATGTTATCGTTAATTTGTGCTCCACATAGTAAAATGCGTTTGTGTATTAAATAAAGCACAAGTAAACTTCTTTGTGGGTATTCTCTTTTTTCAGCTAATCTCAATCTGATGTCAGCAATGATAGATCTAGCTCCATGTCCTCTTTTAAATGCAGCTTGAATTTCTGACGATTCCCTATTGAGGTACTGCTGTAATCGTCTTTTAATTACCTTCAGCAAAAGTATTTACATGTGATATTAATGATATTGTTCAGTGACTTCTGCATTCTGTTGGGTTACCTTTCTGTGGAATGGACACAAATGTCTATCTCTTCTGATCAGTTGGCCAGGTAGCTGTCTTCGAAATGTCATAGAAGAGTGACTGCTCCCAGTGCTGCATCACTTCATTGAAACATTTCAGTATGTATTATCCCAGTTGTTGGAGTTTTATTTTTGTCAATGCCTTCAGTGCAGTTTGGACTTCTTCCTTTAGTATCATTGGTCATTGATCCTATGGTACCTCTTGAAATGATTGAACATCGATCAGTTCTTTTTGGTATAGTAACTGTATTCCTGCCATCTTCTTTTGATGCTTTCTACAGCATTCAGTATTTTGCCCATCAAATTATTCATTATAACAAGTATAGCAGTGTGGCAAGTTGAGGCATGGATTATTTCGTCAGATATTTCTGCTTGAGTAATGCTGGTCATGTTCTTCTCTTTTAGGTTTTGTAGCTTCAGGTCTTTGAACATTTCATTATAATATTTGACTTTGTCTTCTCAGGGTGCCCTTTAAAATATTCTGTTCTGCTCTTTTACTTCCTTACTTTGTCCAGTCACTTTACCTTCTCTATGCTCAAAAGCAAGTTTCAGAGTCTCTTCTGGTATCCACTCTGATCTTTTCCTTTTTACATGTCTTTTTAATGACCTTTTGCTTTCTTCATGTATGGTGTTCTTGTTGTTATCCCACAACTCTCTGGTCTTTGGTCACTAGTGTATAATGTATCAAATCTGTTCTTGAGGTGGCTTCTAAATTCAGACGGGTGTATACAAAATCAGAATTTGGCTCTGATGTACTTGTTTTAATTCTCGTCAACTTCAGCCTGACTTTGTACATGAGCCGTTGATGTTCTGCTCCACAGTCCGCCCCTGGCTTTGTTTTGCCTGATGATACTGAGCCTTTTCTCAGTCTCTTTCCACAGTTGTAGTCATTTTGATTCCTGTGAATTCCATCTGGCAAGGTCAAGGTATATAGTCACCCATTATGTTGTTGAAATTACTTGCAAAGAATAAGTCACTGGTCTTGCAAAATTCTGTCATGTGATCGTCAGCATAATTTCTATCAAGACCATATTTTCTAATTATGGATCCTTCTTCTTTGTTTCCAACCTTCTCATTCCTATCACCAGTAATTATCAATGCATCTTGATTGCATGTTTATTCAATTTCAGACTGAAGAAGTTGGTATAATTCTTCAGTTTCTTCATCACTGGCATTAGTGTTTGGTGCATAAATTTGAATAATAATGGTATTAGCTGTTTTTCTTTTAGTTGTGTGGGTATTATCCTATCACAAACAGCATTGTAATTCAAGGTAGATCTTAAAATGTGTCTTTTTCATGATGACCCTGACACCATTCCTCTTCAATTACTCATTCCCACTATAGTAAACCATAGTCAGATTCAAAATGGCCAAAACCAATCCATTTCAATTTAGTAATGTCTGGAATATTGATCTTTATGCATACCATATCATTTTTGAACACTTCCAGTTTTCCTAGGTTCATACTTTGTACATTCCACATTCTGATCATTAATATATATTTTCAAATGTTCCTTCTCATCCTCAGTTGTACCAAATCAGCAAATGAAGGTGCTGAAAGCCTAACTCCGTCCATGTACTTAAGGTCAACTCTACTTTGAGGAGGCAGCTCTTCCCCAGTTGTATTTTGAGTGCCATCCAGCTTCAAAGTCTTATCTTCTGGCAGTATATCTGACAGTGTCTTTACTGCTATTCATAAGGTTTTTAGTGGCTGACTATTCAGAAGTGGTCCCCCTCTCAATCTTCCTCATCTTAGTTTGGAAGAGCCATTGAAAATGGTCCACCATGAATAACCCAGCTGCTATTTAAAGTACTGTTGTTATAGCTTCCAGAATTACAACAATACACAAGGTACCACAAAACTGACAGATGAGTCTCAGGAAGTGGTAAAGAGTGAACTTAATCACCGACTCAAGAAGGGAAACAGACCATCCTCTAGCCAGGGCATTAAAACTGTGTCAGGATAATATTTAAAGTTGCCTCTCTGATTTTTTCTTGTATTTCTACCATTCTTAGTGGGCTAGTTCTACCACATGTTGTACCATCTTGTTTGCATTTTAGTCGGGACAAAAAGAAGAAAGATAGAAGACCATGGCGCTTCCCTAAAGGTGTAAGTTTTAGAAGCTACACAAGCAACTGTGCCTTATATTTTGTTGACCAGAATTTAGTCAAAAGGCCAAACTAAGTTCAAAGAAGGCAGTGCCATGTTCTCTGAAACCTGTAGGAGTTCTGTGATGGGCCCAAAATGATTTCTGGTATCCGTTAGTGGCCAAACTTTGTCTCTCATACTTTGGACATATTGTCAGGAGGGACCAGTCGCTGGAGAAGGATGTCATGTTTGGTAAGGTGGAGCATCAAAGAAAAAGACCCCCAACGAGATGGATTGGCCAAGTGGCAGCATCAATGAAGTCAAGCGAGGCAATAGTAGTGAGGTTGACCCAGGATTGGGCAGTGTTTCGTTCTGCTGTACATAAGGTCACTATGGGTCAGTACTGACTCGATGACACCTAACAACAACAATTGTGTTATGTTGGAGTTCTGGTTTGGCAGTGTAATATGAACATTGGTCTGTTAATTGCAATGTCAGATATTCAAGCCCACCAACTGCTCCTCAGAACCTTATACAGGGTTGCTATGAGTCAAAACCAACTTGATGGCACTTAACAACAAATTGTGTTATTTTAATTCTAGTGTGCACAGAAAATGGATTGATAATCTTAAACGTCATTTGTTGTTGTTAAGTGCTGTCGAGTTGATTATGACCCAATTGCGCAGAAGCCTCTGAATAGGAAACTTGTGAGCAGCAAGTATGGCAACGAACATTTGGCATTTTGGGTGTTATTGGACTAATGATCCACTGACCCAGAGTCACCTATTATGAAACTGTCAATGTAAGTCTTCATATTCATCAATACAATGTGAAATTGATGATCTTTTTTACCCAAAAGGCAGAGACCAAAACCCTAAGGGCATCATTCAGAATTTCAGTCCTGTGTGTGTGTCATAAGTCATATAACTATTGAGAAGCTTGTCAACCAGCTGAACCACTAATGAAAAATGTATGTGTAGAGGGGAAACAGATTAATTATTGGCAAAACTTCCCTGTTAAATGACATATCACATATATTGGCCACTGATGTATAAAAACAGTCCCAATTTTGTAGACTATTTTTTTCCATAGTTAGGGCAATAGAAGTAAGGTGTAGAGACTTAAGCATGGCCTGAAATACATGAAATAATTAAATTTATATATTTATTAATTCAACACATAATTTCCAAGGACCTACCCTGTTCCATGGACTCCTGATAGGATAATGCACTAGACTGCAAAGTCGGTTTGAATAGCAAGTTTGATGGTTCAGACCAACTAGTTGCTCCTCAGAAACCCTGTACAGGGTTGCTATGAGTCAGAAGTGACTGTATGATACTTAACAACAACAACAACCATATGGCATGGGCTATTCTAAACACAGAAAGATGTAACACAGACAAAATTCTTGCCCTCAAATAACTTCCTTTCTAGTGAAGAAGGGTTTGGTTATCACTTCTGATCCCACTGTGCAGGTAAAGGGAGTGATGTTTTGAGAGCTTTAATGTAGACTGAATAAGATAGGGTGGGCCTAGTACTGGCTGATTGAAACAGTTTTTGGTGAGCAAGGATGCACTGCTATGTAAACAGGAGTTTCCTGTTTTTTACGTTATTCCCTAGGAGCATGGTTATGATGGTTATGATCCAGGGATGAATGAAGTAGTGAAAATTGTGAGTAGGATGGAATTGCAGTTATTGAGTCTATATCTTAATACGACGGGAAAAGAAATACAAGACTGCTTTCCCCACTGAAGAATGTGCTTGGTTGCGAGTGACCAGGGACTCAAGCAAGTTTATTTATTTGAAAGAGTGAATAAAAACATTACTTCATGGCAGTGAATTCATTTATTTATGTCGTTTCACTTGGTTTGTTCTGTTAAGCATTTCTCCGTGATATTTAGTGCATTGAATCTCCTGGTCCTATGTTTTCATGACAATAGAATCACTATTAAACCTAGAGGGTAAGTTTTAGGGAGTTTTGAAGACAATAGGGTATAAATGTTGTTACCAAGAATTTTACTCTTCCCCATTATTTGATGATTTTCATCATTTAGATAAAGAATTTGGCACACTTTAAAAGCAGTGAAACTATTGCTGCAAACTACAAAGATGGTGGTCATGGTCGTGGTTGTGTGCCAACTCATGGTGACCCTGTGTAGAGTTTCTGAGACTGTAAATCCTTGTTGTTGTTGTTGTTAAGTGCCGTCGAGTCGGTTCCGACCCATAGTGACCCTGTACAGGGTTTCCGAGGGTGTAAATCTTTACGGGAGTAGAAAGCCTGATCTTTCTTCCACGGAGCAGCTGGTAGTTTCGAACTGCTGACCTTAAGGTTCGCAGCCTGATTCGTAACCACTACGCTACCAGAGCTCCTTACTGTAGCAGAAAGTCGCATCTTTCTCTCATAGAGCAGCTAGTAGATTCTAACTGCTAACCTTGTGGTTAGCAGTCCAGGTCGTAATCCACTGCACTACCAGGGTTCCTTAAACACAAAAAAATATATTTCTTTATATTGAAATTATCTTCGTATTTTAAATGTGATCGGTTTTCAGCTTAGTATATGAAACAATCATGAGGAGACTTTCTGTGATTTCTAGGTCTACATTTGCTTCAAGTATTCAGAAGTATCAGAGGGAGCCACCAAACCCTTGCTGTCATTTCTAATGTTCTGCAACAGTTTTAGAATCCTGATGTGGCTCTGTAGGTTAAGCACTGGACTGCTAACCTCAAGGTTAGTTGTTCAAATTCACCGGCACCTCTACAGGGTTGCTATGAGTTGAAACAGACTTGATGGCATTTAACAACAACAAAACACGTATGGTCCCCATGAGTCAGAATCAACTTGATGGCAACTGGTAACTGGTAGCAACAAGGAAACACTTTCTAGTTTAGACGAAATAAAGAGTAGTTAAAGAAACTAAATGGAAGGGCTATATGAGAGCTCTAGCTAAAGCTGCCCGTAATGTCAGATAAAGATACTGGAGTGAAAGATTGCCGCTGTAAATCAGCCTTATTACCTATATTTATTTTAAATTGTGACATTTTAAAACAAAAGATTTGTTTCTGCATATACTGAATGCTTGTTAAGTACTCCATAGGTTTCTTAAGTTTGAGAACTACTATTCAAGGTAGAGGAATGAAGAAATAGTAAGAGTCATAAAGAAAAACATGATGACACTTGTGTGTTTAGACTGCTATTTTAGGATGAACTATAAGGGATACACATATTAAGTGTTTTCATTAAATATTTTAATTGTGGGGAATAAACCACAGTATAAAACTGACCAGCGTAGAACAACAGCTGTTTATTGTCTAGCAGTTCTGTGGGTTGAGTGGGTAGTTCTGTGTTTCCCATAATGCTGAGTGGGTGTCACTCCATTTGCAGATTGGACAAGCCTGAACTGTGACAGTTTGAATCACTCTGTGATTCAATGAAAGAAACAAAAACATTTAGGGTAGTGTTTCTCAATTTTGGCAACATATTAAAATCCCTTGGAAAACTTTGTAAATTCCAGATGGACTTAGCAGGACCTCTTGGCTTTCCTCCTTGCGACCTTTGTATGCTGTGTTTCATTCTCTTGGTGATTTCCACATGGCTTCTTTCTCCAACTGTACTTATTTAAAGCACATCAGCTGGGTATCAAAATGGGGAATTTCAAAAGAAAAAGCTCAGAATTATATTTTCTTATTAATGTTCTAATGACAAACACATTTGTCACTGTGATAAGTGACTACAACAAAGACAAGGCCTATTTCACTGGGATTTACCAGTACATTAGAAACCTCTGATAGAAGTATGTGTATTTCTGATCAGACATAAAAGACTTGGTATCTTAAGACTGGACAAGCTTAAGCTGACTGAATCACCATGAATAAAAAGAGCGAAAACTTTTATGTCAGTGGTCCACGATTTTGGCAGCATATTAAAATCTCTTGGGAAACTTTGTAAATTCTAGATGCTCAGGCTGTATCCCAGAGGAATTAAATCAATTTCCGGGGTTGACACTGACATCAGGATATTTTAAGACTCCTTGGGGGATTCTAAAGTGACGCTTAGTTTGAGAAACACTGTTTTATGGGTATATTTCTGGGAGATTGACCTGGGGGCAAACAGATGTTTCCTTGGCACCATTGTCTGAGATAAAACCCACCCTAAATGTACCATGAGTAAAGGATCAGACATGGCATTTCTTATGATTTGTATTGGACTCCCAAGTTATGGTTTCTGCCAGGTTTTCTAAAAAACTCTTTTTCCTAACGTATCATTTCAGTCACATGTGTCTTTTCCGTTGAACCCTAAGATTGTTTCTGTTGTTTCGTGCTGTCCAGTTTGTTATGATTCATAGCAGCCCTGTATAGGGTTTCGGAGAAGCAGCTGGTAGTTTTGAACTGCTGACCTTCTGTTTTCAGTCCAGTGCTGAGCCTACAGTGTCACAACAGGTGTCCACAGTGTTGTTGTTGTTGTTAAGTGCCGTGGAGTCAGTTACAACTCAAAGCAGCCCTGTATAGGGTTTCTGAGGAGCAGCTGGTAGGTTCAAACCACCAGCCTTGCGATTCAAGCTGGCCTTTCAGTCTAGTGCATTATCCTGCAGCACCACACCAGGACTCCAAAAGTGAGTACACAATTGTTATTGTCATTGTTAAGTGCCAGCAAGTCAATTCTGACTCATAGCAACCCTGTCTAGGGTTTCCAAGGAGCGGCTGGAGAGCTTGAACCACTGACCTTGTAGCTCAGACCGACTTTGCAGTCCAGCCATTTCTATTCATGTCTTACTTTCCACGTCTGTCTATATTTGGCTTTCACTCCAAACATTTTGACTTTCCCCTCCCTCCAGTTCTCAGTCAGAACTGATGTTTCCCAACTGTTAAGCTATGTGAAACAGTTTCATTCTTTATCCTTGATAATTTTCTCAGAATAGTTTTTCTGACTACAATTACTCAAGTGATTTCACACTCCTGCCCAGTGTGTTTTTCATTCCTCTTAGTGGTCCAGACATTAACATTTAAATATATAGGTTTGTGTATCTGTTGTTGTTAGTACCTTTAATTATTTGGTGATATTAATTTATTTCAAAATGTAATACATGTACTTGGGAGATTCAAACATTGCAGAGATGCATAAAATAGTGTTGATATCTCTTCTCAAGATCCATCTGTAGTTTTATTCCATAAAGGAAACAATTACTGTTTTCCTGAGTATCCTTCAATGAAAGTTTTGGGTATATACCCAAATACATGTATTTTAAAATTGATAGCAGTGAGATTAAGCATAGTTGTTGTTGTTGTTGTTAAGTCCTGTCGAATCGGTTCTTACCCCTAGTGACCCTTTATAGGGTTTCCAAGGAAGTGCTGGTGAGCTTGAAACGCTGACCTTGTGGTTCAAACCCACTTTGCAGTCCAGTGCATTAGCCCACAATGCTACCCCAGTACTGTACTATGCTTAATAGTTTTTAAAAATGAAATTTTAGGGATTTGGCCGTAGTAGTACACTGATCTGTCTCAGGCTTTCTGATTCTTTCATTATATTTCATAATATGTGGTTGAGTGCTGTGGAGTTGATTTCGACTCATAGCAACCCTGTGTAAAGTTTTCAAGGAGTGGCTGGTGGGTTTGAACCATTGACCTTGAGGTTAGCAGTCCAGTGCTGTTCCTACAGTGTCACACCAGTACTCCATTTCATAGTATCGCTAGTTGAGTTATCCGCCCTTGCTGACATTTTTATTCTTTCTGGTTCACTTGTGTTTCTAACATATATCTTCATGTAAGCATATAAATCACTGGAGAGGGAATTGCTGGGTCAAATACTTTGTGCATTTAAATTTGGATGACTGTTGCCTAAATACCCTTGAGAGAGATGTTGCTAGTTTTATATTCCCTCAGTAGTTTATGAGAAGAACTGTTTTCTACCATCTACATTGGATGCTTACCAAGTTTGTTTTTTTGTTGTTTTTATTTTTTTGTTTCCGCTTTATTTTAGGTCCCTATACAGGCTTCACAATTTGTGCTTCAAAGATAATGTGTTTTTATAAATTGAAAATTTATGACAACTTTGCCTTGTGGCAACTCTGCATCGAGCAAGTCTATTGGCGCCATCTTTCCTAGAGCGTGTGCTCACTCACTTTGTGTCTCTGTGTTACATTTTGGTAATTCTCACAATATTTCAAACTTTTTCATAATGCTCCTGTATACTTATTAGACAAGATAGCATAAACATAACTTTTATTTATACTGGGGATCCAAAAACTTCATGTGACTTGCATTGTTGATATATTTCCTTTATTATGGTGGTTTGACACTAAACATATGATATCTCTGAGGTATGTGTAAAGTCAGTTTTCTCTGCTTATGCTTATGATAGTGAAGTCTGGCACACATGGAAGATTCCCTGTAATATTAGAATGGTAGACCTTACTGCATTGGAAAACAGTATTAGAAAATTTCTACTTCTGTTCATGATAACTGTTATAATATCAAATGCAATTTAAATACATTCAGGTTGTTGTTGTTGTTAAGTGTGATTGAGTCAGTTCTGACCCATACAACCATGTATTGGGTTTCCAAGGAGTGGCTGGTGAGATTGAACATTGTGGTACAAGCTGACTTGGTAATATATTTAAAACACAACAAAACAGAAACAGCAAAGCAATGGAAATTTATAGTCAGTTATGATGCTGGTATGATACTTTTTGCATAGTGGACTGTAAAAATTTTTGAAGATTGTGTGCATTTTGATTAGAAAAAGTGATACAAAAAGACTTGTTGTTGTTGTTAAGTACCATCGAATTGGTTCTGACTCATAGTGACCATATGTAGGGTTTCTGGGGAGGGGATGGTGGATGTGAACCGCCAACCTTGTGTTTAGCAGTCCAGTGCTTATCCTACAGAGCCATATCAGGACTCCATATAGTATAATTACTATTTCATTTCTATACTGCGATGCTGGAATCTTTGCTTGTGTTGGTCTTGTGGTGACTTCCTTTTTGTTTGAACAATGATATAAATGACTAATGAGAAAATAGTCTGACGTATGTAGTGGAATATTAGGGAAGTTGGAAAAAGTTATAGCTTATATAATGAAAAAATTATATTGAACAGTATTTTATTATATTATGATTAAAAAATCATGACTTTACGAATCACATTTCATATCTGGCCTCAGTGATTTTTAAAAACATATTGAAACTGTTTTATTAATAAGAAAATTTTAACACTTTTGGAGCCTTTTTCTTTGAGGGAGAAATGTCCTATTCATCATTCAGTTTATCCCTCTTTTAAATATCTTGCCATTTTTTTTAGAATGATGAAAGAGACAGAAAGCTGTATATTCTTTATATAGTTTTATGAAGTACTGACTGCATTTGAGTACAGTAGCAGATAATTTACTTTCACTGACTAAAGGGTAATTGTTAAGTGCTGTCTAGTCAGTTCTGACTCATAGAGACCCAAGGAGGGGGCGATGGGTTTGAACCACCACCTTACTGCCCAAATCAATTTTCGGTCTAGTTGTTATCCTACAGTGCCACACCAGGACTCCAAAGGATATAAAAGCCATCAGATGCCTTTTGTTTTTTAAATGAGCATTATTAATTATTGATACAAATAAAGTTATAAGCATAACTTGAAATCATGAAGCTGAAGGGATCCAGTCACATTACTACTATTTTTTGTTGCAGTTTCATGATGCAGTGAAATGGTGCTGAGTGTGTTCCATCCCGGTGATTGGTGGCAGATTAAACCATTCACAGCCATAAAGTTTTCATTGGTTGAATTTTAGAAGTCAATCAACAGGTCTCTCTTCCTTGTCTGTCTTAGTCCAGAAATGCCGCTGAAACTCATTCAGCATCATGTTGTTGTGTTGAAGTGATGTCTAGTCAGTTCCAACTCATAGCGACTCTGTATAGGGTTTCCAAGGAACAGCTGGTGAGTTTGAACAACCAACCTTGTGGTTCAAACTGACTCGTGCTCTAGTGCTTAACCTACAGTGCCACACCTAGGACCCCACAGCATCATAGTACTGTGTAAGTTTCTCCTAACAGATGGGTGGTGGTTGTACTGCAATTTCTTGGCCAGGAATCAAATCCGAGCATCCCTCTTTGAAGTTGAGAATTCTGTGACTGAACCACCAACAACCCCTTCCTGCTATTTGTTGTTGCTAACTGCCTTTGAGTAGGTTCTGACTCGCAGTAACCCTAGGGTTTCCAAGTAGTAAATGCTGGGTTTGAACTTCTGACCTTGTGGTTAGCAGTCCAGTGCGTATCCTGTAGCAGAAGGACCTAATTCTCTTCAAAGGATGCTTGGTTGGGTAGTGGTTAAGCATTTGTCTGCTAACCGAAAAATTGGCAGCACAAACTCCCAGCCACTCCATGGGACCAAAGCCTTGGCGATCTGCTTAACTGAGATTACAGCCTGGTGTCTTACTCAGTGGCTCTGCTCCCTTCTTCAGTGTCACAGTGAGCCACAGTTGACTCCATTGTACACAGCAACAATTCTTTAGGGGCATTGACTCTGAAAAGTATAAAATAGCCTCAAACTAGTCAGCCCTTATTGACTATCTGCTATAGTACAGTATTTGCACCAGGCATTTTGTAGATATTTTCTTATGTAATCTTTATAAGAACTCCTTAAAGTAGGTACTGTTATCATTGGTTATGGTTGAAAAAATGATGCCTTCAAAAGATTAAGTACTTGGGCAAAAATGACATAACTTACTAAGGATAGAGCTAGTCTTAATATCTTATTTTAAAATCTATAATAATGCTGTTGTTATAAAGTACCATCAAGTCGGTTCAGACTCATAGCCACCCTGTACAGGGTTTCTTAGACACGGCTGGTGGGTTCAAACTGCTGTGGTTCGTAATCCAGTGCTGACCCTGTAGCACCACACCAAGAGTACCCAGAAGTTTATATGCCGAAGGATAATATTCATGGGATTGCATGTTAGCCAACAGCTCAAGAGTCCAAAAATAGGATTTTAGGTTGTCTTTGTCTTTTGTACTCTTGTGTGCTTCTTCATCCTTATAGTCCAGTAGCTTGACCACAGTTTAAAATCATTATTGCAATGCTGCAAAAGTCTCCTCAATAGCCACTCCGAGTAGCCCACTAGATAAAGCTTCCTGATTCAAAAGCATAGGCAAATACTTACAATGTCAAGCCCCGAGTCCTCCTTCAAGTTTTGTGATCTTTATGAAATTGGGATTCAAGAAGAGAATTCAGTTGTGTGGCGAGGTCTGAGCTAGCTCCATTTTACATTCTATTACCCTGTGGTAGTTGTGAAGTACCATGAGTTGGGTCCGACTCATAAGTTTTTTATAATAAGAGGAATTTGCATTCTACGTAAGAATTAGAAAAATATAAAACCTTCATAGATTTTTTTGGACTGTGATTTCTTATCATGATACCTTCAAATATTTTATCATAGTTTGACTGTATTGAAGTTAAAAAAAATACTTATAAAGCTTAAAACTCTGAGTACTCATCTGGTTTTTACATCTAAGGGAAGGAATTTTTCTGTACTTCAACTTTAGTGAAATATCATGAAATTTATATGACAAGTAAATAATTATAAATTTGGCTATAAAGTTTATGATGTTTCAAACATGATGTTTTGAAACATAAAAATAACATATGGAATAGTTCTAACATCTATTACATATGTTGCTCCAATGTCATGACATCTAATTAACTGAGACTTTCAATCGCAAACTCACTGTTGACTCTGCTATGCTCCTGGGGTTGCCTTTGCCTGTAGTACAAACAGTCTCAATTTATGGCATATTTCAGTTATGATGAGGTGAATTGTGCTTATGATTGTCTATTTTTGTTGGTTTTTCTTGGTTTTTGTTTGTTTCTTTAGGGTATATCTTATCCTTAGTAATGTACACTATATACAATGTTGCAACATGTAATTGTCTGATGCTAATCTTAGATGCTCACCTACAATGTTTACATGTAATGTTTCCAACCTCCAAAGACAGAGATCAGAATTATAAAGATACAGGTAATGAAAGGCAGTAATAATGAAAACTGTCTAAAACAAAGGAAAAGAAAAGTGAAAAGGTATTCAACTTAAAGCACTACCTGTATCCCAGGAAAATCTTTCATCGTGCCATTGGGCCCCTGATTTTTCTTTTTCTTTCTTTCTTTTTTTCTAAGACACTGCTTGTTTATTAAATAACAAAATTCTGTAAATCTAAACCAAATACTTTTCTAGAAACTCATGAGGCAGGATGTATATTAAGATTGTTGTTGTTGTTGTTGTTGTTAAGTACCGTCGAGTCGGTTCCGACCCATAGCGACCCTGTACAGGGTTTCCGAGGGTGTAAATCT
>NW_006408563.1:4784846-4806644 GCF_000296735.1 Chrysochloris asiatica | reverse complement strand
CTACATTAACATCTTTATTGTTGTTAAGTGCTGGTTCTCACTCATAATAACCCTGTGTAGAGTTTTGAGGTTATGCATCTTTGAAGGAGCAGAAAGCTTCACATTTTTCCCTTAAATCTTATTTGCATTGAATTAGGAATAAGTAATGCATTGATTTTTTTTTTGTTTTTTTTTTTTTAAGATTTCAATTAAAGTAATATGGCAGTTCCAGTTTTAATCGGATTCTTTTGATGTCTTGGGTCAGGCAATGACTTTTTCCCTTTTGCTGTGTTTGAAATTCTATGCCTTCTTAGCTGAATGAAGGGGCTTCCCTGTCAAGTGTTTCTTATGCCTTAGGTTCCTTGCGTTTCCCTTTGCCTTTCATATTGAATATTACTTTGTTTCTTTAACATGGCCATATATGGATCTCTTGTCTCTACCAAAGTGCACAGTGGTTAAGTGTGAGCTGAAACATCTGCAGTACAAACCCAGCAGCACTTTGTGGTAGAAAGATGTGGCAGTATACTTCTGCAAAGATTGAGACCTTGGGAACCCACTGGGGCAGTTTAACTGTGCCATATATAGGGTTACTATGAGTCTAAATCGATTGGATGAAAATGGGTTTTCTGTTTAAAGGTTTTTGTCTCTACTAACCATACATCTTAAACTGCATTTAAAGCACTTCATTTCTATCCAAACAAATCTGATATAGTTTAAACAAACATAAAGTGTCCCCTATCTAAAGTTACCATATTACACAGATTAGGTTTGCTTTGTTTGTTTTTTTTAATTTAATTTTGCATTCAGACATGTAATAGATTAAAGATTTAACTACCTGAATATTGTGTGTAAGTGTATTTTTCAGGTCTGTCATATAGACCATTTTACTTAGATAAATTGTTTTCCAGGATAAATTAGCACAAGACTCAAAACTGTTCTAAATATAGGCATCATTCTTTTCCAAACAGAGACTAGTTTTCATCAACTGAAGGAGATGAATTTTTAATGAAGTAAAATTGATTTTAAAAGAAATATAGGACTTTATGACATTTTTAAGAAGATAAACAACTCATTTATATGTCAGCTGTAGAAATTTCTGATTGATAAATAGTCAGATTTTTTGAATAGATAACTTCACATATACACAATGGTAGATAGCAAGCTCTGAAGACTATTTGCAGCATCACTAAGTATTCTCTGCTTGCTTACCTACAAAATCTTATGGATCCAGTGAAAATAACTGTGCCCAGTGCAATAAAAACTGGCTATATTAATTCTTGTTTTATAAATATTTAGTTTTAAAGTGAAAAAAATAATGTATGTTAACTATTGATTAGACCAACTTTTCTTCCATGGAATAAAGTGAAATTCTCAGCCTACATTGAAGTTAGATATAGGATATTTAATTTTCTAGAGGCCAAGTTTCTTTTTCCTATAAGTTTTCTTCATAATTTTGTTGGAAATTGTATTAAGAGGTTTATATTGTTGTTGCTTTGCTGTGTGTTTTTTTGTTTTTTAGCGTTTGTACGTAAACACAAAAGGATGCCAAGTTGGTTCTGAAAAAGCAGTTGAAAGTATGGGGGGATTAAAAACTGGTTAGTAAATTACTTCTGACTGTTTTTCCATTTAAACCTTTTTTTTTTTTAAATCGTGGTTGTATGCACACGCACACATTTTCCATTTTAAACAATTTCACTGACATTAATGAGTCACGTGTTGTGCGATCCTCACCACATCCTGGAGTTGTTTGTTAGTTTGTTTTTGCCTTTGAATCAATGGAGGGGCATACCATATACTCAGACATTAATACTGAATGTTATACCAGTATATTCAACAGCACTTAACAACAACACTACATCTGGGAATGTTGACTGACCTACAGTCTGAATTTGTCATGTATGTGTGGTGATTAGGTGTGTTTGGAGAAGACGGACACTCTGAAGCCATCAGTTATCTGTTTTCACTGTGATAACACTGGTTTATTACTTATTTCTGTGACCTTCCTGACCCTTAGAATAATTTGCTTTTAATAGTTATAAAATATGATCCAGGAAGAGCTAATGCAGTGTATTGCTGTTCTAGTTGTTGTTGTTATGTGCCTTGGAGTTGGTTCCGATTCATAGTGACCCTGTACAGGGTTTCTGAGGCTGAAAATCTTTATGGGAGCAGAAAGCTTCATCTTTCTTCCGTGGAACAGCTGGTAGTTTCGAACTGCTGACCCTGAGGTTTGCAGTCCGATTCATAACCACTATGCTACCAGAGCTCCTTGCCGTTCTAGTTAAGCTTCCCTTTTTTCCTTCTTTCATATGAGGCATGGATTTGAAGGTCATCTGCACCGTTATCTACTTAGACAGAAATGTTTAAATGGAGACTTACTACCACCAAGCTCATTTTATAAACAAACTGAGTTTTGGTTAATGGGATGTGGGGTGTGTACTCTATAGTATCTAGCTGAGGAGAATTGAGGTGAGCAAATCTGTTCTGGGCAGATGGTGATTGTGGAGTGGTTGTTAGAATGTTCTTCAGACAATTGTCAACATCAGCTCCACCTGGGAACATGTTAGAAAAGCAAATACAAGTCTTATCTAAGGCCTACTGAGTCAGAAATTCTGGAAGTGAGATCTGCAATCTATATTTTAACAAGTGGCCTTGTAGTGGGTACTGATGCATACTAGGGTTGGGCAGGGGTCCTGGTGTGGTGTGTAGATAAATACTGGACTGGTCACTACAAGGTCAGCAGTTCAAACACCATTCGCTACTAGGAAATGCTAGAGAGGGTCTGCATGAGTAGTAACTGACTCAACAGCACTTTACAAGTTGGATAACCTCTTGTCTATTCAATTTTATTACTATAGGTTAAATGAAGGGCTTTTACTTGGATTGAAGAAACCCAAGTTCTGCTGGTAACTTTTCCTTTTGTCAGCTGTGTGACCATGAACCTTCAGGATTACAGGACATTGATTGTAAAATGAGGGACTTGTTTTCTGTGATTTTCTTCCTAGTGGTCCAAGGTTTTAAAAATTTAAAAATCTTTCAATTGTATTTATTCCTTCAAAATGACAATTTTGGCTTGTTTTCTTCTTCTCTTCTATTGTAATTAAATTGAAAAAATTAAAAATCCCCCCCAAAGCAGGATTTAAAGTTGCCTTGTTTAAAGGGCTGTGGGAAATCGAAGTGGAGAGCTTGTCAGATGCCCTCAGGCTATGAACTGATAATGCAAGAAATAGCCTTGAATCTTTGTAGCACCTGTAGGCTTTGCCTTAGAAGACTTGACAAGGACAGTTGAAATATTTAGTGGTCCTTGATGTGCTGGAGTATGAAACCAAGTGTAATTTAAGCAGTTCAGAGCCTGTTGAACTTGTTTAGCTAGTGCAATTGGAATAGCCAACAAATGGTTGTCAAGGAAGCTGTTAATATTAATGGTTTCCTGTACTATTTAGTATGTTTTGAAAACAAACTAATTATAAAATTATAGTCTCAACTCTAGTGTGTTTATGGGTTCTTCCTTGCTAACTTGATATAAAAAAATACATGTATTGTCTTTTAAATTTTAAAGCAATTCAATATATTTTATTTTATATAATCTTCAGAAAAACTTATCAGATAATTGTTTATTGTAAAAACAAAACAAACTGAAAATCTTATGTTTAACCTGATGAATGAGTGACAGCTCATAGAAAATATTTTTTATGAATCTCATTGATATTTTAAAATAAATTTAAAATAGTTTTTATATATAATGCTCTGAGTATAAAGCTGTGTGAACCCTTCATTGAAAATTCGAATGTTGTTGTTGTTATGTGCCGTGGAGTCAGTTCCTACTCATAGCGACCCTGTACAGGGTTTCCAAGTGTGTAAATCTTTACAGGAGCAGAAAGCCTCATCTTTCTCCCTTGGAACAGCTGGTAGTTTCGAACTGCTGAACCTGAGGTTCGCAACCCAGTTCGTAACAGCTGCGCTACCAGAGCTCCTTCGAATGTTGTAGAGGTACATAATACAAATAAATGAAAATTTCTTCGGTTGAAATTTACATCCCCTGTTCTTGCCCATTCTCCAAGCTAAATGTCATTAACAATTAAAAATTTTTACACATGTGCCTTCATAATTCTTTCCAACTTGCATTATTTAAAATGTTAAAAGCAATTCACTACACTCTTAATGCCTATTGTAACTACATTTTGTTTTCTGTTATATGCATAGTCAAAGTTTCAATTTCTTTGACAAATCTAATGGAGTATGGCTAATATATCAGTGAAATGTTGAGTTTATATTCATACTCATAAGAATAAAATGCAGATATAAGTGTCATTTAACAAAAAGCCAAGAGGGACTAAAACTTTTTTTTTTTTTTTAATGTTTTTATTGTGGATTGAGTGAAAGTTTACAGAGCACATCATCAGTTTCACATTCAACCATTCATATGACTTGTTTCATTACATTGATTATAATCCCCTCCATACATCATCAGTTAACAGTGTTTCTCTCTATCCTCGGGACTAAAACTTTTGAGGAAATAACTAGTAAACTAATTTGCCTCTAAAGCTTATGTGAAGTAGCTTTTCCCTTTAAAAATGGGATATGTTATGTGTTTTGATTATACGAGAAGGCTTCATTATCTCTTAACTGCATTTTTGATGAACTTTTTGAAACCCCCTTGTATTTTGAGGTCTAATTAGAAATTGATTGATGTCAGGGCTTCAAACCAATTCATTCCAGTTTGACCCCGTGGTGAAGATTTGCCATTCTACCAGTAAAGTGAATTTGAACCTATATTTTAATAAAATCCCATTTTAATGGATGACAGAAGAATCACTTGGGCATTTTATTAAAATGTTGTTGTAGATTATGATTCAGTATTGTGGGGATGAAATGCAAATTCTCTGAAGGTGGTCAAAGAAGAATGAACTGGTTTGAAAACTTGATCAAAGGAAATAGTTTTGTAGAATCAGTTTAGAAATTAACTAATATTCCTATAGGAAGACCTGGACTAGGCATTTCTCTCTCATTGTGTGTTAAGTAGTGTGTCACATCTGAGCTAATGTGGCATGGTTCTTTGGGAGTATACCAACTGAAATCCTTGAAATAACCAATATTCATTAAGTTCATCAAAGCGGGTTGTTTTTTGTTGTTGTTGTTGTTGTTTGTTTGTTTGTTTTTAATCTGCTATGCATTAGACAGGTAAGATTTTTATTTTTCTGTTCCCTTAAGGAACAAATCTACTTCTCAGTCTTCCACTCCTGGCACTTTTCTAGAAGCTGCTTACAAATCCACTGTCCACCCATGACCCTCACAATGTCCACTGCATTAACCGCTGGTAGGCAATTCTTTCCATTGGGGTTCTCTGGAACTGTTTTGCCATGGACCAAGATATGTTCAGAAAAAAATTTCAGTCTCTTGTGCAGTCTTGGCAAACAACAACCCTAGCTCTGCTTTTCCTCACAAATAACTTGCAGATTGTCATGTTTCTGTTGGGTGAAGGAGAAATGTCCAATCAGAACAGAATTGAAATGATATAAATTAGCCTCATTGTTTAGCAAATCGCTAGTGTTAGGTAAGAATTGTAGATAAGAATAGGCTGGGCCCTCTCTATAGAGGATCAGAGCAGGCATATGTGCATGCATGAAGAAACCAGGCCTTTGTTAGCATCCTTTCTGAAATGCCTATTAAAGTAATTACAGTCATTTGTCGATGTTTCCCCTTCCTATTCAAAATGGGTTCCATTTTTCATCTTTTGTCTTGCAGTCCTCAGTTAGAGTGTGTATGTGTGTATGTGTCGGGTGCTGCTTGTATAGTCTCTCTGGATGAACTACACCCAGGCTGATAAGGTGTGGACAAACTCAGAGATCACTGTGCCAGCTTTGCTGTCAGGAAATCCTGGCCCTTTGAGAATAATAAAGATAATTTTATTGTACAATACTATGTCTTTGTGGTCAATTATAGTTTGCCATGGAACCATTTAAAATTGCTGTGTTTGTTAAAAGAGGTGCTTTTTCTGAATGTCTTTGAAAATACATCCATTCACAGCTCTGGATTTTATGATCATACTTTGTTACACTTCTTATTGTCACTGGTGCACGTGTATAAGAACAATGAATCCTTATGTATATGACTTGTGGAGGGAGCCTTTAGAAATCTATTGACCGCATAATATAGTATGTGCTCATTGTACAAGATTTACAATTTTGCTGTGATAGGAAGAAAATAAAACTTTTATACAGCTGTCTTGTTCTGCATTTTTATCAAAAGTAGCTTCAGTAGTTTCAAATCCCAAGGGTTCAGTGTAACAATGCTAATTTTACATGGGATTTGCCTTTATAAAACAAATTAGTGAAAGATGATTTTCCTCTTACCAAGTTCATATGCATATGTAATGTCATGTAGAGTGCCTTCCAGTCTGTTCCAACTCAGTGAGCCTATGTAGGCTTTCTGAGGAGCAGCTGGTAAATTTGAATCACTGACCTTGTGGTTCAAACTGACCTTGAGGTCCAGTACTCATATTACGGTGCCACACCAGGACTCCATATTGTGTATGGAGCTCTGGCAATTTCTAAATGCAAGCTGGCATAAGTATTGTTTACCATATTAGTCAGTGCTGTCAATATATAATTTAGGTTTTGACTTTCAACAAATGAGACGTTCATTTATGTAATGACATGTCAGAAGGGCATAAAGACATATTGTATGTTACCTACCTTCTTAAATAGAGTTAATCATGAACGAGTTGGCTGTTCTTATCTGTAGATCAAGCATTGTAACCACTGTAAATCAATTTATCAGTGAGTTTTTTAGTAGTAGCCAAGAAGGAAAGTCAGTGGTTAGAAGAAGTCTAATTCATTTACAAGCCCCTCTGCAATTGATCCAAAATGGTTAAGATTCTGGGTAATAATTAATTGTGTGGTGTTCAGGACTGTAGTCTTAATACAAATATATTGCATTGTATTTTTTGGGTTTGATTCCTTAGTAGTCGCTAATATTCTATATAAGGAAATGGGATACAGTTTATAGTTTGCATTTTCATTAAGGAACAGTTGACAAGTATATCTTTAAGAAAGCAGTGACTTGCGTAAATAATAGAAAAATTAAATGTAAATTACAGAAAACTTCAATGTCTCCATAAAAGTATAGCAATATTGAGGTTCGTAAAAGAAGTGAGTGGTAAATTTACAACTTGTTGTTGTTGTTAAGTGCTGTCGAGTCGGTTCCGACCCATAGCGACCCTGTACAGGGTTTCCGAGGGTGTAAATCTCTACGGGAGTAGAAAGCCTGATCTTTACAACTATTCACACAGAAATGCAACAAATGGAAACTGGGCTGTATTTGTATGATTTACCTAAAGCAACACGTGTTATAGCGATCTCGCAGGTTTTTTAGAAATAAATGGGCATGGGCTAAGTAGAATAGCTGTTTGGAAGAAATGCATCTTCAAATTTAATCTGTTTAAAATCAACTCTCGACATCTTCCCAATCATCTGCACCTCCTCAGATGCCTGAAGAAAGGAGATTTTATTATGATGATTTTAAATGTATATTTTATATCAATGTTAAGGTAATTTTCTACTACGTGTGGGAGAACGTAGGATAATTGATATAGGTAGATTTATCAGTGATATATTAAAAATACTCAAATTGTTCATTTAAAAAATTCCTCTTGGTTGAACCCTTGGAATATATCTAGAAGCTATTTCCTATAACCTGCACTATTCCTTGAGGTGGTGGTGTGACTCACCATCATCTCTTTCCAGAACGACTGCCATAGCCTCCTAACCTCTCCCGGCCCCTCCTTTCACCATGAACTATTCTTCCCCCATTGGCCCACACTGTCACATCACAACTTTAGTAACCAGACCCACTGTTGGTGAGTCAATTCCCACTCGTAGTGACCCTGCATTGGGTCACTGATGCTCTAAATATTTATAGAAGAAGGTAGACTCATCTCTTTCCTGCAGAGTGCCAGGTGGATTTGAACTACCAATCTTATGGTTAGCAGTCCAGTGCTCATCCTACAGAACCAGCAGGGCTCCTGATTCTTTCAAAAATAGAAATCAGATTATGCCTCATCTGGCTCAAAACCATTGAATGGTTTTCCATCTCAGAGTAAAAACCAAAGTGCTTATCACTGCCTGGCGCCACGACCTCATTTCCACCCAGTATTGGATTACCCAGTAAGCAAAGTAAGCATGGGTTTACTTGTGCCTATAATAAACAGTTTCACTTTTTTTTTCCTTTACTAAATCAAAGATTTTGCTTCTAGGTATGGGTTGCATCTCCTGCAGAATCAAAGCCTCTCTTCAAATTTACAATCTCTGACAGGGACAGAGTAGCTAGTAAGCAAGGTAAGCACAAGGTTACTTGTGCTTACTTTACTCATCATTTGTAAACATTTTCCATGGACTTCATGTGAAACTGTTCACTGCAGATTAGTAAGTGAGCACAAGGAAGCCCATGATAGTGCTTGTAAACCCTCCCATCTGTACCTTTGTCATCTCTCACCAGGCTCCAGACTTACAGGCCTGGGTGCTGTGTTTTCAACTTGTGCGTCCTCAGCCTGGCAGGCTCTTCCTTCAATTACCCAAGGACCTTGGTTTCACTCAGGCTTCTGTGTGATGTCAAGTCCTCAGAGAGGCTTCCCTCGTCACTGTGTCTCAGATAGCCCTTCTGTCCCTCGTTCGCCATTATCCGGCTTTAGTTTTCCTCATTGTACGGATTACTAGCTGATATTAATATATTTGTCTTCTTCCCTCTATTAGAATTAAAGGCCTGTGAATTGGGACTTCTTCTTTTTCCCTCTGAATTCTCAGTGCTTATTTGTGGCACATAATAATCAATATAATAATAGTTCAAAGAACAAAGTTCAGTAACTTAGAATTTGATTAGAAAACAATGTTTGCTCAAAGAACTGAGCTTGAGCATGTATGTTGTTGTTTTTGTTACGTGCTGTCAAGTTGGTTCCTACTCACAGTGATCCTGTAAAGGGGTTGCTGAGGAGTGACTGGTGAGCTTGAACTGCCAACCTTGCGGTTCAAACCAACCTTGCAGTCCAGTGCGTTAACCTGCAGTGCCACACCAGGACTTGGTATAGAAATCACATTTTCAATAGATGAGCAAGAGTCAGTTTGGAATATAACTGGGCATGGTTTGGCTTTAGCAAATGTTGGTTACTTTAAAACCTTTTTAGATCCTTCAGGAGCTCCAACCCCTTTCCCTAGCTAACCCTTTTCCCTAGTATTTTTTGTTTGTTTGGTTTTAGTTTTTATTGTGAATTGAGTAAAAGTTTACAGGGTAGATCATTAGTTTTACATTCAACAAATCCTATACTTTGTTTCATTACAATGATTATAATCCCCTCCATGTACCATCAATTAACAGTATTTCCCTCTATTCATTTTAGCTCTTTTTTTTTTTTTAACACTTAGACATATATAATCATTTACACCACCAAAGGGCACATTCTATAAGTCTTCCTCCTGGCTGCCAGCTCTCAGACCCTCTCTTCCATGAATCTCAAGTCCTTAGCTGCTACTTCTCTCCATGTCCCCATCTCTGCCTCCATCTCTGGTGTCGCTGTTTCTCTGGATAAGGTCTCGCATTCTGCTTGTGCTCTTCTCCCTTTCCAGATGTATTTGTAAGAAACGTTTAGAGATAAGATATAATAGTTTTTTTAATTGGTATTTTAATATTCACTCAAGACCAGAAATGATTGAATCCTGCCCATTATGCCACCGTGTGTTTAAGAACCTAAGAAGCAGTCAGTTTCCCTTTGAATAACAGCACTGAAGAAGGTTTACTGTGTCCTGAATCCTATGTCCTGGAAGGACATTAACAGTGTTTCAGTGATATTAACTGAATTGTTCCAATTGTTCAGATTGTTTTTGGCAAACCTTTGTCAACAGTTTCATTTAAATATAAATAAATAAACTCAAAAAAAAGAAGAAATCAAACCATGTAGTGCAGTAGGCAAAGCAACAGCAAAAGACCTCTTTAAAGTGTTAAAGAGCAAAGATACCACTGTGAGAACTAAAGTGTGTCTGACCCATATGCGTGAGTCAGTTGCCTCATGTGCCTGTGAAAGCCAGGTAGTGAACAGAGGGAGACTGTTTCCCTAGTATTTTTCTCTCTCACTTGTGTTTAAACCTTGCATACCCTTTTTGGGGGGAGCTCTGGTAATGTAGTGGTTACAAATTGGGCTGCTAATCTCACGGTTACCAGTTGTTCTGCGGGAGAAAGATGAGGCTTTCTGCTCCCATAAAGATTTACAACCTCAGAAACCCTGTACAGGGTCGCTATGAGTCGGAACTGACTCCACAGCACATAACAACAACAATAAACCCTGGTTTTGATTGCTCATCTCTTTTTAGAAAAGTGCTCTTTAATTTATAACCTGAAAAACAGCAGGACTGCCTTCACATAAGCCCCACAATGATGCATGTTTCCAAATTCCACTGACAGTGAGAATTTTCCTGGTGCATCTTTTATCTTCTGTGTCTACTTCAGCATTACCCTTGTGTTATTTACACTTGGAAGTCAGAGAGGAAAAGTGTTCCTAATCCTTCCAAAGAGAAATCATGACATTATTTTACTCCTTCAGGATCAGGAACTCTTTCAGGCTACAATAATATTTTAGAAAGATATACTCTACTGAATGTTCTCTAGAGATCTCAAAAGGCTAATGTATATCCCTAAAATGATAATTTCCATCCTTATTGCCAACAGATTTGCCTACTACTTTAATTTCTGGATTCCAGAAATTTTGATATCCCCAAATCTGCTAAATTGTATTTACTTCAGAAATATTTTTGGATACTTTAAAACTCAAGTGATCAAAGTAATTTAGTTGGTAATTAAAATTAAATTAATGAAAAAGCCTCATATATGAGCCATCTGGAGTCCTGGTATAAAACTGTGGGCGAGTGCGCTGGACTGCAAAGTCAGCAAACCACAAGATCGGTGGTTCAAGCTCACCAGCCCCTCCTCAGGAACCCTATATGCAAGGTTGCTATGGGTCAGAACTGATTTGGCGGCACTTAACAACAACAACAACAACAACAGAGCCATCAGGAGCACAGTGATCCTGTAGAGAGCATGGTGGCTCTGAAGGATAAGCACTTAACTGAACCACGAGGTCTGCGGCTTGAGCCCACCAGTCACTCCCCAGGAGAAAGATGAGACTTTCTGCTCCTGCATAGAATTACAACCTGAGAAACCCCAAACATGAGTCTGATCCAATTGGATGCCACTTAGCAACAACAACTAGGAGTCATCAGAAAATGAGCCAAGCTACCGAAATGTTTTCTTTTGTTGTTTTTTACTTTGGGCTATCAGAAGTTTAAAGACTAGCCTTTGACAGTTCTACAAAATATCCATCTTTTTCAATGAAGTATGTTATATTAAACATAGATCAGATCCTGAGTGAGGTTAGTAGTAGTGATGGTAATTGAATATTTATATGGCTTCAGCTGCCTTAGGACTTCACATAATGTTATTTATTTTAACCTTAAAACAATTTTTGCACTGAACATTATCATCCTTGTTTTGAATTGAGGAAATGAACATTTGAGGTTAACTTGGCTTGGTTATGCCCATGGAAGTGGTTTCAATCCAGCTTTACCTGCTCTGAAGCCAACGATGTCAAGCCCAAAGAAAACTCAGTGACTTAAGTGAGGTTCATAATCAGGGCCCAGGTTTTCTCCATCACAATAGAATGATGTCCTCAGAGTCTATTAAAGTATGTAATCCTCTTTGTCCATCGTACATTTAAAGCTGCAGTTAGTGAGTAATTCTGCTGACTCGGCCGTCTCTTCTGGTTCTTTCCTTGGGCTTCAGTTTCTGGCAGTGTCCTCAATGTGTAGAGTCTGTTAGTTCCTGTCATCTTAGGGAGGAAACCAAATAAACAGCCTGGTTAAATCAGTAAAGCTAATTCATGCTCTTAATTTTTTTTCTGGCTTGCATGCATCTCCACTTCCTTTGGGAAAAGTTTTGTGACAGCGTGTTTCCCAGAAGTCTAAAGGCTGAAACAAGAAGGACCACTGCCAAATTTGACTCTTACAACAGAAATTTATTTTCCTTTCATTTGTTCGCAGAAACTCCCAACTTTCCATGGCTGTTCTAACTAGAAAAATCCACCAACAACCAAATACAAGATCTGATAATCTAACATCATCTTATCTGAACTTTTCTATAAGAAATATTATTAAGTGACACAGTCTCTTGAGAAATTTTTTTCAAAATGCTGAAATAACACTCCTCAGATAAGCAGTTAGAGTAGATGATATCATCTAGCTTTGAAACTCACATGAGTAAGCTAAAACGGGAGCTGTAAAGCTTGAGTCTTTCCAAGAGTGGCTTGATGGGCTGAGAAGCATTAATTGAGTCAGATCTTCAATATGAAGGTGATTTACTGAAAATAGATTCTAGTTGAACTTGTTGGCCTCCAAGGTGAGCTAATATTATAGGTTCCTCTTTAGGGTTACCTATTGAGCAAGAATAGATTATCAGTGATGGAATATTTTTACCATTTTGTGGTAATCTGGATGCCAGTTGTGATATTTTATTATGCTAGTTAGTTCTTAAGTAGGCAAGTAGCCATTTCTCAAAAGCAGAATTGTATGCAATATTTATGACTCCCTTTCCAAGCATAGTCCTTTTTTTTCCCCCTAGCAGAACATAATTGTGAAGCTTTGCCTTTTGTACAATAAAATTTGCCTTCCATTTTCACTGGGGGTTAGGGAAGAGAGATATTTGCTAACCAGACCTGGGGCCCTACTAGCCAAACCACCTTGCCACTGTGTTAGGAGAGCAGCCTCTTACTAGGAATCCAAGTTGAAGTAAAGGTGCCAGGTAGCAGGTCTGATACATTTGAGGACTGCAGTTAAGTAAAGTGAGGCCTCTTCTCTCACCTGCCTCTGACCAGGGACATGACAAGATCTCTTCTTCTACAGAGCAAATTTATGTTAATATTTAATGATGCCTGTGCTGTGGCCCAGAGATCACAAGAGGAATGACATTATGGAGACAGGCCAAGTAAGAGTTATATGGAAGAGAGAAGATAATAGATGGTCCATGAAAACCAGAAGGAAGCCAAAGGTTTATGTCTGATCCTTGTATAACGTATCATTGCCTCAGCTTTGGCAAGTGGAGATGATAAATAAACCTTATCATATGTTCATTCATTTTAAATTGGTGAAGACTTAGGAGAGTCAAAGTCTAGAAAGACAGCTGTAAACAAGTTGCAAGGAATTATATCAGTTTATCTTGCAAGAATCAAATAACTTAGATAGTTGGAAAACATATGAAACAAGAATGGACAACTCACTGTGTCCTTCTTTTGAGCTAGAACTCATCTAAATATTTCAAAGTAATATTTAGACCTCCTTTCTAGGCATGTTAAACCGCTGCTCTTTTGAATGCACTAATATGGTGTATGTGTATGTGTATATGAAGAGATATGAGGAAGATCCAACCCCACTGTCATTGAGCCAATTCTGGCTCCCAGCAGCTCTTTAGGACAGAATAGAACTGCCCCATAGGATTTTCAGGTGTGGTCTTTAAGGAAGCAGACTACTGCATCTTTCTCCTATGGAACAATTAGTGGGTTTGAACTGTTGACCTTTTGGTTAGGCACTGAGTAAGTTAACCACTGCATCACCAGGGATCCTTGTGAGGAGTGTGTTGTTGTTAAGCACCTTTGAGTCGGTTCTAAATCATAATGACCCTGTATAGAGTTTCTAAGGAGCAACTGGTGGGTTAGCAGTCCAGTGCTTATCCTAAAGTGCTACACCAGAAATATAAGGAAGTAAAAGTAAGGAGTCCTGGTGTGGCACTGTAGGATAAGTATTGGACTGCTAACCACAAGGTCAGCCTTTCAGATCCGCTGGTTGCTCCTCAGAAACCTTGTGTAGGGTTGCTATGAACTCACTCAACGGCACTTAACGACATGAAGATTTACATTATTTTATTTTAATAATAGTGTAACAATATAGGTATTAAAAGCTTTGCCAATTTAACATTTTTTTTTCAGGTGTACAAGTCAGTTAAACCAGTTACATCAGTCATGTTACACAACCATCACTAATATCCCTAGACAGCATAGCCATTCTCATAAACCGAAGTGTGTTGTTGTCTTTGAGCATATTGGTGTCTTCCTGCCCCTGGTGACTTGATCCATGTCTTATTCTATACCCTTGAGGTTGCCATTCTATTTCTACCCATGCTAATTTTTGTGATTTTATTAAATACAGAGTTTACAAAAACATTTTTTGCTAAGTTATTTATATCATGGGTAGACAATGGAGAGGCAGTGGACATTTTGAAGTAGTTAAATGACATGATCAAGTCTGTGTTTTAGAAGGAACAACACTGACTGAAATGGAGAGATTCTATCCGAACTAAGAGCAATTGTAGAGAGGGAGAACATTCAGTACAAGACCTAATAAGGATCCAGCCAAGGTAGTGCCAGTGGACATGGATAGAGGTGCTAATCTTGAGACATCATTTTGGGTAGAATAGCTATTTTTCAAGGTGATGAAACTTGGATGATGGTAGTAGAGTGCAGTTTTTAGTGAATATGAGATTTCTATAGTTCTTGAATAAATAGAAGACTGGAAAAGTCATAGCATCTTCTCTTTCTTCACTTACTTGCAACTCACTGCTAAGTTCTGTTAATTATAGTTCTAAAATGATATTGTTAATTCTTCTTACTTTGTTCACTTCCATCAGCCAAGCTCAACTCCTGTCTTCTCCCACATTCTTTTAATTGGTGATCTCGTATCTACTATTACTCCCTTTGTATTGGTTAAAAATAGGAACCAAACATCCCTCCTACAATACTTTCTACTCAGTCAGTTCAATAATTCATTGCAGTGGCCACAAAGAAGTCAAGACAACAAAATGACAGTTATGGGATTTTTTTAGGGAAATTAACAGGTTATAATATTCAGGATCAGAGATGCTCTGCAAGTAAGTCTCCTGCCCAAAGTCACTAAGCTTTACTTGCTTTGTGGGATGAAAAGCTGTTTCGTGCTCTGGCTCTTGGCTCTGCTGCTGCTGCCCTTCTGCTCTTCTGTCCCTGGGTCCAGGAAGTTCATGGTTCTAAGTTCCACTTCTGGCTTTTCTTCTTTGATTGTACTGAGAGCCCTAGAGTTTCAGGGTTTTTCTGTCACAGTTAACTCTACATACACAGTGAATCGCGTAATCCTATCAGTGTTTTCTCCCACCTTCTGTTACCCAGGCCTAGAGGGGCAGAAACATTGGTTGTGTGAGTTACAGACCATGACTAGAAGACATGTGAGATAATTCACCACACAACAGTATTCTCTCTCCTTAAGCCAGTCACAGGGGTCCTGTTACCATTTACTTCTAATTATTTTACCCTCCTACTTAGCCCTCTCTGACCATCTCTTATTGCTCTTAAAACTTAGACCAATTTAACATGGCCGACACACGGCTGTATATTTGGGGCTTGTCCACATTTTCGGTTTCATCTCTAATGTGTTTCATCTTTCAGTGTGTCAACTTCTTTTCAGACTTGCACTTTTTGTACACACATTGCATCTGCTTCAAATGAACCAGTCTGTCATTCACTGGGCCAACTCTTTCTTTCTTCTGTATATACATTGTTGTTGTTTTTTTTCCCTTAGGGATGCCTTTCTTGATACTTCCTGTTCCCTTCCTTCCATACTTCACCTTCTATGTATAATTATTTGTTTAGTGTTACATTCCATGAAAGCAGGGATTATTTCCACTGTAATTTAAATTTTAATTCCTAAGTCCCCAGTACAGTGTCTAACACATGTTACTGTTAGCTGTTGTGGAGTCAGCCTCTGGCTCACAGTGAACCGGTGCACAAAGGGAGAAAATGCTGCCCAGTCCTGTGCCACCCCATGAGTGGCTGTGGGTCAGACCATTGTGATGCACTGGGCTTTCGTTTGCTGATTATCAGAAGTAGAACACCAGGCCTTCCTAGCTCATCTTAGTATGGAAGCTCCCCAGAAAGCTGCCCACTATCACAGTGACATACAAGCCTTCATGATAAATGGCTAGTGGCTGTGCCTAAAGTGCATTCACCAGGAATCAAACCTATGTCTTCTAAATGATAAGGGCAAATTCTTCCACTGCTGTATCACCATTGCCCCCAGCTGGCACACAGAAGTTGTCTAATAGACATTTTCTAGGAAAATGAGTACAACCTGACCAGACCATATGGATTGTTTAAATGACCTGTTGGACTTTTTAATAAACTGTTTGCTGTTTGGCCCCTTGTCATTTCTTACATCTCTCTATTAAACGGAGGATATAATGTTTGCTGTTAAGTACCACTGATTTGGTTCCGACATTGATAACATGTCTGTCTGATGTATGAGAGACAAACTTTCGCCATCCTGGCTTCTAAGGAATATTTGGTCTGTATTTCTTTCAACGTGGATTTATTTGTTGTTTGGGCAGTCCATGGTACTTTTAATATAATCTTCTCCAACATCATAACTCACATTCATCAATTCTTCCACAGTCTTGCTTATTCACTGTCCAAATTTCACATGCATATGAGTCTATTTGAAATATTTTTTTTAAATTTAGATATTAACAATTGACAATGCAAGCCTAAAATACAGATTACCTTTCAGCTTGCTCTTTTAAGTAAATAAAAACTGTATAGTACACTGAATGGTAGAAGAAAATGGTGAATTCTGTATGTAAGGAAGCATTGAAGGAATTAAGATGAGATCTTTGTGGAAGGCTTCCTTGTGATTGCGTGGCTGTATTTGGCAAGCAGAAAATTCCTAATTTCCTCTGCTGTGAGACTCCCAAGGAGACATTTATATTAGTAATACTGAATTTGCAAACCTGCATTTTAAAATTTAGCTCTATTTGTATTCCATGTCTCTCTGGGAGGTGTTCAGTACATTGTGAGATTCTGTGCTTTACCTCCTGCTACGGATTTGAGTCCTGAGCCTAATTAATCATTAAATGTTGTCAGTCTATCATGATGTGGTTAATTATCAGAGAGAGTGTATGTGTTTCAGACAGTCATGACCCTTTCCTGGGTAACTATAGAAACCTTAGCAGTACTAGTTATTATCTAAAATTGTAGAATTTGGTTTTTAAAGCATTGTAGCCTTTGATAGTTATGGACAAATAATTGGTTATCATCTAGGGGGGGAAAAGCTTGCATTAAGCAAAGATTTTTGAGTAGTTTATATATAATAGAAATGTGTTTTAAATCATGTATCAATAATAGAAATATGTCTCATATAATACATCTGACTATAAAATACTTGTCTTACCAATTTTGTCTGTTTGCTGCAAAGCAAAGAACATAGTCTATATCAAGAATGCTTGGAACCATACAAATCTAGGGTAATTTCAAAGATTGTCATTTGGTACAGTAATTTTATAGTACATTATAGTTGCTTTTAAGTGCCATTGAGTCAGTTCTGACACATACAGATCCTGTATAGGGTTTCTGAGGAGTGGCTGGTGAGTTTGAACTGTCAGCCTTGTAGTTAGCAGTCCAGAGCTTATCTTAGAGCAGCACCATGCTAGTACTCCTTACCGTACATAGGAACTGCATATCTGGTGGAAAGCAGTTAAATTTGGACACTAACATGTATCTGTATACGTACACAGTAGTAACAATGTAAAATGCTGTTGGTGGATTCCTGAAGCTATAACTCTTTGTTTTCTTATTCTGAGATATTCTATCTGTGTCAGGGAAAAAAAAAAAAAAGAGAAGATATTTCATTGCATTTTCTAATATGCAGCTCGGCAAGAATTACAGTCAGCATGGGGAAGACCATTAATAAGAGAAGTGGAAATCTGCCAAAAATTGTACTGTCCCTCACATGTCACATTGTTCATGTGGGAATATTCTCGACTTTGGTTGGTAGGGTGGATTTTAGTGGTGTATAGGCACTTAACAACAACGACAACAACAATGATTGTAAATTGTTTCATGGCATAGCGTGTTAACAGCTTATTTATAGATCATGACACAGGGTTCTTTTTTATTTTTGTTATATTTGCTTTCAAGGAGAATGTAGTGACCAAACCGCTAAATCTGCATTTGGAAGCCAGGTTTAGTAGTTGGTAATCTACAAGAATAGATTTTATGTATAATTTTCAGACGTTAAAACAAGAGTATCTCAATATTCATTCATAAAAAACTTAAGTTCTAAATGATTTCTGATTTCCAAACTATTATTAAAATATATTATAATAAAAACACATATAAACATTTATACTTGAGATATGAATCATTTTGATTATTTTTTTATTTTTTGCTACAGAAGCTTAATTCTAGAAGTTAGTATATCTCCCCACTTCACTGTATCACAGAATAAAACTTGGTTCTGTTAAAATCGATATTTGTTTTTCAGATCAAAACATAAATTAAGGATTTTGGCAAAAAGGATTTAGCTGCCAACTTAGTTGATGAACAATAAAGACAACAATGGCTTCCCATTCTTGAACTCCTACTAGACAATGAAAGTATAATTGGTATTTGTGTGTGTGTGTGTGTGTGTGGCAGAAATGTAAATAGCTACAGATATTAATGACTTTTCAGTGGTTTAGAAAAAAACATTTTTGTAAATGTTTCTAACTTTATAGTAACATATGAATAGGTACGCATTGTGAATACATCTAACCTGAACCTACTATTTGCTATTTGTTTAGAATGTCTGCTGTGTGTTTCTGCTTTGGTGACTGAAAGTACATAATGGACTCTTCTTGTGTTGTTCCTGTGTCATTATGAATTGTGCCATTTAAAATCTCTTCCTACATGCTAAAAGCTTTTTTCAGCATTCATTATCAGATTCTGCTCTTAATATTTTTATTTGTTTTTTACTATACAAGTCTCCTGACTAATCATGCTTATAAAAGTTTGAATGATGACTAACAATGCAAACTAAATCTCTAATTTAAAATTAGTGTCTAAAACCAAGAAATTCATTAATTTTCTGAGCTAAGTACATGTTAGACTCCTCTACAGAGAGTGTAATGTCACTGGTTTCGTTATGCCAGAATGTTGATCAGCCTAATTATCTAAGAATCTTCTGGTTCTCTGGCATGCTACAGCTGTGACTTTCCCTTTGTCTCTGAAATAACTATCTTCCATGCTGCATATGCATGAGAGAATGTTTTATCATATTAGTAAATCACTTATGAGTTTTGTTCCTTGTTAAAATGATGCCATTTGCTCACTATATATTAAGACACTCCTGCTTGTGTATCTGCTTGAGTAAAGCCACACTAGTCATCCATTTGTAGAATATTTTAAGTCAACTATATGAAACGGTGATTGAGTGCAACTAAAACTATTTCTATGAATTTGGCAGAAAAATGTATATTTATACCTTTCCTTCCCCCATTAGGAAGTGCATTATTTATCCCTTATGATAATTCTTGTCGTTTCTTTTGCTAAGCATGGATTTTCTAAAGTATGGTTTTATTTTATTTTTATACTACTGTTGTTGTTGTTAAGTGCCATCTAGTTACCCACATATCATACATTCATCTGTGTGAATCATGACAAGCTATGGATAGCATTGCAAAAATGGGTTCTCTAGAACATTTCATTGTAAACATGAGGAACCTGTGTATAGACCAAGAATAGAACAAGGGGATACTGAATAGTTTAAAATCAGAAATGGTGTGTGCCAGTGTTGTATTCTTCAAAATTCTTATTCATTCTGTATGCTTAGCAAATAATCCAAGAAGCTGGATTATATGAAGAAGAATGTGGCATCAGGATTGGAGGAAGGCTCATTAACAACCTGTGATATGCAGATAATACAACCTTGCTTGCCGAAAGTGAAGAGCACTGAAAATACTTAACTGAGGAAGATTAAACACACACACACACACACACACACACACAACTGCAGTCTTCAGTATGGGTTGTACTTCAATGTAAAGAAAACAATAGTCCTTATAACTGGACCAATAGATAATATCATAATAAAAGAAGAAAAGATTGAAGTTGTCGAAAACTTCGTTGTGCTTGGATCCAAAATCAAACACTAAAGCAAGCAGCAGCCAAGAAATCAGATGTATTGCATTAGACAAATCTGCTGCATAAGACCTCTTTAAAGTGTTCAAGAACAAAGATCCCAATTTGAGGACTAAGGTGCACCTCACTCAAGCCATGGTATTTTCTATTGCATGTGAAATTTGGATGATGAATAAGAAAGACCTTAGAAGAATTAATGCATTTGAGTTATGGTGTTGGAGAAGAATATTGAAGGTACTGTGAACTGTCACAAGAACAAATAGGTCTGTGTTGGAAGACATACAGATGGAATGTTCATTAGAAGCAAGGATGCAGAGACTTCATCTCTAATACTTCAGATGTGTAATTAATTAATAAATACCAGTCCCTGGAGAAGGCCATCATGCTTGGTAAAGTGAAGGGTCAGTGACAAAAAGGAAGACCCCTAATGAGATGGGTTGGCACAGTGGCAACCGCAGTGGGTTCAGATATAACAATTGTGAGGATGGTACAAACTGGGCAGTGTTTCTTTCTTTGGAAGGTGGGGATGCTAGAAATATGTTTGAAATAGGGTTGCTATGAGTTGAAACTGACTCAACGGTGTGTAAGGAAAACAACAAAATGCTGGTTAGTTCAATTATTTATTTAATTTTGAATATTTCATTGTGGGTTAGGTGAAAGCTTACATAGCAAGTAAGTTTCCCAATCCTTAGTCGTCAGTTACCAATTGTTCTGTGTCATTGGCTGCAATCCCTGCATTAACAGTCTCCTTATTGTCTCCTGGCTTCCCCATTTCCATTCATCTGGTCTCCCTGACCCTCTCTGCTTTCCTTATTTCTTCCTGGCTTCCCCATTTCCATTCATCTAGTCTCCCTGCCCCTTTCTGTTTTCTCATCTTTGGATTTGGACAAACGTTGCCCTTTTGGTATCATGTACTTATTGTTCTAAGGAGAACAGCCTTCATTTTTGTTATGGTTTGTTTTATAAGCCTTTTCACCATATGGTAAAAACTGGCATCTGGGAGTTTCTTCAGTTTCAAGTTAGAAGGTTGTTTCCGGAACTTAGTCTAAGGGGTTCTTCCAGTCTCTTTCAGACCAGTAACTCTGGTTTCTTGCTTTATTATTATTATTATTATTTTTATTCAAATGTTATTCTACAGTTCTTACCAATCTAACCTTCCTTTTTGGTCTTGGCCAGAGTGGTCAGCAGTGATAGGCTGGTACTACCTCTTCCTTATGGTCTCAGTTTAGAAGTTCATGTCAGCCATTAGTCCTGTAGATGAACTGTTTCCTAGAGTCTTCATTTTTATTCATTCTTCTGTGTTCCAAGTGAGAAGATTCAAATAGTTGCCTTTTTGATGGCTATTCACAAGCTATTAAGACCCCAGATGTTACTTACCAGACTAGGGTGTTGTTGTTGTTGTTAGGTGCCAACGAGTTAGCACCAACTCATAGCGACCTTATGCACAGCAGAACGAAAAAATGTCCAATCCTGGGCCAATCCCACTACCGTTGCCATACCTGAGTCCATTGATGCTGCCAGATGGCCAATCCATCTCATTGGGGGTCTTCCTCTTTTTCTCTGACCCTCCATCTTACCAAGCATGATATCCTTCTCTAGTGACTGTTCCCTCCTAACAACATGTCCAAAGTAAGAGACGAAGTTTGGCCATCTTGGCCTCTAAGGAGCACTCTGGCTGTACTTCTTCCAAAACTGATCTATTGGTTCTTTTGGCAGTCCATGGCACTTTCAGTATTTTCCTCCAACACCATAATTCAAAGGCACCAATTCTTCTACAGTCTTCCTTACTCACTGTCCAGCTTTCACATGCATATGAG
>NW_006408563.1:4783031-4784386 GCF_000296735.1 Chrysochloris asiatica | reverse complement strand
CTTTCTTAATTTTAAAACATTCAGTGTTTCCATGCTCTGTTCGAACAACTGCTTCTTGGTCCAGGTACAGATTCCACATGAGTACAATTAAGTATTCTGGAATACTCATACTTCACAATGTTGTCCATAGCTTATCATGATCCACACAATCGAAAGCCTTTGTGTAGTCAATAAAACACAGTAAACATCTTTCTGATATTTTCTGCTTTCAGCCAAGATCTATTGGACATCAGCAATGATATCTCTCGTTCCACGGCCTCTTCTGAATCCAGCTTGAACATCTGGAAGTTCTCTATCAATGTATGATTGTAGCTGTTTCTGTATTACCTTTAGCAAAACTTTACTTGCTTCAGATATCAGAGAGATTGTCCAATGATTTCTGCATTCCGTGGGTCACCTCTCTTTGGAATGGGCACAAATATGAATCTCTTCCAATCAGTTAGCCAGATAGTTGTCTTCCAGATTTCTTGGCAGAGATGTGTGAGTGCCTCCTGTGCCGCCTCACTGTCTTGAAAGATTTCAATTTTTATTCCATCAATTCCTGGTGCCTTCTTCTTTGCCAGTTCCTTCAATGAACCTTGGACTTCCTCCCTAAATATCATTGGCTCTTGATCATATGGTACTTCTTGAAACGGTTGAATAGTAACCATTTCCTTTTGGTACAGTGACTCTGTGTATTCCTTCCATCTTCTCTTGATGCTTTCTGCATCATTCAATAATTTTCCCAGATAATCTTTCAATAACGAAAATTGAGGCTTGAATTTTTTCTTCAGTTCCCCAAGTTTGTGAAATGCTGAGCATGTTCTTCCTTTTTGGTTTTCTGATTCCACATCTTTGCACATTTTATTATATAATACTTGGCTTTATCTTCTTGAGCTGATCTTTGAAATTTTCTGTTCAGCTCTTGGACTTCCTTATTTCTTCCATTTGCTGTAGAGCAAGTTTCAGAGTCTCCTCTGACATCCATTTTGACCTTTTCCTTCTTTCTTGTCTTCTTAATGACTTTTTCCTTTCTTCATGTATGATGTTCTTGATGTCGTCCTACAACTCTTCTGGTCTTCGGTCTTTAGAGTTTAATGTATCAAATCTGTTCTGCAGATGATCTCTAAATTCAGGTGAGATATATTCCAGGTCATATTTTGGCTCTCGTGGACTTGTTTTCATTTTCTTCAGCATCAGTTTGAATTTGCATATCAGTAATAGATGGTCTATAACAGTCTGGCCTTGTTTTCACTGATGATATGGAGCTTTCCCATCTTCTCTTTCCACAGATGTAGTCAATTTGATTTCTATGTGTTCCATCTAGCGAGGTCCATGTATATAGTCTTCTGTTATGCTGTCTAAAGAAGGTATTT
>NW_006408563.1:4779201-4780160 GCF_000296735.1 Chrysochloris asiatica | reverse complement strand
ATATATATATATAATATGAGTGTTAGGCAGGGTTTGCAAATATGTACATAGAAATATCTGCTACCATACTTCTATAGGTGTATGCATGTATTCCCATAAAGACTCCCCCAGGTGTTTACCATGCATATTTATCGATGAATCTACTCACAAATTGTCAGTTGTTACTGTTATTGCAGAATTGCATAAGTTATAGCATTTACTATTATTGTCGTTGTGATTCAGTGCCATCAAGTAGTTTTAGCTCATAATGACTCTGTATAGGGTTTTTGAAGAGTGGCTGGTGGTTTTGAACCACTGTCCTTGCAGTTCAAACTGACCTTGTCACAGTTATCCTTTCTTCTTCTTTTTTTAATTTAATGCTTTTATTGTGAATTAAATGATCGTTGTTTCCAGAGCATATCCTCAGCCTTGCACTCAACCAATCATATTTTGTTTCATTGTATTGATTACAATCCCCTCCATTCACCATCAGTTAACATTATTTACCTCTATTCCCTCTTGTTTTTGTGTTTTTGTTTGGTTTGATGTACACAAAATATACAGAACATATATATGTTCATTTAAACAACCAAAGGGCACATTTTGCAAGCTAGCTGGCACACAGCCTTTCTCCTTCCATGGGTCTAGAGTTCTCAGTTGATTTGTCTCTCTATGCCATCACCTCTGCTTAGGTCTCTGGTGTCGCTGGTGAAAGTGAAGTTGGCCATTTCACTTTCAGCTCCAGGTCAGTGCCCATGGGCTCAGGAGTTCTCAAGTCTCCCTAAACTTCAGACCAACCAGCACTTTCTGTTAGGATCCCACACTCTGCTCATGCTCTTCCCTCTTGATGGTCCTAGGGTCCTCTATTACATATATGAAAGATTATCGACTCCCCTCTTTTTGTTTCACATCTTCTACCTTGTCAGGAGGGACCAGTCACTGGAGAAGGATATCATGTTTGGTAAGGTGGAGGGTCAGAG
>NW_006408563.1:4777303-4778616 GCF_000296735.1 Chrysochloris asiatica | reverse complement strand
TATCAACCCTGTGTAATGAGGGTATAGGCTTGGTCCTTGATGTGAAGACTCCTTCCCTCTCATTTGGAATTTTGAGCAATTCCAATCATAAGCAAAGATCTAGTTCATCAAAACGTAGCAATTTTTACTCACTTCCTAGGTGAAATGCGTACTATCTGCAATTTGGGTGTTCATGTACAGCTCCCACCACTTCAGATTAACTGGCCACTTCACTTTCAGCTCCAGGTCAATGTCCATGGGCTCAGAAGTTCTCAAGTCTCCCTAAACTTCTGACCAACCAGTGCTTTCTCTACTCACTCATCTCAAAGTCAACAGGTTTCATGGAACATGGTTGAACTCAGCCCATGTCTTCATTATTGCTTTCCCTCACTTCCACTAACAAGTAGCCTGACACAGTCACCAGTGAACTTAGAAACCTGATCTTTGAGTTTCAGTCTTGGAAGGTGTTTATCCTGATGGGCTGATGTTTCTTGCCTTGACAGCTCCCAGGTTAACAGATTGTTGATTTCGTAACAGCCTAACAGTCTGACTTTTTTTTTTTTTCCTTGCTGGTCTTTCTTTTAAGAAGTATCTTCTGTTCCTCTAGCCACTCTGGGTTGGTCTGCATGTCCTTTCAAGTGGGAATGTCCCACCTCAGAAGGTTCTGGATGGGGCTCAGGATACAACCTAAGGCCCCATATTCTACAAAGGCTTACCAAGAAGCATATTTCACTGGGAAATTTCTAGTTCCCCTTTTAGTTCATCCAGTCAATTATATGCTAAAGATGGATTTACAAGCTATAGCTGTAATTATATTTCCCAATATTCCTTTCTACCCCACTTAAATGTCTATTTTACAATAGTAAGCAAGGGAAACTAATATACACAAGACAGTCAAACACTTTGAAATTATTTCTCCTCTTTTACCCATTCAGACTAGCCTTGATCGCTGTATCACAGTGCCCTGGCGATCCAATGTTGAGTATACATCACTATTTACCTCTAATGTTTTAGCCCAGGCAAACTTCCCTAAGTCTTCTCTGATCTTCCTTGTTCTTCGACCCCTCCCCCTTCTTGTGTATTACCCTCCCATTCCTTGTATTTTATCCTCCCATTAACCCAAGGTATGATATGTCTATCCCATAACCTGTGCCTTATTGTCCCCTCCCTACCACCCCTGGTAACACTCAAATAATTTTTCTTTTAGTTTGGAAATTTATATTAAGCTTTTAAAGTAATGGTCTTATGCAATATTTGTCCTTTACTGATTGATTAATTTCACTCAGCATAATGTCCTCAAAGTTCATCCATGTTATGTGGTAGTTTACAGCTTC
>NW_006408563.1:4770510-4776713 GCF_000296735.1 Chrysochloris asiatica | reverse complement strand
ATCTCATTGTTATTTTGATTTGTTTCTCTTTAATGGCTAATGACTGTGAATATTTCTTCATGTTTTTGGCTGCCCAAATGTCTTCCTTGGTGAAGCGTCTGTTCAAGTTTATACCCATTTATTAATTAGGTTATTTGTTTTTTTCTTTTCTTATTTTTTTGGTGCTTCTATTTTAACCTTAAGTTAGAAAGATTATATTGTGTGTATGTAGTATGTTCACAATTTAATAAAACATGTAGAAAGTAAGGCTAAAATGAAAAAAAAAAATTGTCTTGGATAGACTAGTCTGTTGTTCAACTGAATGGGTGTGAATACAATCATGTCAATTGAGATTTGTTTTAAATTAATGCCGTTGTTCTTTTTTATTTTTTTAATTGTAACAGTATAGATTTTTTTAAAGTTTTATTGTGAATTATGTAATAATTTTAAAAAGAACATTAGCTTTACATTCATCCTATCGTATTTTGTTTCATTGCCATGATTACAATCCCCTCCATGCCTCATCAGACAACCAAAGGGTACACCAGGCAAGCCTGCCCCTTGGTCGTCAGCACACAGCCCCTCTCCCTCCCTGGGCCTAGATTCCCCAGCCACTCCATCTCTGCACATCATCATCTCTGCCTCCATCTCTGTTGTCACTGTTTCTCTGGGTAGCGTCCCAAACTCTGCTTCTCTCCCTTGATGCTCCCAAGGATCTCTGTTCCTGGACAGCAAAGTTAACCATTCCCCTCCTTTTGTTACCAAGCATCTACCTTTACATTTCCAACCCTCACAGTCAGTCCTGATAGCAATTCACTATTGTACCACAGAGTCGATTCCCCATCTCCTTTCATCAGCCCCATCAAGATAGATTGGAAACCACTCAATAGAGATTCTACCTTCCCCTGCACCCTCTGTATCTAGGCTCGCTCTTGAAAGCTTGTAAGTCAGATACTTGTTGCCTTTGTAGCCCCCACAAATTTGGGTAGCCAATGTGTAAGTTGCCCATCCCTGTCTATCCTGTGTACAAAGGGGGTGGGAATGATCCTTGCTCTAAAGAATCGTTCCCTCTTTTGAGCTACAACATCCATAAGTATAGGTAAACTTCATCAAATTGTAGCAGATTACTCTTTTTCCCCTCTTCTTTATTCTTCTAGTCGAGTTCTGATCTTCCAGTCATCAAAGCCAGGTCAAGAGAGTACTATCTGCAAGAATGGTTGTTCTTGTGCATCACCTCTCACTTCATATCAGCTGGACGCTTCACTCTTGGCTGTAGTTCTCTGTGGCCATGTCATTTTCTGGGCCCAGGAGTCCCCAGGTCTTGCCATACTGCTGGCCAACTAGGTGACAACCCAGGTTCACATATGAATGTGCTTGGACTTAGCACACAATTTCACTGGTGTTTGTCCTCCACTTTCCCTTGTCAGAGACCAACATGGTCACCATACAGATGACATGCCTTGAGTCTTAGTCTCAGCAGGGAGTTTGCGCTGAGGGGACCCAACCTCTTGCCTTGATGACCCCTGGGCAAACAACTTGCTTGTTCCTGTAGTAATCAGTCAGACTGCCATTATTGTTTCTGAGTTTTCCAGCCGGTCTTTCTTTCAAGAATTATCTTCTCTTCTTCTAGCCACTTCAGGCTGGTCTGCTTGTCCTTTCAAGTGGAAATTTCCCATCTCAGAAAATTCTGTATAGGGTTCAGAATTCCACCTATGGTCTTATGTAATGCAAAGGCTCCACAGAGAGCCTCCTTCACTGGGCAAGTTGTAGCCCCATTTTAATTAATCCAGTCAGTTACAGGCTGAAGATGGACTTACAAACTTGCTATGGTGATGTTTTTGTCTATTCCTTTCTCTCCCCCTCAAGTGTCTATTTTACAATGGTATGCAAGGAAAACAGACATTCAAGAGACAGACAAGCATCTTAACATTATTTCCCCTCTTTGATCCATTCAAACCATGCCTCAATCCCTGTATCCCAGAGCCCTGTTGTTCCAAGGTTGTGCATAAATCATTATTTACCTCTGTCCCATTTAGCCCATGCAAACCTGCCTAACTCTTCTCCCATCTGCCTTGTTCTTCTATTCCCATTCCTTTTCTTGTGTATTGCCCCCCCTCCAGCACCAAAGATATCCTGTGTCTATTGCCTACCCTGTGCCCCACCTTCCCCTCCCTCCCCTCACCCCACCCCACACATCCCAATAACTAGCAGAGAATTTTTTTTTTTTTCACTCTTCTTGCTATGGGTTTTTTTTACAATAATGGTCCTATGCAGTATTTCTCCTTTTGTGAATGACTAATTTCACATGTTATGCAGTGGCTTGTAGCTTCCTTGTTATTATTCAAGGTAGCATAATATTTCATTGTGTGTATGTACTACAGTTTGTTTATCCATTCTTCCATTGATGAGCACTTAGGCTGTCTCCATATTTTTGCTATTTTAAATAGTGCTGCTATGAACATTGGAGTGCAGATATCTACTTGTGTTATGGCTCGTGTTTCTTGTGAGTAAATAAATACCAAGTAGAGGAATTGCTGGATCATAAGTTATTTCTATTTCCAATCTTCTGAAGAATCGCCATATTGCTTTCCAGAGAGGTTGGACCATTTTGTAGTCCCACCAGCAATTCAGGAGCTTCCCAGTCTCTCCACATCCTCACCATCATTTATTGTTCTCTACTTTATTGATCTTTGCTGTTATTGCTGGTGTTAGATGGTATCTCATTGTTGTTTAGATTTGCATCTCTCTAATGGCTAGTGATGAGCAGCTGTGGGAGCGTAGTGGTTACCAGTCGGGCTGCCAACTGCAAGATCAGCAGTTTGAAACTACCATTGGTTCCATGGACGAAAGATGAGGTGTTCGGCTCCCGTAAAGATTTACAGCCTCGGAAACCCGGTACAGGGTCACTATTAGTGGGAACCAACTCCATGGTACTTTACATCAACAATAGTGATCATGAACATTTCTCCATATGTCTGTTGGCTGCTCTGATCTCCTCCTTGGTGAAGTGTCTGTTCATGTCCTGAGCCCATTTTTAAATTGGATTATTTGTCTTTTTCTTGTATAGGTGTTGTGTTGTGGTTGTTAGGTGCCATCGAATCGGTACCAACTCATAGTGAACTTATGCACAGCAGAACAAAACACTGCCTGATCCTGGGCCAAACTCACTATCATTTCCATACTTGAGCCCACAGATGTTGCCTATTTGCCAATCCATCTCGCTGCATTTGCAAATCCATTCTCTGACCCTCCACCCTACCAAATATGATAATCTTCTCCAGCGACTGGTCCCTTCTGACAGTATGTCTGAAGTATGAGAGACCAAGTTTGGCCTTCTTGGCCTCCAAGGAGCACTCTGGCTCCACTTCTTCCAAAACAGATGTATTGGTTGTTTTTGCAGCCCATGGCACTTTCAATATTCTACTCCAACACCATAACTCAAAAGCATCAATTCTACAGTCTGCCTTATTCACTGTCCAGCTTTTGCATGCATATGAGGTTATTGAAAATACCATGGCTTGTGTCAGGCGAACCTTAGTCTTCAACCTTACATATTTGCTCTTCAACACTTGAAAAAAGGTCTTGTGCAGCAGATTTGTTTAATGCAATACGTCGTTTGATCTCTTGACTGCTGCTTCCGTGAGTGTTGATCGTTAATCCAAGAAGAATGAAGTCCTTGACAACATTAATCTTTTCTCCATCGATAAGAATGTTGTTTATTGGTCCAGTGGTGTGGATTTTTGTTTTCTTTACATTGAGATGAAATCCATACCGAAGGCTATGCTCTTTGATCTTCATCAGTAAATATTTTAAGGCTTCTTCACTTAAAATATTTTAGCAAGCAAGGTGTATCATCTGCATATCGCAGGGTGTTAATGAGTCTTCCTCCAATCCTGATGCCATGTTTTTCTTCATAGAACCCAGCTTCTCAGATTATTTGCTGAGCATATAGGTTGAATAAGTATGGTGAAAGAGGTATTGTAGTTTCCTATATATTTTAGAAATTAGTCTCTTGGCCGATGTGTCATTGCAAAAGATTTTTTTCCCATTCTGTGGGCTCCCTTTTTACTCTGTTGGTGAAGTCTCTAGTGCACATAAATTTTTAATTTTTAGTATATCCCAATCATCTATTTTGTCCTCTTCTGTTTGTATAATTTTCACAATGTTTGGTAGTCTGTATATGCCCTGAATTAGAGGTCTCACATTTGTCCCTATTTTTTCATTGATGACCTTTGTAATTCTGGGATTCACATTTAGGTCTTTAATCGATACTGAGTTGGTTTTTTATAGGGCATGTAGTAAATAAAGGTCTTGTTTCAATCTTTTGCACATCACTTTCCATTTCTGTCAGCACCATCTCTTGAAGAGACTATCCCCTCCCCATGCAAAATATTTAGGCACTTTGTTGAAGATCAGTTGGCTGTATGTGGATGGGTTAATTTCTGGATTCTCGATTATGTTCCATTGATCAATGTGTCTTTCACTCTACCAGTACCAGGCTATTTTGACCATTGTAACTGTGTAGTAAATTTTGAAATCAAGGAATAAGACGTTTCCAACCTTATTCTTTTTCTTATGCAGTGCTTTTCTTCTCCTGGGTCTCTTTCGTTTCCATATAAAGTTAGTCATAGTTTTTTCCAGCTCTTTGAAGAATGTCATTGGAATCTGGATTGGGATTGCATTATATGTGTAAACTGCTTTGGGCTTTTTTTAAAATTTTACTATCCAGGAACATGGTCCAGTCTTCCATTTTGTAGGTTTCTTTTGGTTTCTTATAGTAGTGTTTTGTTGTTTTCTTTCTATATGTCCTTTGTTTCTCTGGTTACATTTATTCCTAGATATTTCATCCGTCCGGCGGCTATTGTAAATGATATTTCTTTCCTAATGTGCTTTTCAGCGCTGTCATTGTTACTGTGGAGGAATCCAGCTTATTTTTGTATGTTGATGTTATACCCTGCCACTTTCCTGAATGATGTCTGATAGCTTTTTTACTGAGTCTTTGGAGTTTTCTATGTATAGGATCTTCTCATCTACAAATAGAGTTTTACTTCCTCTTTGCCAGTCTGCATTCCCTTAATTTCTCTATCTTACCGTATAACTCTGGCTGAGACCTGCAGAACAATATTGAATAGGAGTAGTAACAAAGGGCATCCTTTTCTGGTTCCTGTTCACAAAGGGAAGGCTTTCAATTTCTCTCCATTGAGAGTAACGTAGGCTGTTGGTTTTGTATATATACTCTTAATTATGTTGAGAAATTTTTCCTTCAGTTCCTACTTTGTTGAGTGTTTTTATCAGGAATGGATGTTGAATTTTGTCAAATGACTTTTCTGCATCAATCGATATGATCATGTGGTTCTTTTTTCTTATTTATTTGGTGGATTACATATGGTGATTAAATTTGTTGGAGTACAACTTTTCATAGTATTCAGTTATTATCCTTTTGATTTCCTTTGGTTCCATTTTGAGATCTCCCATGTGGTTTCTAATGCATGCTATTTGTGTCTTCTCCCTCTTTTCTTTTGTTAGGTTTGCCAGTGGTTTGTCAATTTTGTTTATCCTTTCAGAGAACCAGCTTCTTGTCCTGTTGATTCTTTCTTTAGTTTTTCTGTTTAATATCTTATGTATTTCTGCTCTAATCTTTATTTATTTTTTTTTATTTTGGTGACTGTAGATTCCTTCTATTGGTCTGTGTCTAATTGTTGGAGATGCTGTATTAATGTGTTAATTTTGGTTCTTTCTTCTTTTGGGATGTTTGCATTTATTGCAATAAATTGTCCTCTCAGCACCGCTTTTGCCATGTCCCAAAGATTTTGGTATGTTGTCTTCTCATTGTCATTTGTTTCTAGGAACTTTGTAAATTCATGTTTGATTTCTTCTACTACCCAGTCGCTTTTCAGCAGAGTGTGATTCAGTTTCCATGTATTTGACTTGATTTCCTTGGTCTTCCTATTTTTGAATTCTAATTTGATAGCATTGTGGTCTGAGAAGATGCTTTGTAGTATTTTGATATTTGTAAATTTATAGATATTTGTTTTGTGGCCTAACACATGGTCTACTCTGGAGAATGTTCCATGTGCACTGGAAAAGAATGTGTGTTTTCCTATTGGGTTGAATGCTCTGTACACATCTTTGAGGTCCAGTTGGCTGATTGTGTTGTTTAGTTCTTCTGTGTCTTTGTCAAGTTTCTTTCTGGTTGTTCTATCCATTTTTGAAAGCGGTGTATT
>NW_006408563.1:4748327-4770365 GCF_000296735.1 Chrysochloris asiatica | reverse complement strand
TTATGCTGGTTTTTGCCTTAAAGTTTATTTTATCAGAAATTAGTACTGCCAATCCTGTTCATTTTTTATTGCAGTTAGCTTGGTATATTTTTTTCCATCCTTTGACTTTGAATCTGTTTTTGTCTCCATGTGTGAGATGTGTCTCTTGTAGACAGCATATTGAAGGACCTTGTTTTGTCTCCATTCTGCCTCCCTACGTTTCTTAACTGGTGTATTTAAACATTTACATTCTGTGTAATTATTGATAGGTGTGGGTCAATTTCTGCCATTATGTTTGTTGTTGTTGTTTTTTATGGCGCTGCTGCTTTGTTCTGCATATGTTCCTTTGCTGAGTTCATGGTTTTTGTGTTTTTTCTTGTAAGTTTCCTCATACTTTTAACGTTTCCAATTTCTCTTGGATTTGCATTTTTTATTGGTATGTTGTGAAGTGTTAATTTTCTTTGAGGTTATCTTATATTCCATTAACTTTTCCCTCCATTTAGTACAGTATATTTTATCATGTAATCTACCTGTCCTTCTCACCATCTGCATCCTGCATCGCTGTTCCTATGTAAACCTTCTTTCACATTGTAATTGTTTTGATCATAGACTGACCTCCCAGATCCTCTGAATTTCTTCTTATAATTTTGTTTTGTTCTTGACTCTTCCATTTCTCGATTGAGTTCTGGGTGGTGCTGCCACATATGCCAATCTCTGGTTGCTGTCTGTTCTTGTTGGTTCTCAGTTCACAGAACTCTCTTTAGGATGTTTTGTAGTACAGGGCTGACTTTGGCAATATTCCTTAGCTTCTGTTTATCTTGGAATGTTTTGATTACACCATCATATTTGATTGACAGTGTAATCATATGGATAAAGCATTTTTGGTTGGCAGTTTCTTTCTTTCAGGGTTTTATGTATGTCTCCCCATTGCCTTTCTTGCCTGCATGGTTTCTACTGAGGTATCTGAACTTAATCTGACTGCCTTGCCTGTGTATGTAACACTTCTCTTTTCCCTAGCTGCTTTCAGGATTGTCTCCTTATCTTGGATTTTGGAGAGCTTGATTATGATATGTCTTGGTGATTTTCTTTTGGGATCTATCCTTCCTGATGTTCGTTGAGTTTCTTGAATGCTTATCTTTTCACTTTTCAGGATGTTAGAAAATTTTTCTTCCAGAAGCTCTTCAACTATCTCCTCTGTGGATTTGTATGATTCTTCCTCTTTCATAATGCCGCTAATTCTCAAGTTATTCCTCTTCATGTCATCCAGCATGAATCTTAGACCTTTTATAGATGTTTTTATTTTTTGCTGACTCTTCTATCTTAGTAGCATTGACAGATTTGTCTTCCAGCTCACTAGTTTTGGCTTCTATATATTCTATTCTACTCCTTTGCCCTTTCAGTGTATTGTCTATTTCTGATAGTCTATCATTAATCATTTTGACCTCTTTCTGTGGGTTTTGAATAGTTTCCAATGCTGCATCTATTTTATTTGATTGTTTCTGTAGTGCTTTCCTGACTTTTTCCTTATTTTTCTCAACTCCATTGTGAAGCGTCTTGATGTATTTTATAATCATTTTTCTGAATTCCTTCTTAGGTGTTTTCACAGCCTGGCCTCACTCCATTATGGAGTCTAGGTCTATCTCCAGTTCATTTGTCTCAGTCACTTTATCTTGTTTCTGGACATGTGCTGATATGATCATCTGTTTTTTGCTTCTTGGATATCTTTATTGGTTAGCTGTGGCCTTAATATTTAATTGAGTGTGTGTTTTGTTATTTTTTAAGCTTTTCTGTTTGCCTCCAGTAGTCATGAACAGGATATGGGCTTTGCTTTTCGCTGTTCTTATTATTTAATTCAGAGTAACTGTCACAGGTGTTGTCTTCCTTCCTGGATTGTGGGGTTTTATAGTGTGTGATTGTAGCTTGCCTATATGATCGCCATTGCTGTCTCTTCTTGGGTAATATAGGGAGAAAAAGAGCCCCCTAAAGGTAAAAAGGAAAGCAAAACAACTAAGCAGCAACAGCAAAAACAAAACAAAACAAAACAATAAAACAGATTGGATACTGCATTCTCTAATTGCAGAGAACAGAAAAAGAGAGAAAGAAAGAAAGAAAAAAAAAATCTGTAGCCTAATATGAGTATGACTTTAATATCCTCTTTCAGCTTCCTGCCTTCAAGGCTGCCTGAGAAATTTCAAGATGCCACTGTTGGTTGTTATGATGTAACTCAGGACTTAATTTTAAACCCGTTTTGTTTTTTAGTCTGTTTCTCTTGCTCCACAACTCCCGTTCTGGCCTGTTTCCTAGTGATAAGCAATTCATGGCTGGCTGGGCCCTTTTGCACTGCTGTTTGGTTTTATGTGGACTCTGCCTCTTTAAATTTGTGAAAGTCTGTGTGCATGCATAGTAGGAACAATCCCCCCCGCCTCACCAGTTGTCAGGGTGAGGGGGTGTCCACTCACTAAGGCCTCCCCTCTAGTCACCAGAATGGAGATGGGCAGACAGTGAGAAACCAATAAACAGATTCCAGAAAAAAAAAGGAACAAAACAAAAAATAATGGCCACACCTTTATATCTGAGGTTCTAACAGGCATCAGTCCTTGGCGAGTCTGCTCTCTCCCCTGTTAGGTCTCGCCATTTGGTCTCACCCAAGTTGTTGGCTCAGGGCTGCAAGTACAAGACTTCTTGCTTCCACTATAAGTTCCACTGGCTATAAGACTTCAAACTTTAAAAATATTCCTATGTATGTGGTTCAGAGTTTTGGTGCTATCCCCTGAACCTGTTTCATCTGGTATTCTGTGATATTGCTGACGGAGGTCTTAGCTGCACTTCTACCCTATCTGCCATCAAGCCCTGCCTCTCCTATTTGTCTTTTTCTTTTAGAAGTGTTGTAGTTTCCTATATATTTTAGAGGTTAGTCCCTTGTCTGATAGGTCATTGCAAAAATTGTTTCCCCAGCTTTAGGCCCCCTTTTTACTCTTTTGGTGAAATCTTTTGATGCACTTAAGTATCTAATTTTCAGTATGTCCCAGTCATCTGTTTAGTTTTCTATTGTTTGTATACCTCTCACTGTTTTTCTTTACCTTTGTCACATTGTGCTGACTTACCTGTATAATGTGTATTGCCTTTCCCTTTACCAGAATTAGCTATTTTCTGGTGTGGCACTGGAGGATGATGCACTGGACTGCAAGGCTGGTTTGAACCTCAAAGTTGGCAGGTCAAACTCAATGAATCAGAGCTAATTCAGCAGCACTAAATGACAACAACACTGTCTACATAGTGTTTCTTCCTCCTTTTCCTTCTCTCCCTGGTAACCATCAAAGAATGTTTCTTTCTGCGTGTGAATCTATTCTTGATTATTATTACAGTGGTCTCATACAATATTTATCTTCGACTTTTTCACTCAGCTTAATGTCTGTGTTGTGAGATGTTTTGTGAATTCATCATTATTCTTTTTCATTGCATAATATTCCATTGTACATAGCACCACAGTTTGTTTAGGCAACCGTCTGTTGATGGACACTTTGTTTCTATCATCTTGCTATTGTGAACAATATTTCAGTGAACAAGGGCGTACATGTTTCTATTTGTATGTTTTGGTTGTTAGGTGCCATCGAGTTGGTACTGACTCATAGCAACCCTACGCACAACAGAACGAAACACTGCCCGATCCTGGGGCAACCACACAATTGTTACCACACTTGAGCGCATTAATCCTGCCATATTGCCAGTCCGTATTGCTGTGGGCTTCCTCTTTTTCTCTGACCCTCTACATTACCAAACATGGTATCTATTTTTATAACCACTCTTATTTCCTTAGGATGTATCCCTCTGGGTGAAATTGACAGATCATAAACTATTTCCAGTTCTCACTGTTTAAGAAAGTGTCATACTATTTTTCATAGTGGTTGTGCCATTTTACAGTCCAACCTGCAAGGTGTAAGAGTCCCAGTCTCTCCATACTCTCACCACCATTTGTTGTTATCTGTGGGTTTTCTTTGGTCAGTGCAATTATTGTTCAGATTAAGGTAGTAATTCACTGTAGTTTTAGTTAGCATCTCTCTAACGGCTAATGATCACAAGCATGTTTTCATGTGTTTGTTAGCTACCTAAATGTCTTCTTTGCAAAGTATCTATTATTGTCTTTTGTCCATTTTTAAATTGTGTTGTTTGTCTTTTTTGCTGTTGAGGTGTTAAAGGTTTCTATCAATTTTAGAGTTTGTACCTTTCTTGACTATATTGCAGCCAAAAAAACTTTTTCCAAATATATATGTTCTTTTTACTCATTTGGTAAAGTGTTTTGGTGAGCTTAGATATTTAATTTTTAGGAAATACCAATTATGTAATTTGTCTTCTGCTATTTGTGTATTGTTAGCTATATTTAGCATTCTGTTTAAACTGTGCATTAGAATATTCCCCTAACATTGTTACTCTTTTTTTTTTTTTTTTTTTTAATAACTTTTAAAGTTTAAGGGTTTACTTAGGTCTTTGATTCATTTTGAGTTCGTTTTTGTGGATGCTGTGATGCATGGATCTTGTTGCATTTTTCTACAAAATGATTATCTAGATTTGGAAGCCCCTTTTGTTAAAGAGACTTTTTCTTCCCCACTTAATGGACTTTAATTCTTTGTTGGAAATCAGTTGTCCCTAGGTGTCTTGCTTTACTTCTTGGTTCTCATTTCTGTTCCACCGGTCTGTGTCCATCATTGCAAAAAGATATTTTGATGATCATGATTGTGTAGTAGGTTCTATGATCCAGGAGTGTGAGGTTTCCTACCTTTTCCCTCTTTTCAAGTAGTGCTGTGCTTATCTGGATCCTCTTTCCTTTTCATATAAAGTTGTTGATTCATTTTATCAACTCATTGAAGAATGTCGTGTTGATTAAGATTACATTGTATTTGTAGATTGCCTTGAGAAGGGTTGACATCTTACACTGTTATATCTTCCAGTCAATAAGTGTGGTGTTTTTTCCACTTATGTAGGTCTCTTGGTTTCTTCCTGTATTGTTTTGCAAGTTTCTTTGTGTAAGTCTTACTGAACAGAAAATGTCAAAGATCAGCTCAAGAAGATAAAGCCAAATATTACAACAAAATGTGCAAAGATCGGGAATCAGAAAACCAAAAATGAAGAACACGCTCAGCATTTCTGAAGCTGGGGGAACGGAAGAAAAAATTCAAGCCTCTTTCATTATTGAAAGATTCTCTGAGCAGATTATTGAATGATACAGAATGCATCAAGATACGATGGAAGAAATAAATACCAAGTCACTGTACCAAAAGGAAATTGTCAGTGTTCAACCATTTCAACAGGTAGCATATGATCAAGAACCAATAATGCTGAAGGAGGAAGTCCAAGGTGCATTGAATGAATTGGCAAAGAACAAGGCACCAGGAATTGATGGAATGAAAATTGAAATCTTTCAAGAAAGTGAGGTAGCACAGGAGGCACTCACTCATCTCTGCCAAGAAATTTGAAAGACAACTATCTGGCCAACTGATTGGAAGGTATCTGTATTTGTGCCCATTCCAAAGAGAGGTGACCCCACAGAATGTGAAAATCATCGGACAATCTTTTTGATATTATCCCATGCAATTAGAGTTTTACTAAAATTAATACAGAAACGTCTGAAAGCATACATTGACAGAGAACTTCCAGAGGCTCAAGCCGGATTCAGAAGAGGATGTGGAACGAGGGATATAATAGCTCATGTCTGATGGATCTTGGCTGAAAGCAGAGAATATCAGAAAGATGTTTACCTGTGCTTTATTGACTATGCAAAGGCTTTCAATTGTGTGGATCATGACAAGCTAAGGACAACGTTGCAAAATATAAGTATTCTGAAACACTTAATTGTGCTCATGAGGAATCTGTACCTAGACCAAGAGGCAGTTGTTTGAACAGAACATGGGAACCCTGAATGGTTTAAAATTAAGAAAGGTGTGTGACAAGGTTGTAGTTTTTCACCATACTTGTTCAACCTGTATGCTGAGCAAATAATCTGAGAAGCTGAATTATATGAAGAAAAATGTGGCATCAGAATTGGAAGAAGACTCATTAACAACCTGCGGTATGCAAATGATACAACCTTGCTTACTGAAAGTGAAGAGGACTTAAAACATTTACTGATGAAGATCAAAGGGCACAGCCTTCGGTATGGATTGCATCTCAATGTAAAGAAAACAAAAATCCTCACTACTGGACCAATAAGCAACATTTTTATCAATGGAGAAGAAACTGAAGACTTCATTCTTCTTGGATCAACTGTCAACACTCACAGAAGCAGCAGTCAAGAAATCAAATGACATATTGCATTGGGGAAATCTGCTGTACAAGACCTCTTTAAAGTGTTGAAGAGCAAAGATGTCAGCTTGAGGACTAAGGTGCGCCAGACCCAAACTATGGCATTTTCAATAACCTCATATGCATGCAAAAGCTGGACAGTAAATAAGGAAGACTGTAAAAGAATTGATGCTTTTGAGTTATGGTGTTGGAGGATAATATTGGAAATGCCGCAGATGGCTAAAAGAACCAACAGATCCGTTTTGGCAGTTAACACCAACATTTCTTACTTATTTATTTTATTTTATTTTTCTGTACGTCTTCTCTATTTGTTATGTCAGTAGGCTAGTGGTTTGCCAATTTTACTGTTCTTTTCAAAGAGCCAGCTTGTAGTGTTTTCATTGTTGTTCTGTTTTTTGTTTTTGTTTTTTTTTTTTTTCATCTCTTTTTGCTCTACTCTTTATTATTTCTTTTCTTCTGGAAGTTGTGAGCTTTTTTTTGTTGCTGTTTTCCTATTTGCTTCAAATGTAGGGGTAAGGCCTTGATTTGACTCTTCTTTTATAATGTGTGTTTATTGCTATACGTTGGTCTCTCAGTACTGTTTTTGCTCCATCATAGAGGTTTTGCTAAATTGTGCTTTCATCTTTTTATTCATTTTAGTAATTTTTGAAATTTCATTTTAATTAACCAGTTATTGCACTGTGGTTTAAAAGCAAGGTGTTGTTCAGTTGCCATGTATTTTATTTTCATTTTTCCTTGTTTTTCCTGTTGTTGATTTCTAATTTCATAGCATTGTTATCAGAGTAGAATAATTTTAAATATTTCTATATTAAAAAAAAATGTGTTGAGACTTGCTTTGAGGCCTAACATAAAGTCTGTGGTGGAGAAGGATACATTGCATCAGAGAAAAATGTGTAATTGCTGCTGTTGGGTGGAGTGTTCTATTTATGTCTATGAGGTTTGGATTGTGTCGTTTAGGTCTTTTGTGTCTTTGTTGAATTTCTTTCTAGTTTTTCTTTTCTTCATTATAAATAGTGTGTTACAGTTTCTTATTATTATTGTATAACTGTCTGTATCTGTTCTCAGTGCTGGTAGAATTTATTTTTTTTGTATTTTGGTGCTCTGTCATTGGATGTAGAAATGTTTGCTATGGCTATGTCCTCTTGGTAAATTGATTTTATATTGTATATATGATATGATTATATATAATCATTATGTAATGTATGTTCTTGGCTTTTAAGGTTGATTGTGTCTTAAAGTCTATTTTATCAGAGGTTAATATTGCTATTCCTGATTTTTCATCACTGATTTTTTATTACCTTTACTTTTTAGCTTGTTTGTATATATCTTTGTGTACAATGTGTGTTTTAAAGCCAGTGTATTGATAGGTCAACATTTTTTGTATTTGTTTATTTGTTTTTTACTCATTTTGTTACTCTCTGTCTCTTGACAGGTACATTTAATCCACGTACATTCAGTAACTCAGTATGATTATTACTAAGTGAAATTAACTACTAGCATTTTGTTGTATGTTAATAGTTTCTTTGTTGCATTTGTTTTCTGTGCTGAGTTTTTTTTGTTCATGAGTTTTCTTTCATTTCCTATATTGTTAATGTTATGCTTTCTAAGTCTTTATGGTTTACTTGTTTTTAATTTTGGTGAGTAAATTATTGTTATGGTTATCCTCTAATTTACTTTTTTTAAATATTTAGAACACAGTCTATTTTATCTTGGTGTGATGCTATTTGATAAATCACTGGACCACTAGTTCGGTTTGCACTGCAAGGTCTGCCCTTCAAACCACCTGCTGCAACTTGGAAGCCCTACCAGAGGGTCGCTGTGAGTCGATATAGACTCGATGGCACTTAGCAACGATTTATTTATGTTTTTTGTATTTTTTATATTTTCGCATCATTTTAACTTTCTCTCCCTATGAGACTTTTGTAACTCTACCATGCATTCTCTCTTTTATTTTGCAGCTGTTATCATTTACAGATCAACTCCTCTGGCTCTCTGTTTTCAGTTTTGTAGCTTTGTCTTATGTTTCCAAATTATTTATCTTAGTTGGTATCTGTTTGATACTTTTCTCAATCTCAAATTGTTGTCTGATGTTGCTTCTCTGTTGCAAGGCTCACTTTTTAATGTTTTCTTTGCAAGGTTTGTCCAGTTCTTACAAATTTACTTATCTGTTTGTGTTAAAATATAATGGTTTTACAGTCATATTTGAGAGAGAGTTATGCTGGATATATAATTTTTGGTCGGTAGCTTTTTTCTATTTTTAGGGTTTTACATATGTCATCCTATTGCCTTCTTGTGCTAGCATGATTTCTGCTGAATTAATCAGGTTTTAGTCTTTTTGGTTTCTGTTGGTAGACAACATTTGATTTTTCCTAAGCTGCTTTCAGGATTCTTTCCTTATCTTTAGTTTTTGATGGGTTGATGATGCTATCCATTAGTGACTTTCTTCTGGGATCCAGCCTGTGTTGGGTTCTTTGAGCTTTTTTCATTACGTTGGGAAAGATTTCTGACAGCATATCTTTGAGATTTTTCTCAGTTATTTTTATGACTCCTACTATTCTGGGATTCCTATCATACATAGGATATTTATCTTAATAGTATTCCACATGGCTTTTAGGCTAGCTTCATTTTTCTTCAATCTCATATTCTGTGTTCTGCAACAAAATTAGTATCCTTAGTTTAAGTCTTTGGAATTCATGATTAGTTAGTTTCATTGCCATTTTGTTCTCAGAAGGTTTTCTGACCTTTATTTTGATCACTTGCTGGAACTATCTTGTCCTTATTCTTTGGGTGATTTAATGTCTGTAGACATTAAAATGCTTTGTATTTATTTATTCATTGCATATTTGTTTTTATCACACTGATTTTTTTGTTTTGTTTTGATATATCCAGGCTGATGTAGCAGACATGCTACCCTGGGCTTAAATTTCCAGTGCTGGACTTTATGTCTGTCTTCTAAGTTTAAAACAGGTATATGTTGGGAGACATTGCCCTAACTTACTGGTGCCCTCATCACCTGTCTGTCTTCAGGTGGGTGGGGTGACTGCTGGGAGTGTGAGCATGGGTCTCTGATCTCTGAGAGTGGGTTGGGTAGCCAATGGCTTCTGTTTATCATCAACCTAGTGGTACAGAAGCAGATAGGTTCATTTACTGAGTGAGTCGGGCAGCAGCTGTGGTGGGTGTGGTGGGCCCGTGGGAGCCCTGAAACCGCCATTTCTCAGGTGGGTAGGGATGTGTAGGGTGGTGGGAAGGGTAGATGGCTTGTGGGTAAATACACAGCAGAGTAGTTGTTGTTAGTTGCTGGGTCAGGGCCGGTGTTGGTAGCAGGCTATATATGCATATAATCATGGGGTCACTGTCACCTGCCCAGTGGCGAGTGGGTGGTTGTGTGCATGATCATCACAGGGAGCAGCATGACAGCATGCTGGACAGAACCCTGCCAATCACAGGGTCAGCCAAGGGGGAGCATGGCGTGAGTGATAACGTGATATGTGAGAGTACCTGGGGTAACAGAGTGATGGGACTCGGGGTTGAGCTGGGTGTGTGTGTTGCCAGCCAGCTGTCTGACAGAACAGGGGTAGTGATCCCAGTCATCAAGTGGGTGGGGTGGAGAGGCACACCCCGGTCACCCAGAGGGCAGGGGGATGGGTCGAGAGTGCTACTCTGACCATTAGTGTCCAGTATGGGCATTGCTGCACTCATTTGTAGGCCAGTACAGATGGCTCTCATGTCCCTGTCCTGAAGTGAGGAGGGGTACCATCTGGAGTTTAGTGTCACTAAACAGCTGCCACTCCACAGACCCTCCCCTCTTTGTGGGTGGGTCTTCAACCCAGATGATCAGGGACTACTTCTTGTGGGTCCTTCTGTCCCAGTTTACTTTTCTGCCTTTCTGGTCTGTGGTTGTCTACATCCTTAGAACTCTTACCTGGGTTTCTGAAGCTTTCTTTCTTCAGTACATTTGCTTTGCTTTACTTTGGATTTGTCTACCTTGTGTCTCTATGCTACTGGGGGTCCTTGAAGTTGCCTTTTTGTGCTCCTTACCCAGGAATATCCCTTGCTTTGTTTCAAGATGGCCACTGTGTGCCAGATCAGCTAGCTGAGCACCTCCATTTTTTCTCTCCTCATTCACTGTTTCCATTCTGTTTCTTCTTCCAGTCAGTGTTTGATTTATTTTTTAATCCTTTCATTTGCTATTCAGGCTTCTGTGACTATTCTCTGTCTGTATCTGTTGGTTTCCTGCGTCTTTGGTTTGGAGGGACAGCATGGTGTGTCTGAGTAGGTCCCCACTTCCTTAAGATCTCTCTCAAATTACTTCCAACAAGAGGAAGGATACAAATTCTAGATATGTGATTCCCTTTCATTTTCTGAAGAGTGCTTCTGTCTTTAAAATTTTTCTGTTCTATGCACCTACTGTGGCATTTCCCTTTAACTTTGATTCAACAAGATGTCTGTGCACAAACTCTTCTTTTGATGCTAAACCAGCCAGGTTGTGAAAGCTTTTTAAATAAGTTGCCAATCCCATTTCTCTTTCAATGCCCTTAATCTGTGAACTCTTCATGAAAGGGAGACAGTTAAATTAGAACATGCCTGTGACATATGGAATAATCAAAACCATGGCACTTCCTTTACCTGAATGGAGAAATTCTGGTGAAGTGATAGTGTTAGCATGTACAGAACACAGTCTATCTGATAGACACACATTCAGCCCTCCAGGGAACTGATTTTACAGATAACAGATCCAGAAAGATTAAGTGTTTCCTCCAAAGGCACAGATAATAAGGAGTTGAGATTCAAATTTAAGCAGTCGTGCTCTAGACCCTGGGTCTTTACTCATTAATTATTCTTTCTGAAATTGTAGCATCATGTTGAGACCTTTTCTTTGCTGACATACCATGGATCTAATATTAGATAAAGTTGAGGGTTTTTTTTGGCTCTTTATAGACAAAATATGAAAATTGTTTTCCAGCTTTATGTATATATGTTAGTTCACTTTTAAACTGATAATTGTTGTTGTGGGTAAATGCCATCAAGTCAATTCTGACCCATAGGGACCCTGTATAGGTACCCTGTATAGGGTTTCCAAGGAGCAGTTGGTGAGCTTCAGCCACCAACCTTGCAGTTCAAATGGCTTTGCAGTATTAGCCCACAGAGCCACACCAAGACTCCAAACTCATAATTATTAAGAGGAAAATCCCTGGAGCTAGAGTTTTTGGGTTAAAAATTGTCTTCACATATAATATGAACTTTCTTTCTTCTTGGGATATTGAAAGGAACTTTGGTAGCGTAGTGGTTATGAGTCATGTTGCTAATCTCAAGTTCAGAGTTCAAAACTACCAGCCATTCTGTGGGAGAAAGATGAGGCTTTCTGCTACCGTCAAGATTTACTTCTTCAGAAACCCTATGCAAAGTGGCTGAGTCGGAACCAACTCCTCAGCACACCACCACCACCACCATCACCAGCAGCAGGGATATTGAGGTGATAAAACAAGGGAAGTGTTCCAGGCACACAGTGCACACTAAGTAATTGGTGGTGGTGGCTGTGTGCCGTGGAGTCGGTTCTGACTCATAGCGACCCTGTACAGGGTTTCTGAGGCTGTAAATCTTTACGGGAGCAGAAAGACTCATCTTTCTCCTTTGCAACAGCTGGTAGTTTCAAACTGCTGACCCTGAGATTAACAGCCCGATTCTTAACTACTAGAATACCAGAGCGCCTTCTTGTTGTTTGTTGTTTTTGTGAAGTGCCATAGAGTCGATTCCGACCCATTGCGACCCTGTAAGTGTTTCCAAGGAACAACTTGTTGTTGTTGTTGTTGTTGTTAGGTACCCTCAGATCAGGTCTGACTCCTATTGACCCTGTGCACAACACAACAAATTACTGCTGTTTCCTGCATCAGCCTCACAATTGGTCATTTTATTAGCACACTGTTGTTTACCGCTGTGTCAGTCCATCTCGTTGGAGATCTTCTTTTTCTTTTACCCTCCACTTTTCCAAGCGTAGTGTTCTTTTCCCGGGACTGATCTCTCCTGATGGTGGTGGTAGTGGTGTGTGGTGTTTATGTGCCCTGGAGTCTGTTCCGACTCATAGTGATTCTGTATAGGGTTTCCTAGGCTGTAAATCTGTATGGGAGGAGAAAGCTACATCTTTCTCTTGGGGAACGATGTTAGGTTCGAACTGCTGACCTTGAGGTTAGCACCCTGACTCGTAACCACTATGCTACCAGAGCTCCTTAATCCCTCCTGATAGCATATCCAAAATAGGAGAGACGAAGTCTTGCCATCCTCACCTCTGAGAAGCGTTCTGGCTTTATGTCTTCTACAACAGATTTGCTTGTTTTTCTGACAGATTTGTTTGTACTGCCAGAAAGGTGGGGTGTTCCACCCTTAATCCTAATAAGCTCTGATCCAAATTACAGGAGATTCCCAAGGAGTGACATGCAACACCTTTTATATTGGAAGAGATAAGGAGAGAGATGTGAGCAGAGAGAGGGCCCTACCACTAACTAGAAAGAATGGCAGGGATCTTGCCCTGGTTCTAGGAGTTTTGCAGAACAGGGACCCGATGTTCAAAGGCATACTCCACTGCTGGTTCTTCTTTCTAGGGGGTAGTAGGTTCTTCCTTCTCTACTCACTTCATTTTCCTTTTATCTTTGTAAGCTGAAAGATGTTATAGGCCACACCCCTGAGGAAACTTCTCACAGTTGATTGACTCATAGCAGCGTTCTTCTCGGAATTAATTACATTATGTTAGATCTCATCATGGGGGATTACTAAGTCTGAACTGCCAAACCACTGGGAATTCAGATTCAGCCCAGGTGACACAAAATCTTATGTATGACAATAACCCCTCTAGATTGGCCTTCAACTTGACCTTGAGATAGGATATGTTCAACTTGAACATATAAAATATAGTCCAGGGCTTTAAGGTGTAACCACCAATTTATAAGATATGTGCCCTGGAGTCTGTTCCGACTCATAGTGACGTATTGGCTTGATTGTTGTTGTTGTGTGCCGTGGAGTCGGTTCCGACTCATAGCGACGCTACACAGGGTTTCCGAGGCTGTAAATCTTTACGGGAGCAGACCGCCTCATCTTTCTCCCGCAGAACCGCTGGTAGTTTCGAACTACTGACCTTGCGGCTCACAGTCCGACTCGTAACCACTACGCTACCAGAGGCTTGATAAAGGACAAAAATTATGGGTTGGTGCCCTGCTAGAAGCATCCTCTTCGTTGTAGAAAACAAGGGTGATGTGCTCATTACTCAGTAACTTTAGACTCAGTCAATTCCAAAATGGTGATGCCTGGCTCAAAGATTGTGGCAGCCTTCCCACTCTGAGTGTGTCTCACTCCCTGGGGTCCTGGAGATAATCCAGTTAATACAGGTTAGACCCACTGTACCTTTTCCAAGTCTCTTATTCCGGGGCTTCACCCCATACTTATTTCTGTTTTGTTTTTTTATTTAGCACACCACAGTGTAGAAATTTAGGTTTGTTACCAATTTGCTGTTCTGGCCATTTCTGAAAAGGTTTGAACTGGTTTGAAGCCCTGACAGAGGCTTCACACCACCTCGAATTGCTACTTCATTGGTAACAGTTGAATTCCTGTGATATAAACCCACAGTGTGCAAAAATAATGACAAGCTGCCTTTTATTTGGTTTTGTCACACACATAGTAGATTTCTTAAATGGACTCGGGTTCTTTGAAAATTTTATAAGCAGTCAGGGTACCGATGATCTTTTCTAATGGTTTATCAAATATTTCAGTCTCAGTAAATTTAATTAAACTGCCATTCGGTACCCCATCATTTCAGGTAGTAGAGTTAGAAAAACTTGTTGGTACCTATAAATAAATCACTGGTTTTCACTCCAAATCTATCACTAACTATTATATAATCTATGATAACTACATAGAGGCTGTAGGGCCTGGCTTCCCTACCTGAAAATATTAAAGTGAGATAGATGTCAAAATGGGTTAGAGACGGTGAGGGATATAAATTATACTGCATAATAAAATCACAGCAAAATAATTGTAGATATAGTTTCTAAACTTGAAGATTGCATTATCCTGGAGAGGAGCACGTGTATGGAATTGTCTATATGGTTCTGTGTCTAAGATGACTGATGTGAAACCTTTTCTCTATTGCTATGTCACGTGGTTTAGAATTCCAATTTCAGAAGTTTAGACAAGTTTGGCATGAATTCTCTTCCGGTAATATTGCTTGGCTCTATTAGGTGATTGTCACATTCTATTAAAAATAGCATTTAATTTTTAGGTGAAATGGATTTTATTTTGTGAGAAAGCATCAACATTGAAATAAATTTTAAGCATTATAACAATTATGACAACTACCATGTTGCAAATATTGGATGATATTTAATATTTATTTTTAAATTCCTTAGAATGAGCTGAGACGTATAAGTCACATCCATAAAAACAGCTCTACCTCACCTACTACCACAGAGGTGATTTCAGCCCATTGTGATCCTGTATAGAGGTGTAGAGACTGTAAATCTTTAAGGGAGCAGAAAATTGTGTCTTTCACCCACAGAGTGGCTGATAAGTTTGAACTGCCGACCTTGCACTTGGTAGTCCATTGCTTATTCATTCGGGTCACCCTGGCTTCTCTGTTTCAGGTTTGGAAAGAAGCAGGAACTGCTAGGGATCATAGCCAACAGAATCCTCCCCACTCCCTCTTTTTTTTTGTTGTTGTTGTTGCAAATATCTTAAAGTTGTGTCTTTTGGCTCATCAGTACTTTGAAATTATGCTAGTTAAGCCTTTGGCAAGTTATTTAGTGAATTAAAAAGGTATATACAATGATAAGTCAAACAGTAATGCTATAAAAATTGTAAAAACCTTAAACAAAAATATAAAAACGTGAAACTATTTTCCTCAACATAGCTTCTATCTCATTTTTAATACAAATAAAATGTTTAAACGTGAAAGAAAATGCCTTCTAATGCTTATCTGTTTCTTCTTGGAGATTTTCAGTGTATTAGGGGATTTTCTGTAGTACTTTTAGTTCTGTGGCATCCTTCAGTACCTTACAGACATTTTCTAACTTGCTAAATGCAGTTTTCTTTTAATTCATATTTGTGCAAGATATAAAATTCATGTAACAATTTAATTTCTTTAGTTGCATCTTTCTTTAAGCTCTGTATGTCAGGTATCTTAACCAAAATTTCAAGGTAGGATTGTTCTAAGAAAATTTTTTTGCATTCTTGGGGGCCCAAAGTTCTACCTTATAGGTTTTATCAAGCATTTTTATTTCCAAGTATATTCAGTGGAAGCCTCTTAAGTCACATTCCTCTTCTTGACACACCAACCAGTTCTTGGAGTCATTAAATGAACTCAAGCATAGGGAATGACTTCATTTGCAGTCAAGCTTCTAAGGCTAAGTAGAATCTGTTGTTTTATAAGACACGCTCTGGGCATTGATATTTACTTTTTAATACCAGTGATAGAGATTTTTTTTAACATTGGAGGTGAAACACCTATTCCCAACATACCATCTAAGACTTTGACAATTTAGAGGCCTACAGATGGTGTGTAGATGTGGCGCTGTATGATAAGTATGGACTACTCACCACATGATTGGCAGTTGAAACCCACCTCAGAAACCCTATAGAGCATTACCATGAGTTGGAACTAATTCTCGATAATACTTAAAAAAAAACAAAACAAAAAAAAAAACCAACACCACCACAAATGAAACAAGGAGCCCTGGTGTGGCACTGAACTGCTCTCTAGAAGTCAGAGGTCCCAAACCAGTAGTCACTCTTTAGAAACCCTATACAGGGACGCTAGGACTCAGAACCAACTCAAGGACACTTAACAACAACAACAACAAAAATGAAGTAAGGAGGCCTGGTGGCACAGTAGTTAAACGTTGACAGTTCAAATCAACCAGCTTCCCCGATGGAGAAAGAGGAGGATTTCTGCTCCTGTAAAGATTTACAGCCTCGGAAACCCTATGTAGGGTCACTATGAGTCAGAACCAACTCAGGCACATGACCACCACCACCGTAAGGTCTCAGTGAGCACAGTTGACTGTGCAGCAGTAGGTTTGCTACAGATGAAGCAACCTCTGAAATACCCAGTCAACATCGGAGAGGAAGATTATCTGTAAAGTCATGTTCTTTTTCCTTTGTATCTTTATTTAGTGTGTATCATTTTTCTGGTGATATAGAAGCCAGAGAAGATTGTCCTTAACTTTTATGATGTAAGTTTATAGTAGAATAGAGAATATTCATCAAAAGAATATAGAAAACGAAACTTACTTTACCTTAAAATTGGAACCAGCTCCAAGGCTTCTCTTTTTTCATTTGGTGGCTGCTGTAGGAATTATGGACACTTGGATCCCCTCCTCTCCAAGCTATTAGTGTATCCTTCCATCAGAGTAAAAATTGTAACATTTACTCTAGACATAAATTCGGGCTCTATTTTCATTTGAAATTAACATGGACATCATTTTCTTTGCTGTTGTCTCCTATTAATAGTGTCTTACCAATTTTATGCACTCCATCCTTTAAACTTAGAAGAAAAGAATCCTGGCTTTCATAATCTTATCACATTGGTGAAAAAATATTGACTGCTCATTATATGCACCTCTAAAAGATTTCTCACGTACTATTTTGCTCTGGTAGTGTAGTGGTTATGAATAGAGCTGCTAATTTCAAGGTCTGCAGTTTGAAACTACCAGCTGTTCCCCCAGGAAAAAGTTGAGGCTTTATACTCCCATAAAAATTTACTACTTCAGACACCCTATATTGGGTTGCTATGAGTCGGAACTGACTTCATGACACACCACCACCACTATATTTTGCTCTCACAACGAAGAGTTTTGGAGAAGCAGATTTTTCGGAGTGGAATGAATCTTGAAAGTCATTTGGTTAAGAAGGTTCACTTTGCAATTGAAGAAAGAGACTTTGATTTATTGGCTCATTGAAAGCCAGCCATGACAGAGTTCATGATGGTGATAATAAATCTCAGGTTTCTGATAACTTTTATGTCATTGTGCTTTTTGAGTATGTCAGATGACTTTAGGCTTTTAAGGTAAAGGTTGTGCCAGTAATCAGATTTTGCCAGGATCTGTACTATTATTTAATTAATCTTATCTATAGACATGCGAGGTAGTGAGTCAGTCCTTGGGGAGAATAACTATTAGAGTTTAAACTCTAAGCACTTGGTTTATGGAAGACTACAGTTACAGTTTAAAAACTTAAGGAGCTCTGGTAGCGTAGTGGTTACGAATTGGGCTGCGAACCTTAAGGTCAGTGGTTCGAAACTACCAGCTGCTCCGCGGGAGAAAGATGAGGCTTTCTACTCCTGTAAGGATTTACCCCCTTGGAAACCCTGTACAGGGTTGCTATGGGTTGGAACCGACTCGATGGCACTTAACAACAACAACAACATATATAAAATATCTATATCTATATCTATCTATCTATCTATGTATCTATCTATGTATCTATCTATCTATCTATCTATATGGTAATGTAGTGGTTACAAATCGGTCTATGAACTGCAAGGTCAGCAGTTTGAAATTACCAGCTGTTCCATGGGAGAAAGATGAGACTTTCTGCTTCTGTAAAGATTTACAACCTCGGAAACCCTGTGCAGAGTGGCTATGAGTTGGAACCGACTCCACGACACATAACAACAACAACATATATTTGTTATTCCTGAATTCTGAGTTTTACAATATAGAAAAATGGGAATGCCTTAATTAGAGTTCCCATCTTGGCATTTACTACTTCTTTGTCTGTTTATTTGTTAATCCACATTACTTCTGTCCTTCAGATAGGAGAAGTAGGAATGTAGTGCATAGATGCCTTTAAAAGTTCTTTAATGTTGTCAGCAGCCCTTGGTGGTGCCTTCCAGTGCTTACAGTTCATTTAAGAAAATGTGTACTGGGATATGGTTTCAGAAAGAATATCAGATGATAAATTTTACATTTAACAAAAAGTTCTTTGGAGCTCATACCCTTGGGAAACTTGATAATGAAAGTCAGAAGGGTGTTAAAAATCTAATTTAGAAAGACTTCACCAATTTGGTAAATAAAAGAATTCTGAATATTGAATCTGGTAGCAAATATACATTTATTAGACTTTTGATTGGTTATGGATATGTGCTGAACTTTATGGGCAAAAGCACAAATATCAGGACATATTGTATTTCTTCCATCTTATATATGTTTTTAAAAGTACTTAGCATGTTATCCCTTTGAACCTGCTTTGCTATTTTTGCTTGTTAAAGAATTTGGGAACAATGGCTTCAAAATCGAAATCTTAAAACAAATCATTGGGGCCAGGGCTTTTGTGGTTTTTTATCAAATTCTCTATTGACCAAAGAACCATAATATGTACCTTTATTTTCATAATGTGCTGTATCTTACAGTAAACCAGACAAAGCCCTGAGTTCCCTTTTGAAAAAGTACTATTAAAAAAAAAAGAGAGAGAGAGAAGCTAAAAGGAGAAATAAATACACACCAAAACCATCAAACATTGCATTTTTCTACATATCATCTGTGACATAAGTTATGCCCTCCACTGTGCATCTTCCCTTCCCCTGCATACACACACATCCTTCACATATCGAAAATATAAGCAACAGACTGGGAGTCACAAGACCCACAGTTCAAACCCACCAGCTGCTCCTCAGAGACCCTATACAGGGTAGTACTTGACATCAACATCATCCTCAGGAAGGGCTAGATTTTAAGTAGTCAATTAGAAAGGCCTTTGGTTTCTAATGCAGAGAGTTTACAACCTGGTGTGTTTTTGCTAATTTTAATTCTTTTAGATGTCTTATACACAAATTGCTTGATTACCTCCTACAACTCTCTTAATCTGGGTTACTGAACATAATAATAAGGTTTTGCTTTTTTTTTTTAAATAGACCTACTCATCACCCAATCTTATGAGCACTTCACAAACAGCTGGGGGCAAGCAGTTTCCCTGACATCCTCTTAGAACTATTGGCTGCTGCTTTTTATCCCCTCTGATTGTGAATATGAATATGGAAGGAAAAAGGAAGACCAGTTTTTGTTTAATTCCTGGTGATCAAATGAAGTCCTCAATAATAGTATAAAATGATTTTGACAGTGATTTGTTTTTACAAAATGTTTGAGGCTTGCTCTGCTATAGCTTCCTCATTTTTTTTTTTTTTTCCCTTTGATTGGAACAGAGTTTCACTTTTAGCCAGAATATTTGTTCATGTTTTAGAGGACATCTCTATAGTTCTTTGTTCTGCACCATCATGAGAATCGTCTATCTATTCCTTCTGCCGAATTTGCTCTTTAAGTATTTCTAGGTTTTCCTGAAAATGGGCAGACTCCTTAGTCATACACATGTTTTGGTTTTGTCTGTGTGCCAATAAAAATCTATATGTTTGTAGGATTTTAATCTAAAAGTCAGTCCTTTAGGTAAGAATGTAGTTTAAATATCATTAATAAATTATTTTGTTCTTTTATATCCTCACTTATTGTTGATATCCTTTAGGACAAATAACCCCCTTCTTTTCTTATTAATTATTGTTGTTGTCAAATGCTATTGGGTCAGTTCCGACTCATAGTGACCCTGTATAAGGTTTTCAAGGAGCTGCTGGTGGGTTGAAACTACTGACCTTGCAGTTAGCAGTCCATTGCTTACCCTACAGCACCATATCATGTGTCTTTTAAGCATTTGGCGGCATACATTCATGCAAGTGTTGTGAATTATAACCTTTTATTCTGGCACGTCCCTCACACTCTGGAGATCATCTAGGATTTATGGAATCCCAAGATGGAGTCTTGGTGTGGTGGTGTAGGATAAGCACTGGACCACAAGGTCGGTTTGAAATGCAAAGTCTACAGTTCAAACTCACCAGCCAACCCTTAGAAACCCTATACAGGGTTGCTGTGAGTTAGAACCCACTAGATGACATTTAACAGCAACAATGATATGGGTGTGCTCAAAGGTGAAGGAATGCATTTGGAGATAGGGCAGGTCAAAAGCAACTGAAACTCCTACAGCTAAAGGTGGTTACTAGACCTGGGTTAAAGCAATGAGGATACTTTGGGGTTTCATAATGTTGGAAGTGATGCCAAAGCAGGACTGCTCTGCTGTTTTGCAGGTCAGAACTCTCTCATATATAATTTTAAGTCAGTCTTGATGTTGAGGTTCCAATCTCTGTAAATTCCATCTAACCCAGGGAATGTATTGTTACTTATAAAAAAGAAAAATGAGGGTATTGGGAAGTCTTTTGCTTAAGTGTGGTATATGTAGTACTTTACAAAAGATAACTTGTATCCTATATGCCCCAGTGTGCTAACATAGTACTGAAATTTACTACGGTCAGGGATCAGCAGTAGTGTACTAGTGACAATTGACTCTCAGTGCATGGTTGAAATGCAGTGGGACTGATCTAAAATGTGTGCCAATAATTCCAGCTTGGACAGTGCAAACCTACCAATGTAATGTGACTGAACTGAGGGTCAATGAAAGATGCAAATACACTAAATGTCAATAACCTCAGGAGCACAGATAACTGAAAATGTACTAAAATAATGAATGATGAGCCTTGATTTTTATTACATTTGTTGGTAACATAATTCATTCCATTTTAATTTCATATAATTAGATATTTAATAATAGACTGAACACAAAATGAACCTGTAGTTCACTAAATAGCAAAGGCATTTGACTTTTATCCACAACAGTTTTTTGTTTTATCCACTTTTACCTACAACAAATTATGGATGATATTATGAAGAATAGCAAATTCATAATACTTAGTTGTGCATATGCAGAATCTGTACATAAATCAGGAGGCAGTCCTTCAAATAGAAAAAGGCATATTGTTAAGTTTAAAATCAGGAAATGTGTGTGTTAGTGTTGTATCCCTTCATCATATTTATTCACTTTTGTATGCTGAGTAAATAATTTGAGAAGCTGGACTCTGCAAAGAAGGATACAGCATTAGAATTGAAAGGCTATCATTAATCTGTGATATGTGGACAACACAACTTTACTTGTAGTATGCAAATGATACAACCTGTTTTGTTGAAAGTGAAGAGGGCCTAAAGCACTTACTGATGAACATCAAAGACTACAACCTTCCTTATGAATTATACCTCAGCATAAAGGAAACAAAAGTCCTCACAACTGGCTCAATATACAATATCACAATAAATGAAGACAATATTGAAGTTATCAAGGATTTCATGTTACTTAGATCCATAATCAATGCCCATGAAAGCTGCAGTTAAGAAAATAAACAATATATTTCATTGGGCAAATCTGTTGTAGATATCTCTTTAAAGTATTAAAAAACAAAACTGTTACTTTGAGACATTGCCTGACTCAAATCATGGTATTTTCAAACACCTTGTATGCATATAAAATCTGGCAATGAAATCTGGCAATGATGACTGATGAAGAATAGATGCATTTGAATTATGGTTTTCATAAGATAAAGAATATTGAATATACCATGAACTGCCAGGAGGCTGAACAAATCTGTGTTGGAAGTACAACCAATATTTTCCTTAGAAACAAAAATGGCAAGACGTTATCTCATGTACTTTAGACATTTTATCTGGAGAGACCAGTCTCTGGAGAAAGACTTCTTGCTTGGTAAAGTAGTGGCTGCAGCAATGACTCAAACCTAGCAACGATTGTGAGATGGCACAGAACTGGGCAAGATTTAGCTCTTTTTTACATAGAGTTAACTTGATAGCATTTAACAACAAACAATGTTTAAGAACCAGATCACATCAGAACTCAACT
>NW_006408563.1:4741505-4745707 GCF_000296735.1 Chrysochloris asiatica | reverse complement strand
AAAAAAAAAAAATCCAGATCACAAAATGCCTGAGAATTTAATCATGTTTTCCTGGAGCAGTAGAAGCCAACAGAGCACAGGAAATGTATGATGGTGTTGAAGTCTTACTATACATATTAAATTTGTTGCTTTGATTAGAGTCATTGCCTTTGAAAATGCAAAGGATTAGTCTGTCTGGGTAATATATTATTCCAACAATAATGTAAACTATGTTAAAAGCTGCTTATGTTTGATAATATGCTTGTTTCTGTATGTTGTTGTTGAGTTGGCTCCAACTTATAGTGGCCTTGAATATGATTTCTGAGGAGCAGTTGGTGAGTCTAAACTTTTAACTTTGTGGTTAGTAGTACAGTGCTTACCTTACAGTGCCACATCTGCATAAAGTAACTGAAATTTGAGTGGTCGTTGCCCTTGGTAAATTTTAAACCCAGGATAGATAGTATCAGTCATGTGAAGATGACAACAATATTAAAAATAAAAACACTGAGCAATGATTACATTTCATATTCGTCTAAACAATGACTAGGCAAATTTGTGCCCTTCCATTTGATTAGTCCAGTAATGCCTCCAGTGAGTTCCAATGAGATTTGGTTGAATTGTGTCCCTATTCTTGAACAGCTCGATAATGAATGATCCTAAATTATTTGGAGGTATTCCTTTGCCATTGCAAATAGCAAGTCTGTTATTCATTATATTCTTATATACCAGAATAGCTTCAAGGAGAAAGGGATACTGTCATAGTGCTACCCAGAACAAACTGCTGATGCCATTAGAAAGATGCATGGAATGTATTGGCTTTATTCCCAAATATCAGAGGGAATAGGTTTGTCTTACCAACAGCAACACATAATATATTGATGCTTACAGTGGTAGCTTTTCAATCAATAAACCAAAGTTAAACCTTACAGTTAGATAACATATGTGTTTGATACTTGTTTCCCAATAATTCTGTATTTTTGATCCTTCTGTTTTGCATCCATGTTATTTTTTTATAAGCAACCTCAAATCTCTTAACAGAAAGTAGAACATCAATTATTTAAAACTTGGCTGCACAGAGGTTTTAATCGCAAAAGTAATGGTGATATTTGGTAATTATTGCTGGCTATCTATAATCCCAATTGCTATTCTTCATCGCCATTATCCTATCTGTCACTGTTTCTGCCTGTGTCACCTCTGTGATTTGGGGCATGCTATGACTGAATCATTATATTCAAAACTACTGGTACCTGGTATTTCACAGGAAGCAATACTACACTGGACTCCTGGTGTGGCACTGTAACAATGGACTGGGAAACCAAGGTCAGCATTTCAAGCCCAAGAGCTGCTCCTTGGAAACTCTGTACAGGGTCTTTATGAGTCAGAACCAACTCAATGGTACTTAAAAACAACTATACTATATACTCTACTCTACTCTACTCTAATCTACTCTACTCTACTCTACTCTATTATACTATACTATACTATACAAATTTGGCAAGTCTCAGAGGTGAGGAGAGATATTAGCTGGTCAAAGGGCAGTTTCCTTGTTACATCATCACACTGGGTAGAAGAACATTTACTGAACTTGGAGAATGCCCCAACCACATAACTCATAGCCATGCTGCACATGGGTCACCATCCCAAAGACAAAAAGACTAAGCAGCTGTTACAAATTTTAAGAAGTCCAGTGACCACGTCTTTCTGCTGAACATCTTAACATAGACTATCAATGTGAAACTGGGAAACTTAGCACATAGTGAGCAGTTTTCATTCTTTAGTTTGGTGATCAGTATGCTGATGAAGTTGGTAGAGGGATTTCTAGTTTCTGGGCTCCTGGGATGAAATCCAGGTACTGTGCTTTAAATAATTCTCTCTCAGTGCTATGGTGTATTAGGAGACCCGGTGGTATTCTGGGATAAATATTGGGCTGCTAACCACAAGGACAGTGGTTCAAATAACTCGTCTGTCCAAAGGAGAAAGATGAGGCTATCTGTTCCTGCAAAGATTTACAATCTTGGAAACTTAAGGGTTGCTCTGCATCAGCATCAACTCTAAGTTAGTGGGTTTATGCTGTATTAAGATATATTTACATTGTTCTGTGACCATACTCATTTTGTCATTTCATTAGATTTAAAACTTTATATTATAGAATTTTGGAGCTTTTAGAGGAAAGGAGTGGGTTTGTATGTCCTTAATAATTTAACAATTTACAAAGAATTATGGAACATGAGAGAACTTCTTTCCATTAAAATATGATTGTTAAAACACACCAGGTATAACATTCTATTCTATTTTGTGTTTAGACTACAGAAATACATCCCCACATTTTATTGAACAATTTTTGTTACCTGAAAGCAAATGTAATCAGTTCAAAAATAGTTTGCTTTATGGAGAGTTAAATTTGTCTCATTTTCTTTGGTTGCTTTGATATTGTATGAGTTATTCTAATAAGGGAAAGTTATTAAAATAAGTGTTAAATCACAAAAGTACACCAATAAATAATAATGTTTTATTGAAAAATTACATGAAGAATGGATCCAAAGAAGAGATCTCAGACAAGTACATTAAAACTTTACTTATGAACAGACTTCATTATTTTACTGTTCTTAGTAGGTTACAATGTTTCCTTTCTTTGTGAAGTAAGTGTATTTCATATCAGTATATGAGACATCTTAAATTTCTAAATTTTTAAAAATAAGTTTATAGCCATCCGAGTGTTTCTACAACAGAAAAGCCTTTCTGGACGGATGCCACTGGCCCACTGAGATAGGAGAAATTTGGAAACACACTTTTGTAGGTGACTTAAAAGGTTAGAGAAGCCATTTTAAGGTTAATATAAGTCCCTGGGGAGATAACTTTACCTTCAAAAACATTGAGGTTATCTCTAGTATGTTCCACAGAAAACTTATTAAATTTTGATTCATAAAAAATTCCTGGATATTCATTTGCATTTCTGTTTGTATTTGTGTTTGTTTAACAGCTGTACTTATATTGAAAGTGGGTTCCAGTTTCATCACCATTGTTGTACTGAGTGAAAACATCTATCTACATACTCACTTTGCCAAGTAGTGTTTTTTTTTGTTTTTTTTTTTTTTGCATGAGTATCTCTATTTGTGCCTGTAGTTGTCTTTGCATTCATTGACAGGAGACTAATGTCTCTTGTTACCTTTAGGGAGAAATTGGAATTTTGGTGTATGTTGCTGTAAAAGCATGTCTGGAAATATAGTACTTAGTACAGTTGTCCATTTTATTCCTTAGTTACAAACCGCATCCTACTCAATGGTTTATGTAGACTGTACAATATTTGAGGTATTTATTTAATTTCTGTTTAGGATGGTGTGAGGGACAGGTGACAGAAATAGAAATTGATTTGATATGTACACTGTAAGTATATGTGGCTCATTCTTGCTGTGGGATTTGATGCTGGGTACAGTGAGTTCTTAGGGTCTTTCTAGGTTCTTGATTTGACACAATTAAAAAAGTACTGAAGGAGTTCATCTGTCAGTCTGTTGTACTGTGGTGACTTGTGTGTTTCTGTGATGCTGAAAGCTATGCCACTGGGTTTAAATGCCAATAGGGTGTACCATACTGGGCAGGTTTCAGTGGGACTTCCAGACTAAGACAGACTACGAAGAAGGAGAGAAGGACTACTTCTTCCACTTGAACCCTTATAAATAGCAGAGGAACATTGTCTGATGCATTGTCAGAAGATGAGCCCTTCAGTTTGAAAGGCACTGAAAATATGACTAGGGAAGATTTGCCTCCTCTAAGTAGAGCTGACTGAATAACATAGATGGAGTAAGCTTTTGTGACCATGATTTGCTGAATAGGAGGATAATTCAAATACAGAAGAAAAAGCAGCAAACATCCATTAATAATCAGAACATGGAATGTATAAATTATAAGTACGAAAATTGAAAACTGTAAATGATGACAGGGACTATATGAAGATTGATATCCTGGGCATTAGAGAGCTGAAATGAACTGATATTGGCCATTTTGAATCAGATGTTCAGTTCATATGACTTACTGTGGCAGAAACAACAAACTAAAGAGGTATAGTGTTTCATTCATCATCAAAAAGAGTATTTCAAGATCTATCTCAAGTACATGTCTATCTGTGATAGGATATCAATACGCCTACAAGTAAGAACAGTTAATACCACTATTATTCAGACTTATGCAACAACTACTACTATTTCTTCAGTCTGAAATTGATCAAA
>NW_006408563.1:4729594-4736835 GCF_000296735.1 Chrysochloris asiatica | reverse complement strand
AGTGTATTGAAAGCATTCCATATTTGTTCCATTCCAAAGAGAAGTGACTCAAGGGGATGCAGAAGTCATTAAATGATATCATTAAGATTACGTGCAAGTAAAATTTTGCTGAAAGATTTTAAATGGCTACAATAGTACATTGACAGGGAACTTCCAGAAATCCAAGCCAGATTCAGAAGAGGAAGTTGAACCAGGCTGAGGTCAGATGGATCTTAGCTGAAAGTAGAGAATAGCATAAAGATGTTTACCTGTGTGTCATCGAATATTCAAAGGCTTTTGACTATGTGGATCATGACAAGCTAAAGATAAGATTGTGAAGAATGAATTTTCAAGAACACTTAATTGTGTTAATCAGGCATCTGTATATAGACCAAGAAACAGTCATGTGAACACAAGAGAATACTGAATGGCTCAGAATCATGAAAGGTGTTCTCCATGATTGTATCCTTTTACTGTATTTATTTATTCTATATGCTGAGCATATAATTTGAGAAATAGGATTATATGATGAAGAACATGGCATCATTATTGGAGGAAGATTCATTAATAACAACCTGCAGTTTGCAGATGATATAACCTTGTTTGTTGGAAGTGAAGAGGACTTATAGTACCTATTGATGAAGAACAAAGCCACAGCCTTCAAAATGGATTGCACCTCGGTGTAAAAAAAGGAAAAAAAATCCTCACAACTGGGTCAATAAAAAAAACATCCTGTTAAATGGAGAAAAGATTGAAGTTATCAAAGATTTCATTTGCTTGGATCCACAATCAACACTCCTGAAGGCAACAGGCAAGAAATCAAATGTTGTATTGCATTAGGGAAATCTGCTACACAGGACCTCTTTAAAGTGTTCAAGAGCAAAGATAACAATTTGAAGAATAAGATGTGTCTGATACAAGCCAGTGTATTTTCAAAAGCCTCATCTGCATATTCAAGTTGAACAATGAATGAGAAAGATCACAGAAGAATTTATGCATTTGTAGTGTTGGAGCAGAATATTAAAAGTACCATGGGCTGGTAGAAGAACAAATGAATCAGATTTAGAGGAATTACAGCGGGAATGCTCCTTAGAAGTCTCTCATACTTCAGACATGTTATCAGGAGGAGCCAGTTCCTGGAGAAGGACCGTGTGCTTGGTAAAGTGGAGGGTCAGTGAAAAAGCGAAAGACCCCTGTGAAATGGATCCACACAGTGGCAGCAACAATGGGCTGAAATGTAACAAGTCTGATGGTGGCTCAGGACCAGACAGTGTTTTGTTCCATTGTGCATAGGGCCACTTTACATTGGAACTGACTCCACCGACCTAACAGCAACAACATGCTCCACTGTATCCATAGATAAGTTCACAGCAAAAGTAAATACACTTGTTCAAATATCATCTGTCAAACCTGTATATATTTGTGAATATACTCTCCCTCTCACACCTGTTTAGCCTTTGTGTCTATGCATCTACCCATGTGATTGTTGTTGTTAGATGCCATCGAGTTGGCACCAACTCATAACGACTCTGCACAACAGAATGAAACACTGCGCAATCCTGGGCCAACCTCACAATCGTTGCTACAGCTCAGCCCATTGCTACTGCCACTGTTCCAATCCATCTTGTTGGGGGTCTTCCTCTTTTTCTCTAACCTTCCACTTTGCCATATATGATATCCTTCTCCAGTGACTGGTCCCTTCTGATAAAATGTCCAAAGTATAAGAGACAAAGTTTGGCCACTCTGGCTTCCAAGAGGCACGCTGGCTTTACTTCTTCCAACACAGATCTGTTTGTTCTTTTGGCAGTCCATGGTACTTTTAATATTCTCCTCCAACACCATAACTTAAATGTACCAATTCTTCTGCAGTCTTCCTTATTCTCTGTCCAACTTTTGCATGTGTATGAAGTTACTGAAAATACTATGACTTGGGTCAGGTGTACCTTAGTTCTCAAACTCACATCTTTGCTCTTCAAGGCTTTAAAGAAGTGTTGTGCAGCAGATTTGTCTAATGCAATATGTTGTTTAACTTCTTGATTGCTGCTTCCATGAGTTTTGATACATCTTTATTATTACAGGATTGTGTATATAGCAGTTTTTTCTCTTGCACTTTCTTGTGTCTTCCTATGCCTTAATCTTTCTTCACCCATATCCATCTTAACTGCCTTCCCTTCACCAGAGTTCTGATTATCTTCTTTCCTCCCCACTCCCTCTTTTCAAAAATGTCTGTCTTCTTGGAGCACACTCTTAATTAAAATAATAAGTTTTTTCAAGATGGATTTCTAAAAGTTGACTCTCACAGTTATTAAGACCTAAAACTTTCTATCAACAATAAACGGCATTTTCATTTCCTAGTATTTTCACCTGTATGATTTTTCCAAACATACACAGATAAATTCCTGTATAAAGTTGGCTCCTGATACACAACATTTCTCTATAAATGTTGATTGAATTGTTCTGAATTAATGATAATTTCTTGCCTTGGATATAAGAAAATAGTACTTGAACTTTACAAAAATATATCTTAAAAATTTATAAACTGTTCTTTAGATGAACAGGCCCAAAATTGTATTGTTAGTTGTCATGACGTTGATTTCAACTCCTGGTGATCCCGTGTGTACAGAGTAGATGGAAGCAGATTGCCAGGCATGCCATCCCAAAGACTTCTGGGTGGGTTCAAACCACTAACCTTTCAACTCGTAGTAGAGTACTTAACCATTCCTGGTATACAACATCTAACATAACGTATCTATTGAAGTTGAAGACACAGTAGCGTGCAGTCCCCAGTGAGTATGATTACAGGCTTCATGTATCCTTGCCTTTCGTGTTGGCAGAAGAGCTATATATTCTGAGAGCTTTATCGTTTGGAGAAGTTTTTAACCAACCTCAAACTGCCATCACCTACGTTAATACTAATGTTTATGTAAGTCTTTTCCCCTTTGTGTTTTTTCTGGTGTAGTCCCTATTGGCTCTTTTGCAACATTTGTCGTAGTAATAGGTTTTTTTATATTTGTTTTTGACATCTTTCATACTGATGAATATATCATCACAATAAAAACAATGAACACATCTATTTCCCCAATTCTTATCATGTTGTTGTTATTAAGTGCTGTTGAGTCAGTTCCAACTCATAGCAACCCTGCAAAGGGTTTCCAAGGAGCGGCTGGAGAACTTGAACCACTGACCTTGCGGTTCCAACTGACCTTGCAGTCCAGAGCATTAACCCAAAGCATTTTGACCTGCTGTAAATTTGCTTCCTTATTTACCAGTTGTTGTTGATAAGGGCCATTGAGTCAGTTTCAACTCATAGTGACCCTGTATGGAGTACTGGTGAGTTTCAACCACCAACTTTGTGGTTCAAGCTGAGCTGTGGTCAGTGCTTATCCTACAGCATCACACTAGGACTCTTTATGTACTTATTAATCCTGTTTTCTCAACAATCCTTGTACTGTTTTCCATTATCACATCAGTTGACATGTTTTGGATTTTTATATTAATGTTATACAGTACACGTTCTTTTTATGTCTACTTTCACTCAGTATAATTACTTTGCCATTGACGATGTACTATGTTGTTAAGGTCCCTTTGAGTCAGATCTGACTCATAATGGACCTATGCGTGACATCCTCACAATTGTATGTTAGAACCTATTATTGCAGCCGCTCTTTCAGTCTGTCTCATTGATGTTTGTCCTCTGTTAGATGACTACAAGGTCAGTGGTTTGAGCCCACTGGCCACTACTCAGGAGAAAGATTAAGCTTTCTGCTCCTGCAAAGATTTACAGCCTTGGAAACCCCATACAGGGTGCCTATGAGTCAGAACCGACTGAGCAGCCCTTAACAGCAACAGCATGCTGTTTTTATACATGTCTGTACTGAAATTTGCGAGCATACAGAATATAGTTATAATAATTGCTGCAAAGTCCTTGCCTCTTCATTCTAGTATCTTTCCCAATTCTGAGTAAGTTTTGATTGGTTCACTCCCCCCCCCCCCCATTATGTATCATTTTCAATCTTTGCATGACTGTAATTTTTTTTTTGGCATGCCACCTAGTGTGAATTTTATTTTATTACGTGCTGATTACTGTTTGCATTCCTATAAATATTCCTGATCTTTGTTCTGGGTAATGGTTACATTTCTTGGAAATAGTGTAATCCTCTTAAGTCTTCGCTTTCAGACTTGCTAGTTGACGCTACAGACCTTCTCAGTAGAGGTCGATGTATTCGCCACGACTGAGCCATGACCCTTTGTGCAGCTAGCTCCCTTATCTCTCCTGTGAACTCTCTCTACCTGAACTCCTCGGTCCTTAGGTCTATCTTCAGAATACAGGTACTTAGTCAGATTTTACATGAATTTCACTCCCTAACCTGTAACTTGGTAACGTCATCATGGTAGTCCCCCAAAGCCACACCCCACCCACTGTCATTGAGTCGATTGATTATGACCTTTTAGAACAGAGTGGAAGTGCTCATTCTGGTTCTAACACTGTCAATCTTTAAGGGAGCAGAAACCTCATCTTTCTCCCACAGTGTTGGTGAATTTGAACCACCAACCTTGCATATAACTTAACCTACTATGCCAGAGGACTCATTATCAGGGCAGTGAATCAGAGTAATTAATTGTAAATTGTTTGAAACTTATAAATTGAATACTCAGTGAGTTACTTCACCTTGGTTCAAAGTATGTTTTTAAAAGAGAGTATTTGTTTTTAAACGATTACTCCAAAGCTGTCTATTGTTATATATCCATGGAGGTATATCCTTATAGCATAAGCTACCAACTGCTGAGAGCAATACCCGTCTGTTTCAGCATTCAGCAATAGATTGAGGAATTACTTGTTTGGCAAAGGCTTTAAAGAGACTGTTACTGTTGTTAGGTTCTGCAGGAATATAATTAAATGTTCTGGAATACTAATTCTGTGCAAAATGTCCGTAGCTTGTTATGATCCACACAATTGAAAGCCTTTGCATAGTCAATAAAGTATAGGTAAACATCTTTCATTTTTTTTTTTTCTGCTTTCACTCAAGATCCATGTGACATTAGCAATGATATCCCTCCTTCCATGTCTTCATCTAAGGAGCTCTGGTAGCGTAGTGGTTACGAATTGGGCAGCAAACCGCAAGGTCAGTAGTTCAAAACTACCAACTGTTCCACGGGAGAAAGATGAGGCTTTCTGCTCCTGTAAAGATTTATAGCCTTGGAAACCCTGTACAGGGTCACTATGAGTTGGAACTAACTCCACGGCACATAACCAACCAACCAACCAATATCTTCATCTGAATCCTACTTGAACCTCTGGCAGTTCCCTGTAAATGTACTATTGTAGCCTTTTTTTTTGAATGCCCTTCAGCAAAATTTTGTTTGCATATGATATTAATGATATTGTCTGAAGATTTCTGCATTCTGCTTTGTCACCTCTCTTTGGAATAGGCACAAATATGTATCTCTTCCAATCTATGGGCCAGATAGCTATCTTCCAGATTGCTTGGCATAAATAAGTGAGTGCCTCCAGTGCTGTATCAGTTGGTTGAAAGGTTTCTGTTTGTATTCCATCAATTCCTAGAGCTGTGTTCTTTGCCAATGCCTTCATTGTACCTTGGACTTCTTTATTTACAACCATTGATTCTTGACCATATGCTGTCTCTTGAAATGGTTGAACATCAACCATTATTTTTGGTATAGTGAGTCTGTGTATTCAATCCATTTTCTTTTTTTAATGTTTTATTGTGAATTATGTGATAGTTTACATGGGAGAACATTAGTTTTACATTCATCCTATCGTATATCATTTCATTGCCGTGGTTACAGTCCCCTCCATGCATCATCAACCAACCAAACACTATAAGCCTGCACCCTGGTCATCATTTCATTGCCATGGTTACAGTCCCCTCCATGCATCATCAAACAACCAAACACTATAAGCTTGCACCCTGGTCATCAGCACACAGCCCCTCTTTCTCTCTGGGTCTAAAGTCCCCAGCTGCGCCATCTCTCCACATCATTGTCTGTCCCTCCATCTCTGGCATTACTGCTTCTCTGGGTAGGGTCCTGCTCTCTACTCTTCTCCGTTGATGGTTCCAGGGACCTCCACTCCTAGACTGCAACTGTAATCACTCCCCCCTTTGCTACAAAATGTCTGCCTTTACATTTCCAACCCTCACAGTCAGTCCTGATGACAATTATTCATAATTGTATCACAAGAGACCTATCTGCATTTCCTTTCATCAGCCTCACCTAGACAGATTGACTACTACTCAGTGCAGATTCTACCTTCCTCCACGCCTTCTCAATCTGTTGTTGTTTTTTTAATGCTTTCTACATAATTCAATATTTTGACCATTGTTGTTGTTTACTACCATTGAGTCTGTTCCAACTCATAGCAACCCTGTATAGGGTTTTCGAGGAGTGGCTGGTGAATTTGAACCACTTACCTTGTGTATCAAACCAACTGTGCAGTCCAGTGCCTATCCTACAGCACCACACCAGGACTCCATTTTGCCTATAGAAGAACCCTTCAATATGTCAACTCAATACTTGAACTTTTTCTTTAGTTCTTTCAGCGTTTCATCTTGAGAAATGGTAAGTGTGTCCCTCCTGTTTGATTTTCTAACTCCAGGTCTTTGGACATTTCATTATAATACTTGACTTTGTCTTCTCGAGCTGCCCTTTGAAAATTTGTTTTCAACTCTTTTATGTCCTTATTTCATCCATTTTTTAGCAAGTTTCAGAGTCTCTTCTGACATCAATTGTGGTGCTTTTCCTTTTTTCTTTTCTTGAACTTTGTTTCTTCCTGTGTGGTGTTCTTAATGGCATCCTATGATTCTTCTGTGTATTTAATGCACCAGATCTGTTCTTGATGGTGGGATTTGTTCAAGGTTGAATTTGAACTCTCATGGACTTGTTTTAATTTTCTTTAGCTTCATACTAAACTTGCTATGAACAATTGATGGTCTGTTCCACAGTCTTCCCCTGGCCTGGTTTTGGCTGATACTATTGAGTTTTTCCACCATCTTTTTTCACAGATGTAGTCAGTTTGATTTCTGTGTATGCCATATGGTGAGGTCCATGTGTATAGTTATCTTTTATGTTGTTTAAAAAAGTTTTTGCAATGAATAAGTCATTGGTCTTGTGGAATTCTATCATGAAGTATCCAGCATCATTTCTATCACCAAAGTCATATTTTCCAACTATGTATTCGACTTCTTTGTTTCCAACTTTTGCATTCTAATCACTAGTAATTATCAATACATCTTCATTGCATG
>NW_006408563.1:4728454-4729494 GCF_000296735.1 Chrysochloris asiatica | reverse complement strand
ATATCAATACGCCTACAAGTAAGAACAGTTAATACCACTATTATTCAGACTTATGCAACAACTACTACTATTTCTTCAGTCTGAAATTGATCAAATGTGCAATCAGGATATATTGATAGTTACTGGTGATTATAATGCTAAAGTTGGAAAATCTGGTCTCAGTGATAGAAATGGTGCTAGATCACATGATAGAATATTGCAAGATCAACTATTCATTACAAAACCTTTTTTTTTTTTTTTTTTCAACAACATATAAGGCTGACTATACACCTGGACCTTACCTGATAGAATACACAGGGATCAAATTGACTACATCTGTGGAAAGAGATAGTAGAAAAGCTCCATGTCATAAGCCAAAACAAGGCCATGGGCAGATTGTGAGATAGACCATCAATTGCTCTTATTCAAGTTCAGGCTGAAGGTGAAGAAAATTAAAGCAAGTACACCAGAGCCAAAATATGACCTTGAACATATTTCACCTGAACTTAGAGACCATCTCAGGAACACATTTGATGCATTAATGATTGAGTATCAGAAGAGCTTTGGGACGACATCAAGAATATCATACAGCAAGAAAGCAAAAGGTCATTAAAAAGACAGGAAAGAAAGAAAAGAACAAAATGGATTTCAGAAGTTTCTAAAACTTGCTCTATAATGAATGGAAGAAATGAAGTAAAAGAGTGAACAAAATGTTCAAAGGGCATAACAAGAAGAAAAAGTCAAGTATTATAATGAAATGTGCAAAGACCTGGCATTAGGAAACGAAAACGGAAGAACACACTCAGAATTTCTAAAGGCAAAAGAATTTAAGAAAAGATTCAACTTGCATATTGAAGGACTCTATGGAGAATATAAGGAAGATCATAGAAGAATTGATGCCTTTGAATTGTGGTGTTGGAAGAGAATACTAAAAGTGCCATGGACTGCCAAAAGAACCAATAGATATGTTTTGAAAGAAGTGCAGCCAGAGTGCTCTTTGGAGGCCAGGATGGCTAAGCTTTGTCTCTCCTACTTTGAATATATTGTCAGGAGGGAACAGT
>NW_006408563.1:4703841-4725923 GCF_000296735.1 Chrysochloris asiatica | reverse complement strand
CCTATCACAGACAGCATTGTACTTCAAGATAGATCTTAAAATGTTAATTTTGATTATGAATCTGGCACTATTCCTTTTTGATTTCTCATTCCAGGCATAGTAAACCATATGATTGAAAGATTCAAAATGGCCCATACCAGTCCATTTTAGCTCATTAATGTCTAGGATATTGATCTTTATGCATTCCATTTCATTTTTGAGAGCTTCCAGTTTTCCTAGTCAGTCCATGTCTGAGTTCTCTGGCTTCACAAGGGGAAAAAAGAATCAAACTCAAAGTCAGTCCAAGGCCAATTCCTATGAAGCAGAGGTTGGATGTGCTTCCCCCTCACCCTGTTTACCTGATTCTGATACCCACCATCCCTCCCCACGGTACTCTCTGCTTCACTTCTGAGTTTGATAATCCATTGCGATGGCCTCACAGAACTCATAATAATACTCATGACTATGGGGTTTATTAGAGAAGTGAAACCAACTCAGGATCAAAACCAACTCAGGACCCAGCAGTTCTCCAGCCAGGAGTGTCTGTGACATGCCCTATTGCAGGCACGCCTCACTCTCGTCTGCAGCCTGTCAGCCATGTATCCCCTTGACCTCTGCTTCAGTCCATGAGCCTAGAGCCCAGAGCTGCTTTATCTCTCCATGCCCCTTCTCCTGCTCCCCTTTGCCATCACTTCTGCCATTGCTGTTTTTCTAGGTCGGGATCTTATGTTCCACTCATGCTCATCTTTTGTTATGTTTCAGGATCTTTCATCTCTGCTTCTGAGGTGACTTCTTTTAAACCTAATTGGAGGGCAAAAGTAACCAATCTCAGCCTTACAGTCATATAAACCTTATTTGTATGGTCACATTATGGGAATTAAGTATACTTTGGATAGAAAAGCCATATCACATGCATTCAAGGCATCACAGCTAGATTCACACTTTAGACTTCATTCCATATTCACATTATTAATGGATGTTTATAGCTGCTCCTTCTCAATTTGAGTTGTGCCCATCAGCAAATGAAGGTCCTGAAAGCTTTATTTCTTCACATCTTCAGGGTTACTCTACTTTGAAGAGGCAGCTCTACCCTAGTCGTATTCGAGTGCCTGTCATCTTCAGGCACTGTATCTGATAGTATTTTGGTGCTGTTCATCACATTTCAGTATTCAATGTTCTATGCCACCAGCATTTTAAATTCCAGCAGAGTACACCCATGATGGACAGTTTTCAGTTGAGTATTCAGAGTAAGCTGGCCTAGGAAGAAGGAGAAGTGGACTGCTTCTGAATGTTTGTTGTTTTTGTTACATGCTGCTGAGTTGGTTCCAACTCATAGTTGCCCCATATAAGGTTTCCAAGGAGCTGCTGTTGAGTTTGAACCCCTGGCCTTGAAATTCACACCGACCTTGCAGCCCAGTGCTTATCCTATAGAGCCACACTGAAACTCTGAATGTTTAGTCACTGAAAACCTTATGAATAGCAGTGGAGTATTGTAAGATAGCTCCAGAATATTGACTATTGGATCAAAGTGACTATGAATCTAAAAGGTAGAGTTGTAAGAATAACCTAGTAGTTTCCTCAGTAAGAAAGCTTGGAGTAAACATTATTGGATTTACCCCTTGGCTTGCATTTAAAAACCACATGATCTTAGAAGCATTATATAGCCAATAATTCTCACATAAGTGAGTAGAAATGTTGGGTTAATTAGTGTATGAAAGGAGATATTAATTATGCACTGGTATTTCATTTTGATGATAGAAGGTGTTTATTAATGCAAATTATTTGTTTTTTAAGTAAGGTTTATAGAAACACTGAATCTTATGATATGTAGAATATAGTATTGCTTCTATATTGATCTAAAATGTATTATGAGTATAGTGTCAGTTATTCCTATGGGGTGATTGTATAGTAATTACAGTGTTAAGTAATTTATCTCAAAATGTTATTGTTACATATATGAATACTATTCTAAATGCATGAGTTGAAATGAAATAGAAGAAAAATGACTAAATGATTATCAGTATGACTTTTTTAATAGGTGTGACATCCAATTATAACTTGCTGTTAGAGAACTATTGAGTGAAGGTTGAACATTGCAGCCTCAGTTAGGACCCCTGCTTGTGCTAACTTAGACTAGATAGGACTCAGAGTGAGAAAGTAAATCATTGTTAGTAGTACCTTGACAACATTTTGGATTTATATATTTGACTTATAGATTGAAATATCAGTTGAAAGATCATACTTTTACTTAAAAATCTTACTATTACGTTCTGACTACAGACTAACAGGATGTTATGTAGTTTGGGGACAAAAGGGGCAAACATTGACCTCTCTTGATATCTTGACTAGACTTTCTGGTTGAGATTGCTGTAAGTGGTATTTTCTTAATTAATTTGGCATGTTCTTATAACAAAGCAGAGATATCAGTCTTCTTTGGAACTTAAGACTCTATGTATGAATTATTGGTCTAAACAAAGATCCAACTGTAGCCATTGTTCTGAGGACACAGATTTTAATTTGTCAAAGTTGAGTAAACTGTGTTTTAATCCCATTCAGTGGGAAACCATTCCTTGTGGACGCCAAAGAGCAAAATTTGCATCTCATCTTTACATACCAAAAGACTGTTATTTTGTTGTTGTTAAGTGCCATTGAGTCTATTCAGACTCATAGTGACCCTCTATAGGGTTTCTGAGGAGCAGCTGGTGAGCTTGAACCACCAACCTTGCAGTTCAAATGACTTTGCACAATAATTTAGTTATAGGAAATATTCAGATATTTATTGTTATTTCTCTAACCAATTTATAAAGTGTTTATGATTATAGCTATGATTATTTTTAGAGTGATAAATATTGATGTTGTTAATTGTCATGAATTGGTTTTGGCTCATAGCAACCATGTGTAGGGTTTCTGAGGAGCGACTGGTGAACTTGAACCACTGATCTTGCAGTTCAAACCAACCTTGCAGTCCAGCGCATTAACCCACAAGGCCACACCAGGACTCCAAACTATTGATAAATAGCATTATCTTCCCATGAAGATGGAAAGCATTTTTTCTTTAGTCATCTACTTATTTCCCCATGTAATATGTGAGAAACCAGGGTTTCTGAGAAAACATACACTTACATAAAAATGAAAATAAGGTATTCAATTTGCATTTATTTGCTTGCAAAATCTATTCCCATGCGTTTTGATTGATGTCCTAGAGTGAGGCACATTGAGTTTTCTAGTGATTGATCTTAAATGTGTTTATATGAGGGAAATGAAAACTGAAATTGTATCTGTCATTATTTGTATAAAATTTGAATAAAGCAGTGATCCATATTCACAGTTCTTGTGACTATTATGTATTGAACTAATGTTAGCAATTCAGTATTGGTGACAACCTACCTTATTTATTTACAGGTTATTGAAAATCAGTACAGTGGTAAAATGCAGGTGATTAGCATTTATAGAAACCTTTTTGTAATGGAAGAGAAGTCAGTGGCAGAGGCAAGGATTTGTATTACAGGATAATATTAATTAAATTGGCTTCCTTTAAAACTTGTGTAACTGTGGCAGTGATACTTATAGAACTAGGATGATACTTTGAGAGATCTGGCCTTCTCTTTTGCTAATGAATGACTTCAAAGCTGAAATTTGCATTTAGTCCATTGACTTGGTAATTTTAAAGGTAACCATTAGTCTGACACTTTTAGGATAACAAAACTAAATTCTAGTGAAGTGGAGAATTGTATAAGAACAGTGGTAGATATTAGGCCAAAAAATAATCTGAACACAATAAAAATATGCTTTTGTTTGAGAAATCTGTCAAAATGAATTTAAAATATTTTTTTTAAATGGCTGTTAAAATGTTCTTTGCTGAATTTTTGAAATCCATTAAAATTGTATCTAAGTTAATGCAAATAATGCAACTTGAAGTTAAGTTTTAAAGTGCTATCTTCATTTCTTGGAGTTCTGGTATAGAGTGTGAAGCTGTAGAATTAGCACTGGAATGCTAACCACAAGGTCAGTGGTTCAAACTCACCAGCTGCTCCTGGGAAACTATGAGTTAAAACTGAAGGCTTTTTAGCAATAACAATCTTCATTTCCTGAGGTAAGTGGATGTTGAGTGAATGGCTAATATAAATAACCTGAATGAATTAATGAATTTGTTTTCACTTTGAAAGCATCTACTTTTTTTTTTTCTCTACCAGAAGCCACATTTTTTTAAGTGTTTTATTGTGAATTATATGATAGTTTACATGGGACAACATTAGTTTTACATTCATTCTATCATACATCGTAAACATTGCCATGGTTACAATCCCCTCCATGCATCATCAACCGACCAAAGGGTATACCCTGCAAGCCTGCCCCCCCACATTATCTCTCCCTCATCATTGTCTCTGCCTCCATCTCATCACTGCTTCTCTGGGTAGGGTCCCACTCTTGGCTCTTCTCCATTGATGGTCCAGGGACCTCCGCTCCTAGACTGAAAAGTTATTCCCTTCCTTCCTTGCCATAAAATGTCTACCTTTACATTTCCAACCTTCACAATCAGTCCTGATAACAATTATTCACTATTGTATCACAAGAGACCCATCTGCATTTCATTTCATCAGCTCCGCCTAGGCAGATTGGATACTTCTCACTGGAGATTCTGCCTTCCTCCAGGCCCCTGGCTCTAGGTTCCCTCTTGAAAGCTTGTAAGCCAGTCACTTCTTGCCTTTGAAGTCCCCCCCCCCCATTTTGGGTATTCAATGTCCAAATTGCCCATCCCTGTCTACTCTGTGTGTGGAGGGGGTGGGAATGATCCTTGCTGTAAGAATTTGTTCCCTCTTTTGAGCTACTGCTTCCATAGGTGTAGGTCAAGTTCATAAAATTGCATCAGATTACTCTTTTTTTCTTCTTCTTGTTGAGCTCTGATCATCCAGTCATTGAAGCCAGGTCAAGTGGGTATTATCTGCAAGTGTGGGTGTTCTTATGCATATGCCCTCTCTTATCAGCTGGATGCTTCACTCTCTGCATTATAGGGCTTAGCTCTCCACTTCATTATTGTTTTTCCCTCACTTCCCCTTATCTTTGATGAGCATGGTCACCAATCAGAGCATGTAATCCCATTGAGTCATAGTCTTGGAAGGGGGTTTGCATTGAGGGGACCTGACCACTTGCCTTGATGTTTCCTGGGCAAGCAACTTGTTTGTTCTTGTAGTAACAGTGTCTGATTCTATTCTTTTGTATTTTTCCTGTAGGTCTTTCTTTCAACAAGTATCTTCTGTTCTTCTAGCTGTCCAGGCTGGTCTGCTTGTCCTTTCAAGTGGAAATTTCCCATCTCTAGATATTTGAATGTGGTTCAGACTTCTACCTATAGTCTTATGTATTGCAGAGGCTCCGCAGGAAGCCTCCTTCACTGGGCACGTTGTAGCACCATTTTAGGTGTTCCAATCAGTTATAGGCAGAAGATGGACTTACAAGCTTTCTATGGTGATGTTTCTGGCTATTCCTTTCTCTCCCCTCCAGTGTCTATTTTATAATATAATGCAAGGAAAACCAAGATTCAAAAGACAGCCAAGCATCTTAACATTATTCCCCCCTTTTCCCTATTCTAACCGTGTCTCAATCTTTGTATCCCAGAGCCCTGTAGTTCCAAGGTTGTGCATACATCATTTTGTACCTCTGTCCCACTTAGCCCAGTCAAACATGCCTAACTGTTCTCCCATCTGCTTTGTTCTTCCATTCCCCTCTCCCTTCTTGTATATAGCCCCCTTCCCCAGCACCCAAACTATCCTGTCCATCCCCCCCCCAGTGCTCCACCTTCCCTTCCCTCTCCTCCCCAGACCCCTATACCCCAGTATCCAACAAAGAATTTTTTTTCCCTTTTAGTATGGGTTCTTTTTCTTAGTCTTTTACAGTAGTGGTCCTATGCAGTATTTCTCTTTTTGTGACTGACTAATTTCACTCAGCATGATGTCCTCAAGGTTCATCCATGTTATGCTTGTGCTTCCTTGTTATTCTTCAATGTAGCTTAATATTCCATTGTGTGTATGTACCACAGTTTGTTTATCCATTCTTCCGTTGATGGGCACTTTGGCTGTCTCCATCTTTTTGCTATTGTAAATAGTGCTGCTATGAACATTGGTGTGCATATATCTACTCGTGTTATGGCTTGTATTTCTTGTGGATAAATACCAAGTAGAGAAATTCAGAAGCCAATTTTTGATGACTATGAAAATTCTGAAAACCATTTGCTGCAGGATAATTCCTAAACTACACTGTATCTGAACCCCCTAAGGGTAGATGTCACCTTTGTAGTACTCATTCAACATGTAGTGATTGAGCACACACTAGGTAGGACCTTGCCATTATCTATAGAAACCAATTGTTACTGTTTTTACCACTTGTTCTTTCCTGACATCTTCTCCCTTGTATTCTGTGTTGTGAGGAAGTTCAAAAAGTTAGTGGGGTATACCCTTTGGTCTGTTGATGATGCATGGAGGGAATTGGAACCATGGCAATGAGATGATATATGATGGAATGAATGTAAAACTAAAGTTCTCTCGTGTAAAGTATCATATAATTCACAATAAAACATGAAAAAAAAAAAGTCTCCCCCCCCAAAAAAAAAAAGTTAGTGGAAAATTTCCACTATCTTTAAATTCCATTTTTCCATGAACTGCTTGCTAACAGCACATTCGGCAGTTCAAACCCACAGGAAACTCCTTGGAAATTCTATGCGGGATTGTTCTGAGTCTGAACCAACTGCATGACATTTAACAACAACAACTTGAGTTTAAGATGAAGACACTGACACTGAAGGTCCAGTGACACATTGCTGTTGTTAAGTGCCGTTGAGTCGGTTCTAACCCAAAGCCACCCTGTATAGGGTTTCTGAGGAGTTGCTGGTGAGCTTGAACTGCCCACGTTGTAGTTCAAATGGCTTTGCAGTCTGGCGCATTAACCCACAGCGCCACACCAGGGCTCCCCAGTGACATGAGGATTCTTCAAAAAGTTAATGGAAAAATGGAATCAAAAGATAATGAAATTTTTCCCTGAACAGTTTGAAGTCCTCTCATATTAATCAGTTTTCCACATCCTGAAGGGATGAATGGGATTCTGACTTGCATTTCTGCCTCCAAATTTGATGCTTTATCTCATTAATCCAGTTATTAGGCTCTTAATAGAGCCCTGGTATGGCTCTGTGGGTTAATGCTCTGGACTACAAAGTCGATTTGAACCACAGCGTCGGTGGTTCAAGCTCACCAGCTGTTCCTTTGAAACCTTAAACAGGGTCATTATGGGTCAGAACTTAACAACAACAACAAGGCTCTTACTAGGGAAGGGTCTGTACCGATTTATTGTGCTAGCATTTCTCCTTTATTAAGCTCAGTGCCCAGGATAAGTTACTGCTTACAATGTTAATAAATAAATGATGTGTGAGGAGAATCATAGGGATAAACTGAATTTCCCAGGTCTTCCTCCCGAGTCCCTCCTAAATGCACTCCCTAGTACATGGCTCCCACTGGCCAACGGCTTTCAGCATTGAATTGCTGTTGTTATTCAACAGTGTTGCTGAGTCATTTCTGTCTCATAGGATTTTCAAGAAGTAACTGGTGGGTTTGAACCACTGACCTTTCAGTTCTCAGTCCAATGCTTATCCTACAGTGTCACAGCAGGATTCCACAGTTGTGTAAATAAGTCTCAGGTTTAGAGGGTGGGTGCTAAAGGTGTTCTAAAATGAATTGTGCTATATAGAATATACCATTAATATACTACCTTTCAGTAATTCTATTGTTGTGATCCCACAGTGGGGCGGGGGGTGGGGGGAACTAAGTAAATGACATAATGTTTGTATAGTGAAAGGATGAAATAATTTATATATCAGCCTGTTGTTGTTGTTGTTAAGTGCCATCGAGTCGGGTCCGACCCATAGCGACCCTGTACAGGGTTTCCGAGGGTGTCAGCCTAGCATGTTAAATTTGTAAGAAGCAATTTGAATGATCTAGAGTGTGAGCCTGCCATTGTTATTAGAAGATTTAGGTCACAGTAGAACAAAGTGTTGTTTCCATCCAAGAATGGCGTGAGTTTCCCCATAACTGTAACTGTGAGACTGGAAATGAAACCAGATGGTTGTTGTCTGACTGGGAAAGACTTCTGATCCCAATTCTTCAGAAGACAAGAGACCACACAGCCTTCCATTCTTTATGGCTGGAGAGAAGGAAATTTAACATTTCCCTGGTAAACACCTATTCCTCTGGGTTACTGTAATAATGTGTGAAATATACTGGAGCAAGTGACATCACATTTCTGAGGGGTTAAGAATGTTGTCTGATGGGTTAAGTAAGCTAAACAAATGGGTGGGGAAAATGATAAGACATGAAAAACTAGTAAATTGGTAACTTTTTTTTTTTTTTTTAACTCTGATAGTTCAAATGTGTAATATGCATTTGTATAGAGTCTTGGTGTGGTGCTATAGGAGTTATGGCACAGACTACTAACAGTAAGGTCGTCGGTTCAAACCTACCAGTGACTCCTTGGAAACCCTATACAGGGTCACAATGAGTTAGAAGTGACTCAGTGTCACTAAACAACAACAAAGTACATTTGTTTAAAAATAATTTCCCAACTGAGTTTTCTGAGCAATTTAGAAAACAGAAATTAATTCTGTCTATAGTTTGGCCCGGATGGCCAAACTTCATCTTTTATACTTTGGACATATTGTCAGGAGGGACCAGTCACTGGAGAAGGATATCATGTTTGGTAAGGTGGAGAGTCAGAGAAAGAGAGGAAAACCCCAGCGAGATGGAATGGCAAAATGGCAGCATCAATGGGCTCAAGCGTGGCAGCAATACTGAGGGTAGCCTAGGATTGGACAGAGTTTCGTTCTGTTGTGCATAAGGTCGCTATGAGTTGGTACCAATTTAATTGCACATAACAACAACAACAACAACAACAACCAGAACATAGTTTGTCGAAATATACCTGTTACAATGTAAAGTGATGTTTTTATTTTATAAATGAGTAAATTGAATGCTTATCCTTAACTATTTCTATTTTTAATTGAATAAATAATAGGCTTTAGTTATAAAGGTAAATAAATTCTGTTATGAATAAATTCTGTTATGTGAACTCTCCTTCTTTTCCCAATTTAGCCCAATTGCTTTGTTTTTTTAGCTTCTGTGTTATTTAAAATTTTTACTCGAACTTAGTTATGAAGACAAAAATTAGGAATAAGAAGTTGAACTTCAAAGAGAAATGTAATTTTACTCTTTCAGCTAAATCGCTAAGATCAAAAGCATTTGAGAAATGGCCTGGGTGGCCATTACAAGTAATTGGGAAAGAAGTACAGTTTCTTATTGCTGCACCTAGAAAGGAGGACAGTAGTCTTTAAATACTGCATTTATGTAAAAATTTGCACAAACTGTGTCTTAATTAGAAGCTACTGTAAAGACAGACATTTCATTGTTTTTGTAACTTGTGTTCAGAAACAAAATTTCTCTTAAATACTACTCAGCTGAAATAGTAAAATCATGTTTAGAATAAAGAGAAAGTAAAGACTGTTGATATGCCAAAAATATTATGTAAGAACAGAGTTGGATTACAGTTAGAAGGAAGCAGTGGGTTTTTGTTTGTTTTCTGCTTCCAAACCAAATCTGAAGTCTCCTGAATTGACTTGGCTTTTTTTTTTATATGGACTTGGCAGCTAAGGAATGAATTGCCATTTAGACAAAGGCTTTTCACTGCAGTGGCTCACTTTGGAGTTTCTACTTAGCACTAATGGGACCTTCCTCTTATGAGGGAGCTGTTCCAATCAATGGGGTGTATAGATTTTGTGAAAGAAGCTTTCAGAAAAAGGTTTTTGCCACAATATAAATAAATTGTATTGAAAAGGGTTTGTCACGCTGGGTCCATGGACTCCTGAGTATATATAGATGCTAACTTGAAGCACTGTAATTGGAAAATCCCTTTAAAAAAATAAAAGATTTTAAAACAGCAACAACAAAAACATATTCTGGATTATCAGAATTTTTTTTTTTTTTTTTTAAGGCTATTTTCACAAGATTTCAGTGTTCATACTTGCTTTTGTGCTAGGATCAATTCTATGACAGTTGATTTTTGACAAGATGGATGAGAATGAAACAATTGTTCAAGTATCCAAAAAATGAGGGAAAATCCAATTACTGCCTGGCAAACCTATTGTCAGTCTGTACCTTCCTCATGCTGTAAGGAGCTGAATTCCATAGACAGAGAGTTTGGGCATGCCATAGGGAAAGAACACTTGACCCAATCTTGGGACCAGCAGTGTGTGCAGAGCTGGGGCAGTGTGAGGCTAAGACTGAGGAGAGGGGTGGGTGGCAGTAATCTTCAGGAAGAAGTGGATTCTAGGTTGTAGAGGATGCCTTGAACTTGGGGCCACTCAAGGTCTCAGACAGGGCAGTGGCTCCATCATAGCTGCATTCTAGAGGTTCCCCCCAACCCCTCCGGTATATTATATTTCCTTTTCAATGATAACTCAAACTAATAGTTGTTAATGGTCTTTAAAAATAAATAAAAACAAACCCCCCAAACACTCAGTTACATAACACAGTATGCTGGGCACTATAAAGAGAAAATGAACACCTGGTCCCTATCATTAAAGAGCTAATATGCCTTGAAAGCTGAAGAGTTGTACAGATGTAAGGTAGCATATTACTGTAGTAAAAGAGAAAGCATTGTTCTAATCAGGCAATTAAACATACAGAAGAAGATTTATATCACGAAAACTACCCTCAAATTCTAGCTTGTTACCTAACAATGTTATCATTTACTGTGAAAAAATGGTGCATGTAAATTGCATATCCTATTATGGTTTGACCAGCAATTTCATCATTGCTTAAACAGACACCACACTATGGATACATACTGGAGTATAATTGTACAAACTAGAGTCTTAGGGTGGTGCTGTAGGATAAGCACTGTACTGCTGTTCACAAGGTGGCAGTTCAAACTCACCAGTCTCTCCTTGGAAACTCTATACAGAGTCACTGAGTCAGAACTAACTCTACGGCACTTCACAACAACAGCACAAGCCAAGATCCACACAGTCCTGCCTACCTATCCAAGCTCAACGTCCACTACACTTCCCTTTTCCCAGTGCTGCACGCACAGAAGTCTTCTTTTTCTTTTTCCAGCCAATCAATGTCTTTTTCCATTGAAGAACTTGCCTATATTCACTTGAAACTCATCATCTCCAACTCTTCACCTGGTGACGTCTCTGGTCTCATACAAGACTCTTTTCTCAGGAAAGTCTTCTGTCTTTTTGACCTTTTTAATCTCAGTCAGGAGTCCTGGCATGGTGCTGTGGGATAAAGCATTGGACCGCAAGATTGGTTTGAATCACAAGGTTGGCAGCTCAAACTCACCCTACTACTCCTTGGAAACCCTATACAGGGTTGTTACAAGTCTGAAACAACTTGACGACACTTAGCAACAACAGTGACAACAATCTAAAGCAAGTCTCACTATACTCATAACTTGTAACATCAATTCGTTTTTCTTTATGGAAAAAAAAAAAAATTAAAACAAAGATACTGTAGAGTTGACTCCAATGCATAGCTGCCCTATTCTGTGTGTTACAGAATACAACTGTGTTCCTAATGGTTTCCAATGACTGGATTTTCCTAAGTAAATCATCTGACCTTTGTTCCTCTGGGGAGACTTGAACTTCAAACCTTCTAGTTAAAAGTTTAACCCAGCAGGTTACCTGTTTAAACCACCCAGGGATTCCATCCCTTCATGGTAGCCCTTTCTATGTATGTTGTTGTTGTTGGGTGCTTCTCGCAACCCCATGTTACAGAGTATAACTTCCTTATAGGGTTTTCTTGACTGGAATCTTTATGGAAACAGATAGGCAGGACTTTCATCTGTGAAGTTGCTCAATGGGCTTGAAACACCAACCTTTCAGTGAGCCGAGCCTTTAACCTTTGTGCCACCAGGACATCTGAACTATTTATAATTACATTTTTCTTTGAAGGAGTCCTGGTGTGACACTGTAGGGTAGGCACTGGACTGCTAAACACAAGCTCTGTGGTTCCATCCCAGCAACCACTCCTTGGAAGCCCTTTACAGGGTCACTATGAGTCAGAACTAACTTGAATGCACTTAAAAACAATGGTTTATTTGAACGTCTTTGCCTGTCTTTTCTATTGGTGCTATTTTCATAAACAAATATGTCATGTTTGTTTTCTGCTGAACATCTCGTACCTTACACAGAATGCTGTTGCCAAGTACCACTGAGTCCATTCTGACTCACAGCAATCCTGAATAGGGTTTCTTAGAGCACCCACCTTGCTTATCTAACAGCTCCACACCAGAATAAAGGCTCAATAATGATTTGTACTGGTATTTGAATGGGGGTAAATATTAGTGACAGAAAGATTCAACTACTAGGAGAAATAAAATATTTTTTCTACTTTAAATAATCAAGCAAATGGCTGTTAAGCCAAATTAGAATCTATATTAGGAGTGGTACTGCAATGGCACTGGATCAAATACCGTTAAGTGAAGGGACTTTTATGTTTTCAGCTTTATATCATTTTATTGTACTTTGCTTCATTGTGAATTGGGTTGATTTTTTTTTTTAAGTTTTTATTGCGAATTGAGTGATAATTTACATGGGAGAACATCAGCTTTACATTCATCCTATTATATTTTGTTTCATTGCAATGATTACAATCCCCTCCATGCATCATCAAACAACCAAAGGGTATACCCCGCAAGCCTGTCCCCCAGCCATCAGCACACAGCCCCTCTCCCTCTCTGTCTAAAGTCCCCAGCCACTCCATCTCTCCAAGTCATCATCTTGCCTCCATCTCTGGAGTCACTGCTTCTCTGAATGGGGTCCTGCACTCCGCTCTTTTTTCTTGATGGTCCCAGGGACCTCTTTTCCTGGACTGCAATATCAACTCTCCCTTCCATTTGTTACAAAACATTTACCTTTACATTTCCAACACTCAGTCAGCCCTGATACCAATTATTCACTATTGAACTACAAGAGTCTTATCCCCATCTCCTTTCACCAGCCCCGTCCAGACAGATTGAAAACTACTCAGTGGAGATTCTACCTTCTCCCACACCCTCTGGAACTAGGCTTGCTCTTGAAAACTAGTAAGCCAGTTACTTTGTGCCTTTGTACACCCTCTCCCCCAAATTTTGGGTAGCCAGTGTCTGAGTTGCCCATCCCTGTCTACCCTGTGTACCAAGGGGTGGGAATGATCCTCCCTGTAAAGATTCATTCCCTCTTTTGAGCTACTACATCCATAAGTATAGGTCAAGTTCATCAAATTGTAGCGGATTACTTTTTCTTCTCTTCTTTCGTCCTCTAGTCAAGTTCTGATCATCCAACCATTGAAGCCAGGTCAAGTGGGTACTATCTGCAAGTAAGGGCATTCTTGTGTATCTCTCCTCACTTTATATCAGCTGGATGCTTCACTCTCTGCTCTCGTCCTCTGTGGCCATGTCCTTGTCCCTGGGCCCAGGAGTCCCCAGGTCTCACCCTACTGCTAATTGTGTTTTTGACAGATTGAAAGTTTGTAGCAACCCTGAATGGAGCCAGTCTGTCAGCTCCATTTTCCCACTAGCGTATGCTCACTTTGTGGCTCTTAGTCACATCTTAGTAATTCTCACAATAGTTCATACGTTTTCATGTTACTGCATACTTAGCAGGCTACAGTATAATGTTAATATAACTTTCATATTCAATGGGAAGCCAGAAAAATGGCGAGACTACTGGACTGTAGTATGCACTTTAATGTGGTGGTCCAGAACAGAACATGCAGTGTCTCCAGGGTGTGTCTGTATCTGGTCATTACTAACCCATAAGCAGAAGTAAACATAAAAAAAGTTTTACATTGAGTAGCATGACTATATTTAAGAATTCTTTTACTCATTAGGAGATTTAAAATACTGATAAGCTGAATACATTTCCACAGTGAAGAGATATTTTGAGCAATGACAGACTGGAGCTGGAAGAAGGAACAAAAGGGACAGAGTTTAAAAGACAAGGAGAGAGGACATTTCTCCCACCCTTGTCTTCTTCCCACAGTTCAGCAGCAATGTATTTATTAAACCAAAAATGATCAAATCATTTTTACTGTGTTAGCCGGAGGCTGCAAAGGCACCTGCAGTTCATGAATTGATGAGTAATTGTTTTTAGTCCTGATTCTAAGTGCCCTGTTGATTGCAGTAGAGAGAGGTGGCTGAAAAAGCACTAGATTTGAGCTGGAGCACCTGGATTTGAGTCCGCGTGTCACTGTTTACCTTGTACATTGGGTTTTGGACAACTCACTTGACCTTACAACGTATGTTTTTTAAAGGAATCACTACTTCACAGGATTCTTGTGTATATAAAATCAGATAATTACAGAAAAGTACATGGAGAACTGTATACAGCACTAAAATGGGTGTTTGGGAATTATGTATGCAGTGTCTCTATGTGATGTCCTGTGTACAAATCATGGAGCTATGCAATATCTCCTCCCCTGGGCAAGTTAACATCTCATTTGATGGATGCTCACCAAGCAATGTAGTACAAGGCAGAGACTGTCTTCAGGCATGTATGTGTTATACAGCCTGAATGAAGGTCCACGGTTAAACCTTGTGTCATGGATTGAATTGTGTCCTTGTCCTACCCCAAATATGTGTCAGCTCGACTGGGTCATAATACTCAGTGGCTTGGTGATCTGATGTGATAAATCAATAACGTGACATGATCTGATGTGATCAGCCAATAAAAGGATTAAGGGTGGAATATTGTTGTTGTTGGTTAAGTGTTGTTGGTTAAGTGTTGTCAAAATTCCAACTCATAGCAGAAGTCTATATAGGGTGTCTGGGGAGTGGCTGGTGGGTTTGAACTTCTGACATTGAGATTAGCAATCCAGTGCTCATCTTGCAGTGCCACACCAGGATACACCACCTTTAAATCCATCATGATCCTAATTCAATTTAAGGGAGACTCCCAGGGGTAATGGCATGTCACGCCTTTTATCTTTAACAAGAGATAAAAACAGAGACAGGTGAGCAGTGAAAGAGGGACCTACCACCACCACACAGAAGAACCTGGAGTGGAATGTGTCCCTTGGACCTGGGGTTTCTGCACTGTGAAGCTCCTAGTTCCAGGAAGAGATTTATGCCAAGACACACAGAGTACTCCTAGGAGTTTGAGAGGAGACAAGGGCATTTCTCCTCTGGATTTGAACCGCTAACCTCTCAAACTATATTGGAATACATTTCTATTTGTTAAAGCTACCCAACTTTTGCTATTTTTGCTATAGCAGCACTAGATAGCTAAGGCATGCAGCCGTTCATCAGATGAAATCGAGAAGGCCTTCAGTGGTCTAACTGCAAGTTCCTGTCTCCATTCCGCCCCTGTGGACAAGGGCCCCAGTCACACAACCACTTTTATCAAATTGATCAGGAGAAATGCCTGCTTATCCTTGAATAGTTCCTTTTCTGCCCTTGGACTTGTTCAAGCAAGACAATTGTTCAAGCCGAGTACCCAACAATCTCCTGCTGGTACCCCACTCTCTTGATTCTCTCAAACCTGTGTGTCCTGTCTGGATCATAGTGTCCTGCTCCCCTGGACTGTGATGCTATGAGCAATAAACTGCTGTTAATCTCATCTGTCCGGTTTTGGATGTAATGTGTTTGGCCATCCTCAGAATCCTAGGGTGGAACTTTCGTCCTCACTAGTGGGATGAGGAGGAATCAATTAAAACAAGATATGACAGAGTCTACCATGTGAGTTTAGTCATGGGAAAGATGACTCCTGATTGAAACCTCAGAGAAGCATACTTTGCAAGATACACTGTTTCATGTGCACCTTGAAAGATGAGTGGGGTTTCCATCAGATATTCATGTTCTTGATCTGTTGGTCTCTTCTTGGTCTTTCTTTCCTCTACTCATGCTTCCTTACTTTCTGCTCTTTTCCTTTGTCTTTGTTGGTGGTGTTTCTATTTTTCTCCCACAGATATTTGCCCCTCCTTTCTCCCTTTCCTTTCATTTTTCTCACTTTGTAATGTCCTGTTTGGAAAAGAGAAATTTATTGATTTCCAGAACAATCAACATGTTACAATTGTGTTGTCTTTGAGTCACAGTCACAAAATGTAGCATTCTAGAATGCTGTCATATTAGTGTATGTGCCTTCTAAGATAATAACTTCAATATATTGCTCTTTAAATTATTTTATTCTTGAAGATGCCAATCATCAAATGTATTTAGATTTTTATATCATCACTGGAGTATTGGCTCAGCTAATGTTATGATGAGGGAAAATATCCTTTGAATTATTTCCCCTTAGCTTTGGTGAAAACAATATACCCTCTACTTTTTCAATTAGAAATGACTTACTTTCTACATTATATTTGTCAAGACCTGTATACACTCTAAATAGTCTAGTGTATAGTAAAGTTTATCAATAGTGCATTGCTATAGTAATCAACTGAAATTTTACAAAACTGAGCTTTTGGTGGACTCCTGGTATGGCCCTGTTGTAGGATCAGGACTAGACTGTGAACCACATAGTCAGCTGTTCAAATCCACCAGCTACTCCTTGGTAACACTGTACAGGGACACTATGAGTTAGAATCAACTCGACAGCACTTAACAACAACAACAACAACAATATAACTTAAGAAATTGAATCTAAAATAATAGAGGGAAACTTTTAAAATATTCCATAAAGTTAAGGAAATGTATGAACTATAATAGCAAACTGAATTGACATTAATTCAAATGGGGAACACAGTTCTGATTGGTAATATTCCAGAAGATTCAGCTGCCTCATAGAAAGTTTATCTGAATAATTCCTTGTCAGACTAAAGATGATTTAAAAAAAAAAAAATTAATTTACCTATTTATTTAGTTTTTCTTGTCTCAAGGTTGATTCCATAGCAGGATATTGAATTTGTGTGTGTTTGGTTAATAGCAGTTATTCTTCAAAGTAATCGTCTTTCAAGCCTTGCTCTAATCTCTCTAGCATCTAAAATGAGGTGATCGAAAACTCCCAGGTGGCTACTACATATTAGATGTGTTGATATGGGCATGGGTGTAGGGCTGGTCGTGGGAGGAAGAAAAATGATTTTACAGAACGTATAAGCTATAGAATTAAGGTGGTCTGGGTTCATTGCCTTTAAAGAAAATGTTTTCTCAAATGAGAGTTAACTAAGTGTCTTAAAAAAGAAGCAATTCATTGACAACATCTGGTATGAAGAATTATTATAAATTATAAGAGGGCTATCTGCCAGAAAATAACACTTTCCTAAAGAATTGAGGGAAAGAATCTAATAATTAATTTTTTAAACATGCACCTGAAAAATTATAAGGATTATCAGAGTTAAATTTATCTTTTAAAAACTCCCTAGAGGAGGGGAATGGATTCCTGTTACAGCTGGTTAAGATTTCTTAACAATTGTACTAAAATAAAAAAAATTAAGAAAAGATTTTTAAACACTGTTGGTTTTTAGCTTTAAAATACTTTAAATCTTCATATCTATCTGACTGTCCCTGGGTGGCAAAAATAATTTGCGCTCCATTATTTACTGTAAGTTGCTGATTCAAATCTACATATGGCTGTTTTTCATGGTAATATAATTCTGTAAGATTATAAATCATTGAAAACACAGTGAAAAATCACAACCGTTAAAACCCTATAGAGTGCAGTTCTTCTCTGAAGCCTATGGGATCCTCAGCTCAGAAGCAGTGGGTTTGGGTTTGTTTTGGGGGGTGGTGATGAAACTTGTACTACAGAGCAGTCTTCATCTGTACCTTTGACCTAACTCCTCTTGAGCTGATTCATTGTTAGTGTCCTCAACTAGATTTTTGAAAGGAAGCTGAGTCATTAGGAAATGTCATTAAGAAACTAGGGGAAAGTCATTAGCTGTAGGATAAGCATTCTACTGCAAGGTCAATTTGAACCACACGATCAGCACTTGGAACTCAGCAGCTGCTACTTGGAAACTTACAGTCACTATGAGTGGAACCCAACTTAATGGCAACAACAACTGGTCATTTCCCTAGACTTGGCACACTTTTCATCTGCTTCAGTTCCTCTAGAGCAGTGGGTTTTTGTTGTTGTTGTTAGGTGCCATCCAGTCAGTACCGACTCATAGCGATCCTATGCACAACAGAAAGAAACACTGCCTGGTCCGGGGCCAACCTCACAATTGTTGCTGGAGGTCTTCCTCTTTTTCTCTGACCCTTCACCTTAGCAAACATGATGTCCTTCTCAAGTGACTGTTCCCTCCTGACAATATGTCCAAAGTATGAGACATGAAGTTTGGCCATCCTGGCCTCCAAGGAGCACTATAGCTGCACTTTTCCAACACAGAGCTATTGTTTCTTTTGGCAGCCCATGGCACTTTCAATATTCTCCTCCAACACCATAACTCAAAAGCATCAATTCTTCTACAGTCTTCCTTATTCACCCACTGTCCAAACTTTTGCATGCATATGAGGTTCTTGAAAATACCATGGCTTGGGTCAGGGACACCTTAGTCCTCAAGCTGACATCTTTGTGCTCTTCAACACTTTATTAAGGTCTTATGCAGCAGATTTGCCTAATGCAGTATGTCGTCTGATCTCTTGACTGCTGCTTCCATGAGTGTTGATGGTTGATCCAAGAAGACTGAAGTCTTTAACAACTTCTGTCTTTTGTCTGTTGATAAGAATGTTGTTTATTGGTCCAGTGGTGAGGATTTTTGTTGTCTTTACATTGAAATGCAATCCATACCGAAGGCTGTGATCTTTGATCTTCATCAGTAAGTATTTTTAGTCCTCTTCACTTTCAGCAAGCAAGGATCATCTGCATGTCGAAAGTTATTAATGAGCCTTCCTCCAATCCTGATGCCACATTTTTCTTTATATAACCCAGCTTCTCGGATTATTTCATCTTTAGGTTATACCAGAATCATCTGAAGGACATAGGAAAACTGGTTTCTGGCCCTGCTAGCAGTTTCTGATTCAGTAGGTGTGAGCTGGCAACTGAGCATTTATAGCACTAACAAGTTCCCAGGTGATAATAATGGTGCAACTTACTAGGCCACCTTGGAAGTATTGTGACCTAGAGGAAGCTCTCAGAAACACAGGGAGGCTAGCTATGGATAATAGTTTGATACCTTCACAATTGAAAGGACAAAGGAACTACTATTTATTATTTACTGTGCTGAGTCTTGACATTAAATCTTGCTTCCCAAACTCTGACACAAGTAATATCCATGAAAAAATGCCAAATATTTTTTTTTAAAGTTAATATTTTAATTTATAAAAGCTCATTTATTAGGAGCCTGGTGGCACTGTAGGATAAGCAAGGTTGGCTGTTCAAATCTACCAGTTGTTCCTTGAAAGTCTTATACAGGGACACTATGAGTCATAACTGACTCAATAGTACTTAACAACAACACCAACAACCACCTTGCAGTTAGCAGCCCAATGCACAACTCCTTGAACCACCAGGGCACCTTTTAAGATTTGTTATTATTAAGTGTCACAAGTAGATTAGAGCTTCAAAACTGTTCCAGCTTGGATTTGAACCACCAACCATGTGGTTACTAGTCCAGTGCTTACACTACAGCGTCAGTGTGCTCCTCTAGCAAAGGAAGAACCATTGCTGTGGCTAAGTTATATGTTTCTTATTAGTCCAAATTAGCTTGCTATTTTTTTATGAGATGAACTTGTATAAGATGTTTGTAAATATATGAACATGTATTCATGTTTCATTTCATCTGTAAACTTAGTATACCTTTATGGGATTTATTTTTCCTTCTGAGTAAAGACTAAAATTGTTGTTAAGTGCCGTTGGGTCGATTCCAACCCATAGCGACCCTGTATAGGGTTTCCAAGCAGCAGCTGGTGAGCTTGAACCACTGACTTTGCAGTTCAAATGACTTTGCATTCTGACGCATTAGTCCACAGCACCACACCAGGACTCCATATACTAAAATAGGACAAGGTTAATTTGTTTTATATGTTATTGTTTTATTCTTTGACCTATAGCCTCAATTTGTCTTATATGTCCTCTCCTCCCCATAACTGGTCCACATTTCTAGATCTAATTATTTAGCCTAAATATTCAAGATATGTGAGCTTTAATATACTTCTTAAAAGATGAGTCTGTATCATGCATGGTAAGTATTACCTATAGTTAAGTGAGAGCTGGAAATGGAAGCATGTGAGTCAATTTGGGAGAATGTGACAGGGTATAATATGACAGAAGTCCTGATGTGGCGCTGTGGGTTAATACGCTGGGCTGCAAAGTTGTTTGAACCACAAAGTCAGTGATTCAAAGCTCACGGGTCACTTCTCGAAAATCAGATGCAGGGTCGCTGTGGGTTGGAAGCTACTCGAAGGCTCTTTACAATGATGTTACCCTCAGAGGGGCTAAACTGGAAGCCATAACAATATGTGTAGCTTCCACTCCTTATGTTACACAGTTTTCCTGCAGACTTAAAGTGTGAAATTAAAATAAATGGCTTATGCAATGCTGTATGCTCTGAAAATCTAAGCCTCAACTTTCTGTTTGAAACTTTTCATGTAGAACTTTATATAGGTGTAATTTGCCGTTTTTCATAATGCGTAAACTTTTTAAAATACTAAGCTTTATTATAATAGTCAGAAAATGCCAACTGGAGTTATATTTTAGTGTCCAGGTTTTATAGACTAATGATTACATTTTTAGGCATGCAAAAGATACCAATGAAATCTCTTTTTACAGTTTTGATGTTATGGTTTTATGCTTTACAGTACACAGAAAATGGATTCTAAAGATTGTACATATGTATTCGATCTGATTTACTCTTTTATGCAATATAAGAGTGTGACTGATTTCTTTCAATTTTGAGAACTTTGCATAAGAGGCCCACTCATTTATATAGGTTGTGAGTGAATGGATTCTGATTTCAGCTGATTTTGTTTCATATACAACTGTAACCATCTTGATTGCACATCTATCTCAAACTTATCATAGAGGTTTCATATTAAAAAAAACAAAACACTGCATTTCTCTAAACTGTACTTATAGATAGTAATTTATTATAAAAGTTTTCTTTAAAATATTTTTTTATTTACCTGACCTATAGAAGGGTTAGATATATATATGCTATGTAAAAGTGGAAAACAATATGTGATCAAATACAATGTATAATTAAAAGACAATATGTTGGGAAAGAGTACCAGCTATGTATTTAACAATCAATTAGTATCTAGTGTATGAGAAATATATAAATCAAAGTGTAAAAAAATAAAAATATTCAAAGGGCTAGAAAAAGTAAATTTGTAGAAGAAAGAATGAAAACATATAACAAGATGTTCTTTCTCACTGTTTACCTGGGAATTGGAGTTTAAAACAAATAGCTTTCTTAATGAGGAATGATAATATCCTGTCGGCTTGGTCAGATGTCTCATATCCTGGTGGTGGGTGTCAGAAAGATAAAGCCTTTTTGGTGAGACATTTAGCTTTCTGAACTAAAAATAATGATAACTTTTGATTCAGCCTTGAAATTCTCCATATCTAACAAGAGAAATAGGCACATATGTGTACAGTAAGGCATGTACACTGCAGAATTATATTAGTTGAGAAAAAAAGAACCATGATGGTCATCACTGGAGTCTTGGTTGGTACTGTAGGATAAGCACTGGACCATAAGGTTGATTTGAACTGCAGGGTTGTTGGTTCAAACCCACCAGCCAGTCCTCAGAAACCCTTTACAAGGTCACTGTGAGTTGGACAGCATTTAACAACAATGACAATGGTCATCATTGATAAATGTTTAAGTACAAAAATTATGATAATCATATTGCAGACTCTTAGAGAGTAGTAAAAATTGATGCTCATAATTTATGTGCCAGGGAATATTTATTTTTCCATTGTCTTCTTGTTTTCTGTGGATGAATATATTATCACCTTGTTGAGAAGAAATAGTTCTTAAAATGTGATCAGTTTCTTGAACCACAGATAATATACCCAGTGTCTCTCCCCACTGCCCCTAAGCCATCTTCTGTGACAGAAGACAAAAGGAGGAAATACAGAACTATACATCCTGGGATCATTCCTTTTTGTAGATTGTACTGTGTTTTATAATTTAGTAATATTTTAG